>NC_051063.1:144512789-144818414 GCF_004664715.2 Peromyscus leucopus | reverse complement strand
GTGCTGGAACTGGAATTCAGATCTTTTTTTTGTTGTTGTTGTTCATTTGAGACAGGGTTTCTCTGTGTAACAGCTCTGGCTGTCCTGGAACTCACTTTGCGGACCTCACAAAGATCTCGAACTCACAGAGATCCACTTGCCCGAAACTCAGGTCTTCTACTTGCATAGTAAGACTCTTGCCTGTTGAACTATCTCCCTGTCGCTGTTATGGAAATCCTCGTTCTTATGTGAGGGTCACTTCTGCCGTCGGGGGAGCTCACTTCAGTGGAAAAGCCAGTCTCCACACATCTAAGCATTTCCTTTCAGGGGAAGGTTGAGATTGAGAGCTGGCCCGAGTGAGTTAGCCTTTAGTCTTAGTCCACGTTTTATTGCTAGAGATAATGGAGCACCAGATACAGGCCAGTCCTTAATAAAGAACAGAGGTTTATTCCGCTCACAGTTCCGGAGGACTCAAGTCCAACGTGAAAGCCTGCACATGGCGAAAGCCTTTACGCCGTGTTAGCTCAGCACAGAAAGGCAGATGAGCGTTAGAGAAAGATGGAGCAGAAGGAGATGAGACACTTCACACTCATAGCCACCCATTCTGGGGGTCCTTATCCTCCCTGTGACAGCACTAATCTATCCTTGAGGGCTCTTCCCTCATAACAGCCATCTCTTAAAGCCTTCACATCTCCACACTATCACGACGACAAGCGGATTTCAAGACGGGTTTGAAGGGGACATCCAAACCACAGCTGTCATGGGTGTGCCCTCCGCGGACCTACTGGGAAGATGTGCTTAATGCTTCCAGTTCAAACTGCAGCCCTTCCCCCTCCTGAGTGGCCGCATTGCCCCTCCCCCTCTTAGGGGCAAGCACCCCGTGCCCCCTTAGAGAGGAGCAACACTGCTGAGCTCGGCTCTGGTACCCTGCTCCTTGCCCACTCATGAGCTTCCCCTGTGGAGCAAGTTCTGGTCTCCGGGAGGGAACACTGGGTTTGATCCAGAGGACAAGGGCTGACATCTTTGCCTGCTCTAAATTTCCCAACCACTTGACTGCACTTTCCCTAAGCGGAGAGCAATGAAATGCTAGGTTCACAGTTGCCTGATGTGATCTCCATGAGAGCAGGTACAGAAAAACACTGATTTCTGCTCCAGAGCACCGCGCAGATGTAGGATAACCGTATCAATGATTTACCCATTAGGTTACTGATTAAGTGAGCTAATGGCTGGTTAGGGTAATTTAGATAAGGGGCAGTCTTGAAGTTGATTCCATGTTTGTTAAGAACAGCGCTGCCTTTTCCTCAGAAAGGCTCTGTCATCCGTGCAGAGCAGGATAGTCTTCCAAGCTATCCCTTTGTTTGGAGACAAGGCTTCATGTAGCCTAGGTTAGCCTCCAACTCTCTCTGCATCAGAGAATGACCTTAACTTTAAACTTCTGACCCTCTTGCCTCTACCTCCAGAGTGCTGAGATTGTGAGTGTGTGTTACCATGCTCATCAAAAAGGTACTTATTAGCTGGGTGCACGCCGCTTTAATCCCAGCACTCGGGAGGCAGAGGCAGGCGGATCTCTGTGAGTCTGAGGCCAGCCTAGTCTAAAAGCGAGTTCCAGGAAAGGCGCAAAGCTACACAGAGAAACCCTGTCTTGAAAAACCAAAAAAAAAAAAAAAAAAAAAAAAAGAAGGTATTTATTATTCTTTGATAGTTCCTTACTTGTATATTATGTAGTCATTCTCAACTCCACTGCCCTCTCTCAACCCCATCCTCCCACGGAAACCCTCCTTCCCAACAAGTGCCTTTCATATTTTCATTTCATGTGTGTGTGTGTGTGTGTCTGCATTTTTAACTGGATAAGATGATCCTAAAATACACAGAAATAAACAGTTATGCTGAGAAAGAAGTCAAAAGAAAAAAAAAATCTATCCCTCATCCTTCTCTTCACATTGGTCCCAGGTTGCTGTCCCAGCGTTTGCCTGTGACTCACTTAACCTGGAGAATGTGGCTAAAATGTGTCTCTGTTTCTCCCCACTGTCCCTGTGGTGGTGTGAGTGAGACTGGCCCCCACAGGCTCAGACGTTTGGACACTTGGTTGCCAGTTGGTGGACCTGTTTGGGTGGGATCAGGAGGTGCGGCCTCGGAGGAGGAGGGGTGTCACGGGTTTGAGGTTCCAGAAGCCTGCGCCATTCCCAGTTAGCTCTCTGCCTTGTGGTTGTGGGTCAGACGTAAGCGATCAGCTGCTGTTCTAGCACCGTGCCTGCCTGCTCCTAACCGTCCCACCACAGTGCTCATGCTCTCACCCTCTGAAACGGCAAGCCCCCACTCAAAGCGTTTGTCTGCAAGTGTCCTTGGTCACGGTGTCTGTTCATAGAAACCAAGACAGTCTTTTTCCATGGGGATTGCCCACCGTGTCCAGAGTCGCCTCGAGTCGGTGACTGTACAGCTCACTCTGAGGCAGTAAAAGGTCCCACAGCTTTGCCAGCAAACACAGTCGGCGTGAGGAAGGCAGATGTGCCAGTCTGGAATGCTCTCCTCTCTGGAGCGGTTCTGGTTACGGTTTTAGCTTCTCTTCTCCCCCAGGGAGGGACAGCTTTCTTTTAAGTTCTGGCTTCCGTCCTCCTCAAGGCCAAGGGCATGGGGAAAGAGAAGGAGAAAAGTGATAAAAATTGTAACCGATGGTTACTTAGCTTGGTTTGTCTTTATGGGATACCATCGTCCTGTTGACGTAAGCAAGCACACACGTCTCTTGTAAGTCCAGATGGTGACAGCATGCTCCTTTGCTGTGGCAGAGAAAGAGGTGGGACATTAGGAGCTTTGTGGTCCTCTTCTTATAGGGACACTGATCCCAATATAAGGGACCCGTCCTTATGACTTCCTCTAACTTAGCCATCTACCGAAGTACCCACGTATTAGTCACTTTTTGGGTGCTATGTGAAATATCATGCCCAGGAACAATTCAAGGAAGAAAGGGTTTGTTCTGGTTTCTGGTTTCAGAGACAGAGCATCCATCATGGTAGGGAAGACACAGTAACAGGCTGGTAGGCAGGGGCTGGAAGCTGATCACATCTTTATCCTCATGTAGGAAACTGAGGGGAAGGAGAGAGAGAGGGAGGGAGGGAGAGGGAGAGAGGGAGGGAGGGAGAGGGAGAGGGAGAGGGAGAGAGAGAGAGAGAGAGAGAGAGAGAGAGAGAGAGAGAGAGAGAGAGAGAGAGAGAGGGGCTAGGGGAGAGAGAAGCTCAGAAACTGAGGGCCTGCCCGTTTCTCAGAGGCCATGAGGCTACCAGAGCTGTGGACATGCAGAGTCCTTCGTGCGTCTCTGCTTCCGGTATGCTTCTGAGGGTCTTTGCATGAACTTGGCAGCTGTGAGCCAGAGAGAAGACTGTGTCTGCCCTTACAGAGGCGTGGCGTTAGTTTGCTTTCCTCTCCTGCAGCATTTGGTTGTGTGCTCTGTATGTCAGAGGTGCTCAGGAAATAGTGGTGACCGAGTCATGGGAAAGAAGGTGGCCTAGACATGCCTTCTGGAAATGTCCAATAAGCCCGATTATTCCGTTCTACAGTCAATTGTGGAACGGGCCTTTCGGCATTAATCCCAAACGGGCAGTAACGGGAGAGGGCCATATAATTTTATTGTCTCTGACCCCCAGTCAGAGCCAGCTTCGTCGCCTCCGTCCACGTCTCTGCCTCATTGCTCCTGGGTTCGTTCCGCGTACAGCTGTAGCAGCCCACTAATAGACCCTGGATCTTCATTTTACACACTGATGCTTGTTTCCAGGGTAATTTCATCCAATGGGGACACAGAGGATGTGAAATGTCTTATAACATTCGCTATTGAAAAGGGAAAATAAAAAATTTTACTGACAGCCTTTAGTTTAGGGGACACAGTTCTCATGAGCTGTCTTTCATCCACTTATGTTTTAGGGGTTAAACACTGGGGCAAAGAGTCCGGGACATAAAATGTCTGCGACCCTTCTGCCAAGCCTGCCAGCTTCTTTCAGATGTTAACTGTTTTCAGGAGGGTGAAGCCCTTCAGGCCTGGGTGTTTTGTCTTTTGAGTGAAACCAGCTCAAATAAAAAGGGGACCAGTTGGGAGCCCCAGGTTGGGATGCATGTTTGTGTGGATGGGGTTAGAGGTCCCCATGTTGTGGAAACTGTGGTTTCCAGTTTGGGGCTCTGAGGAAAGACCCTGCAGTGTGTGTAATTCCACTGCGTAAAAGCAGCTTAGGCATTCTTCTTCCCCAGAATAGAAACTGGATTTAAGGTTTGTGTTTGTGTGTGTGTGTGTGTGTGTGTGTGTGTGTGTGTGTTGTGTGTCCAAGTGCCACTCAGTGGTTGCTTCAGTTACACATCTGCTCAGCACCAGTTGAGCCCAGCTCCCCTTCTCCCTCCCCTCCCCTCCTTAACTCTTTTCCTTTCTGTAATAATCTCTGTTCTGCCCTCCAACCAACTTTTCTTTTTTCAACTTTGACATTAAAGAGAGAAGACACGGCACATCTCTTCCTGTGCACAGCTTCATTTATTTCACACCATGTCCAACACTTCCACCTATTGGGTCCAAATGCTGAGGTTTCATTCTTCTTTCTGGCTAATGCTCCATTATGGACATTTGCACATTTTTGGTCCCTGCCCACTTTTGAGCTGGATGTAGCCCAGACTGGCCTCAAACTCTTGTGAGGCCGAGGCTGACCTTGAGCTTCTGATCTTCCTGCCTCCACCTCCCAAGGGCTGAGGATACAGGTGGGTGCCACCACACTTAGTCATTTTATGCAGTGCTGGAGATGAATCTCAAGGCCTCATGTGTGTGGGGCAAGCGCTCTACCAACTGAGGCACCTTCCCAGTAATTCTATGTGTTTTTATATGCCCATCCACTCCCAAGCAACCTGGGGTCCTTCCCTGTCTCAGCCTTGTGAATACTGCCACAGTCACTGAGCCTGCGGAATCCTCTGGAGTGCTGATACCTTTTCATTTGGATATTTAACTAGGAGGAGGGCAGCTGCGTCATGTGGTAGATTGATTTGTAATGTTTATAAAAGCCACGTGCTGTTCTTCCTAATGGTGGCACTTATTTATATTCCCACCAACAGAGTCCAAGAATTCCCTTTTATTCATCTCCCCAACAGCACTTGTTATTTATTTAATATGAAATAGCCGTTCTATCTGGGGTGAGATGATATGTTGCTGAGTTTTGATTTGCATCTCTCTAATGGTTAATAGGATCGAGAAATTTTCATGTACTTGTTGACCATTTATTTATTTATTTATTTGTTTGTTTATTATGAAAAGTGTCTTGTTTTAGGTAGGGTTACTATTGCTGTGATGAAACACCATGACCAAAGGAACTTGAGGAGGAAAGGGTTACTTTGGCTTACAAGCCCACATCACTGTTCATGTTGAAGGAAGTCAGGACTGGAACTGAAACGGGGCAGGAACCTGGAGGCAGGAGCTGATGCAGAGGCCATGGAGGGATGCTGCTCACTGGCTTGCTCATCTTGGTTTGCTCAGCCTGCTTTCTTACAGAACCCAGGACCACCAACCCAGCAGTGGCACTATCCATCCATCCATCACTAAGTAAGAAAATGCTCTACAGACTTGCCTACAGCCTGTTCTTAGGGAGACATTTTTTTTAATTGAAATTCCTTCCTCTCAGATGACTCTGGCTTGTGTCAAGTTGATACAAGACTGCCCAGCACATGCCTACTCAGATTATTTATCCTTATTGAAAGTAGAGAGGAGGAGAGATGTGGGGGTAGGGGAAAGGAGAAGAGGAGAGAAGGGAAAGGGAGGGGAAAAGAGAGGAGAGGCAGGAATAGGATACATCATGGACCTGCTCCCAGCCAGAGAAGAAAAAGAGAGGGGAGGGAATGGGGGCAAGATGCACCCACGTACCTGCCGCTAGTGATCTTCTTCCCTTAGCTAACCTCCTTAGTGTTCTAGATCCTCCCCAGGGAGCACCACCAGCCGGGGATCCAGACTGGAACACGAGTCTATGAGGACATTTCGTATCTAAACCATAAGATGAGTTATCTTTTGCTGCTAAATTTTTATACTTCCATACATGACACACACACACACACACACACACACACACACACACACACACACACATTTCCACCCCACACAGACAGTCTAGATGTTAGCCCTTTGTCAGATGAATAGTTGCAAACACTTCTCCCATGCTGTCGCTTCACTCTGCAGAAACATCATTTGGTGTAACCCTGTTTCCCCAATTGAGGTCCTGTTTTTTTTTGTTTTTTTTTTTTTTTTTTTTAAAAGCTATTGATCATAGTGATGCATCAACATCTCCCTGACAGTTTGTCTGTCTGCAGCCTCCACAGTTAGACAAGAGGATTTTCTAGTGGGGGAACAGTGCACAGCCTCTTGTTACACAAAGGAGAGGTCACGCCCTTTCCAGGGTCCCATGCCAACCTCCAGGAACTGGTGGACACTGTGCATCTTCCAGGTCTTACGGTAGCATCTCATCTCAGGGTCCTGAAAGGAGGAGTCCTCTGGGAGTTGGTAGCAGGACTTCCCACAGAACATGCCTCAGACACGGAGAAGAAATCCTTATTACACTGACATGCCAAGGCCACTTAATTTCTACCAACTCCAATGCCATATTTAAATAGAAAACATTTAGGGAATTCCAGCTTTCTGTTCCACTTTCCTTGTGGACTGGCTGTAGTATGCAGAGACAGCAGGAAGCAAGTCTATAAAATAAAACTCTCTTAACTCAATTGAACATGCACATTGATCAGTTTTAAGAGTAAAAGGGAACTGAGCAGCTAGAATAAGATTTAAGTAGTCATCCCTTTTGTTTATTGGCTATACGCACAGAACAAATAAGACATGAGTAAGTAAGGCTGGGGATGTGACTTAGGGGGAGAGCACTTGCCTGTGGTCCCAATTTTATCACCAGAAACATGCACCTGTGAAAAAGAAAAAGAAAGTAAACTGAACAACATAACTTAAAATAAAACAAAAGCACAAACACGAAATAATAAATAAGATACTAAAACAGAATTTTGGGAACGATTTTTTGACTTCCTCTCCTGGCTGGATTTGTAGGTGTGGCATTGCCAACTGAGATGTTGGGCATTCTTAGGTTGGTGCAGCTCTTACACCTCCTCAGAGATGTTCATTGTGGGGTGAACATCAGTTACCACAGAAACTCACAACTGGTCACAGGGCAGAGGATACGTGACTATGGAGTGCTCAGCCACACATGGTATAGCTATACCAGATTCCCTACCCGTTAGGGCTCATGGACCATTGCAGAGGAGTCCATAAGATCCAGAGGTCAGGGAGAATCAGAGCGGAACAGTGTCTTCTTGACATGATAGAACTGTCACTCTCATAAACTCACAGTAGCTGTGGCTACCTGCGCAAGATGTGCACAAGATCAAACCAGTCAACGTTCCAGCGTGGAGAGGGGGAGGGCTCAGGAGACCCCACCCATAGATGAGGAGCTATTGCAATTGATGGTTTCTGAAGAAAAAAAAGTCTGTTGTTAGGGGGCGTGGTCTCTGGTAGGTCAGCCATATAGGATTGCCCTACACCCTTGTAGACATGGGCGGCACAAATTGGACTGGATAGGTTATAAAACAAAGCAAACAGTAAAGGACAGAGAGTTGGGAAGGGGTGGGGATGGGAAGCAGGGTGTAGATCTGGAAGGAAGGGGACATGGCACACACCTTTAATTCCAGCACTCAGGAGGCAGAGCCAGGCAGATCTCTGTGAGTTCGAGGCCAGCCTGGGCTACCAAGTGAGTTCCTGGAAAGTTGCAAAGCTACAAAGAGAAACCCTGTCTCGAAAAACAAAAAAAAAAAAACAAAACAAAAAAAAAATTGTATACATTTATGTAATTCTCAAAGAATTAATAAAACTATATTAAAAAAGAATTGTAAGAAACAAAAAGATATCAAGTATTTGAGTCATAGAGAAATACTCTATAATGCCTGCGAGACTTAAGAATCTTAAAGCACAAGAGAAGAAATTTGTCATGGCTTTTTAGAAAATGGTCATAATGACCATATTTATCTGTGAGGAATGATGTGATGTTTTGATTCATGCTTAGGCTGGAGGTTGAGCAAATTAGGGTAATTAGCATATCCATCACATTAAACTTTTATTGTTTCTTTGTGACAATTACATTCTTGTAGATGTTCTGAGGTATGGGATGCATGATTATTAAGTATGGAAAGAGACAGTAGTAGTCAATTTCTACATGGTTATCTCTGGAATTCACACACACACATATGCAAACATCTTAGTGAGAATGTATCTGGTGTGAAGCAACTTAAGGAAGGAAGGATTTATTATTTATTGTAATTTATCTAACGAAGGTTGTATGAAAAAGCTGATGTCAACTCACTAGTTTGTAAACCCATTAAAAAAATAACAATTAGAGTCAGAAAGAGAGTTCATCATTTAAAAACCCTGACTGCTCTTCCAAAGGACCTGGGTTCAATTCCCAGCATCCACATGGTGACTCACAACCATCTGTCACTGTAGCGCCAGAAGATCAGATGCTCTCTTCCGGCCTCTGGTGGCACCAAACATTTGTGTGGCACACAGACATACATGCAGAGAAAACACTGATACACATAAAATAAATAAATTAAAAATATTTAAAGATAATAGTAACTTAAAAAGGAGGTTGAACGGAGGTACTTTGTATTGGGGGCAGGGGGCAATGCTTTCCTCAAAAGACCTAAGCTGTTAAATGAAAACTCTCAGTGCCAGGTAGGAGAAACCCCTTGTGAGTCGGATCAGAAAGGCGTCAGATGCCCCTCAGACAACACAGGCTATTGCATTGCTCTTCATTGCCCACCATAAACCAGAGTAAGACTCCGTTGTTGAAGATACAGCACACACTAATGATAGGACATAGAGAAACCAAACTGGAACTGGCCCGGAAATTACTTCCCTCATGGCTGACTTCCATAGATCCCAACGCTTTGCAGTTCACATCTGGAGAAGCCACCAGTGGCTTTATCCAGCAGTGGAGGCTGCATGTTACAGTACTGGCCTACCAGACAAGATGAACTCAAGAAGGAGCAACAGTGGCATGGCTGTGATGGGGACAACCCACTGTGGTGGCTTTAATGAGGAATGTCCCTCATAGTCCTGGGCATTTGGACACTTGATCCCCAGCTGGTGGTGGTGCCGTTTGGGGAGGCTTAGGTGGTATAGACTCGTTGGAGGATGTCCATCACTAGGGCAAGACTTTGAGATTAAGAAACTCCGCCACCTTCTGGGTAGCCCTCTCTGCTTCTCACTTGCAGTTCAGACTGTGAGCTCTCCATTTCTTGCTCCGGACACCGTGTCTGCCATTGGCTGCCATGTCGCCCCTGCCATCCTGCCATTATGGACCTGTAGGGCAAAAGCAAATCTTTCTTCTATACGTTTCTGGGTCATGCTATCTTTTTTTTTTTTTATCACAGCAAGAGAAAAGCACGTGATAAACCAACTGCTTTCTGATTAGATCTGAGGCCTGCTCCACAGGAAGGAATTCATGTCTGGTGCTGTAAGTCTGATCCAAAGCCTGGCTGGGAGGTCAAAGGTCTTAGTAGAGGAGCCCACTACTATTGTTCTGCTAAACAGACGTGTTGTCAAGCTGCCTTCTAAACACTTAGGCTTATATTCATTGATAGCTGATTTTCTCAACCTTGGTAGGAGATGTCAGGGTCAGCATTCCAGAGAGTGACTCATAACTGGCCGAAGTGTTGAGGTTAAATGACTGTTACATGCCCAGCCCTAAACGGAGTGCCTATAACACCCCCTGTAACACCACAAAAGAGAGGGTGGAAAGAATGTGGGAGCTGGAGGATGGGGAGGGTGCCTTGAGATGCTGTCTTCTGGACCCAACATGACCATGGCACTCACGAACCCCAGCAGCTGTGGTTACCTGCCCAAGGGCAAGCTAGTCAATAGTTCCATCACGGAAGAGGTGGGGCTCATGACGGCAGCACACCTACGAAGAAGCTATTGGAAGCTGATGGCATCTGGAGGAGAGAGAATCGCTTTGTTTGGGACGGCTCCAGGTTTGCCCCCGCTCGTGCGGGTAGCACTGATTGGACTTAGTGGTTGTAAAAGAAAAGACAATAGGAAGAAGGATGGGCTAGGTTGTATGGTTCTGGGGAGAGATGGGGTGGATATTATCAAGGTACATTGCACATAAGAATTGCCGGGGAATAAATTAATTTTTTTAAAGGAAAGCAGGGCATGGTAGCACCGATTTGTAATCTCAATCCCAGTGTTAGGGGGGTGAAGATGGGCATACACCTGGTTTGCTGGACAGCTAGTCAGTGAGAGATCCCGTCTCAAAACAAAACAAAACAAAACAAAACAAAACAAAACAAAACAAAACACAACACAGCAGAACAAAACAAAACAAAACACACCCAAACTGGATGGTGCCTGAAAAGCAACAGCCAGTGTATCACGTACACATGCATCTTCACACACACAAACAGGAAAGGAAAGAGGAGGAAATAGCTTCCTCAGGCGTCTGTGTGGCTTTCTCTGTCTGATGAAGATGTCAAACGCACATGTGTGTGGGACTACACTTGAGGACAAAAGACTGTGCTTCGGCTGGTGTGTTTTGTAAAAGACTCTGTGTGTGTGTGTGTGTGTGTGCACTGTTGTGCATCCACGCCCTCTGGAGGCTGGGGTTGATTCACGGGAGGACCTCCAGCTGACGATCTGAGTGTGAACGGCTGTTCTCCCTCACATGTGTGTCATTTTAACAATTCGATGCTCCACACGTGTGCGTTTCGCTGCCTAACATCTTTATTTCTTAACTGCTTGGTTTCAGACTTGGAAAAGCTGTGCTTAATGTTGAAAGCTAAGTTCACACCATGCAGGGTATTTTAAAACTTAGCATCTGATGCCTGAAGTGTGAAAAAAAAAAAAAAAACCCACATCTTTTTATTCCTTTCTGTGAGCACCAAATGCTGGGAAGTTTTTTTCTTCACTAAGTGGAGAACATAAAATTCTATCAAAGGCAGACAGGGTCTATCTGTTGTTTCAGAGTGTGCTTGGAAATTATCCCTGTTATTTCAGTGGTAAAATTGGTCGTGAAAGTTTTGGTTTGGTAAAGAAGTGGTCCAAATGTCCAATGATGGAGACTATATCTTGAGAAGAGATAACCACATGCAATCAATAAAGTGGATTTATTTGAATTTTAAAGCAAATTATGTATTACACATGTTTCAAGGATTATAGAGTGAAAGGAAAAAAAAAAAAAGAAAAAAGGCCTGAGGTGCTGGAGTGAAGAGTCAGAGGTTAGGGGTGTGTACTGTTCTTACAGAGGACCTGAGTTCACTACCCGGTATCCATAGGAGGCAGCTATAAGTCCGGGTTCAAGGGCTCCAAGGCTCTTTTCTGGACACCAGGTGGGCACCTGCACTCCCCTGCACACGCCCTTGCCCCCACATACATACACACATGCATGCATGCCTATATGCATACATACATATGTACATATATATAATTAAAAGAAAAAGACAATATTTAAAACAAAGTACTCAAGGGAATCTGGCATAAAGGAAGATGGGTAAGAGAGGAACACAGGCAGGAATACCTCACAGCAATGATGGCAATGGGTGGCCTTCTGTTCATAACCATGGCTTTAGCCGTGGAAAAATAAAACACTTTCAGGAGAAAACAAACAAACAAACAAACAAACAAACAAACAAAACAACCCATGTATTGAGAATACACAGATAAGTTTTCTTGACATTATTCTCTAAGCAATACAGCATCACAGCTGCTTATACAGTGTTTCTTGTGTATTGGGTATTGCAAGTCATTTAGAAAATGTTAAAGTCTAGGGTAGGATGTGTGTAGATTCTGTGCAAGCATTACAACTTTATTTTCTTTACTTACGATTTTTGCAGTGTTGGGGATGAAAGTTTCGACCTTACGTGCACTAGGCAAGCACTCTATGATCAGCTCTACCCTTAGCCAACCATACCCTTTTATTTAGGTGCAGAGCTGTTATGCAATGGTGGTACTGACCCTCCATAGGGGTACAGATGCTAGGGGTAACCGTCTATTTGAATGTTGGGCTGCACTACGATGGACAATCCCTCTTTCTCAGTTGGCCCTTTCTTCTCTTCTTTCCACACGTGAGAGCCGCATGCTGAGCTGAAGGCTCTCCCTCCCTCTCACTTCTATCCAGCTCCCTTTTGGAAGGCTCTTGTGGGTATGTCCTTCCAGAGGAACACGTGCTCCTCCGTCATCTTGTTAAGCTCATTCTGAATCAGCGTATCTGCCCTGGGGATCCTATGGCAGTTTGCTGGGCTGGGTACTTGTTCCACAGGGTCTATTGACAACAGGTGTTCTAAAGAGCATGTAGGCGTGACTGAGAGAAGAATTCTTCAGGATTATCTTCAGGATTATCTTTGTCGCTCCCAAGGATCCTACAAGGCCCAGTGCGTTTCCCACAGAGGAGCTGAAAGGTGGAAGTTTTTAAAGTGTGTATTAGTGTTTTGCCTGTGTGTCTAGATGTGTACCATGTGCCTGTGGAGGCCAGGGGAGGATGTTGGAGCCTCTAAAACTGGAGTTACAGTTACTTGTGTGCCATCATGTGGGTGCTGCGAACCACACCCAGGTCCTCTGCAAGAGTAGCCGACGGTAACCACTGAGCCCTTGCTCCAATTCCAAGGTGACAGTTTTTAAAAGAAATTAGAGCAGGACCTCTTGCTTACAGATAATAAATTCTGTATTTGCAGAGGCCAAGTCTGGTTCCACTTTTAGAGTCATTCAGAAAATTCAGAGTTATTGAAAGAAGAATTACACATCCCGGTGTGCCCAGCGGGGTGGCACCGTCCACAGTACCCACTGCACAGAGATGGCAGAACCCCGAGGTATATTTTCTAGGCCTCAAACCTTCTGTGGTTCAGCAATCAACGAGGGCAGACAGGGGCCATGGAGGGTGTGTGAGACAGGCAAGATACC
This sequence comes from Peromyscus leucopus, assembly GCF_004664715.2. Classification (NCBI taxonomy): domain Eukaryota; kingdom Metazoa; phylum Chordata; class Mammalia; order Rodentia; family Cricetidae; genus Peromyscus; species Peromyscus leucopus. The sequence continues at coordinate 144,805,480 of NC_051063.1, read as the reverse complement.
TGGGAGAGCCGACTCAGAAGGTGGAACAGCTTTATTTGGCTCATTGTTTCAGAGGTCTTGGTCTGTGGTCACTTGGCTCTTTTGCTGTTGGGTCTGTGGCAGAGCAGTACATCTTGGTGGATTGTGCATCGTTGAGGAAGTGCTCACCTCCTGGCAGGAAGGAAGCAAAAGAGAGGAAGAAAGGGATGGGGTCTCAATTGTCACTTTGCCTGTACACCCCTAAGTTAACTTCCTCCAATTAAGTCTCATGTATTGTGTGTGTGTGTGTGTGTGTGTGTGTGTGTGTGTGTGTGTGTATGTATGTGTGAGAATTAGACAGACTAGGGATCAATGTCAAGTATCTTTCTCCATCACGCTCCACTTTATTTTTTGAGACAACTTCTTACTGAACCCGAAGCTCACTGATTTGGCCATATCAGTTGGCCAGAAAGCCCCAGAAATCCTCTCATCTCTGCTTCTCCAGCACATTGATTACAGGCAAGAGCCACCATGCTGGTCCTGGGATTGAACCCAGGTCCTCCTCACGTTTGTGTGGCAAATATGTGTGTACTCATGTTTTCAGTAAACGAGTCAGACTGAGCTCAGTACATTGTCTGGAAGCATGTGGTATATGTGGGTGTGTGCACATGTGCATGCCAGAGGTTGATGTTGGGGTGTCCTCTATTGCTCCCTGCCTTATATTTTGAAAGAGGGTCTCCCAGTGCATCTGGAACTCACTGATAGTCCGGACCAGCTGGCAAGGGAGCCCAGTAATCTTCTGGATTTGGGGTATATATGGTCACATCTGACTTTTTGTGTGGATGCTGGGATCTGAACTCAGGTCCTCATATTTCTGTGGCAAGCTCTTTACCCCCTGGACCATCCATTCCCACAGCCTTTATAATCTAGCTTGTTTTCACTTAGGTTTCCTCGCTCTGGCCTTGGAAGGTGGCCTAATTGGCTTACAATGCCCACCGTGCCATCATAGGTCACCCACGCGTGCCCACCAGCTTCCACTGTGGGAAAGCCCTCTCTCACCTAGCACGCACACTTGTGAACAGGCCAGGTACAAGCCACAGTGTGTTGCCTTGGAGCATGCGGCAACTGGGCTCGATTGTCTACAACAGGCCTTTGTGCACAAGCTTGTGAAACACCATTGGAAAAAAAAAAATAACCTTATCGCAAATTAAAAGAACAATCTTTAGAAAATAGTCGAAACGTAAGGTTAATTGGAGCCAGAAATGTCAAATTAATGCAGCAATGCACCGGGGAGCCTGCCCTGGCCTTTGTGTGCAGAACCTGCGTGCCTGATGAAGGGAAGCCGGGAACGACATAATAGGATTTTAGGGGGTCCCCTGTCATATTAAACAGGCTCTGCAATTAATTTCTGGCTGCCATGTTATTTTCATTGGCCTATATTTTCTTTGACCTCTCACATTTTTTTTTCAGCTACCAATGCAGGGCAAGTGGGACTTAGGACTGAAACAAAAAAAAGAAAGAAAGAAAGAAAGAAAGAAAGAAAAAAACAACCCTCCACAAAACTGTTTTGACTGAAAATCCGTAGCAATGTGATAAAACAGCCTTGGGATGGGTATGTAGTCTGGTGCCCTTGGGGTGATCTGCGGTTCACAGATGTTGACCCCTGGCCTTCTCTGCTCAGTGACTTACCTACTCCATCTCGCCCCCCTCCCCTCGGAATCCCGCAGGCCTTATCTTTCAGGGAAGTCTCGGGATTCTGAGAGGAGGACGGTGGCCTTATAGGCCAAGATCTTTTATTCGCTGAATGTGAAACACAGGCCAAGCAATCTTTAAAAAGTATCACCTTATTTAATCTTCATCAAAACCCTTCGAGGGCTATCCTGCGATTGCAGTCATCTCCAGAAGAGACGAGGAGACACAGAGTGCTGAGCTGCCTGGCCAGAGCCATGCAGGTGGTGAACATCCGAGCTGGGGATTTGAATTCAAGCATTGTGGTTGCAGAGATTGTGTGTTTAATAGTGTGTTCATGCTTCCTTGTCCTCACGATGGAACTGAAATTCACCTGGAGTGTCTTTTGGACATATACTAACAATCAATTTTATATTTATTTATTTGTGCATACATGTGTGCCTCTCTCTTCCTCCTCCCTCCCTCCCTCCATCTCCTGTCTGTCTCTGTCTGTCTGTCTGTCTGTCTCTCTCTGTGTAAATACATGACCTTATGTGTGCACATAGAAGTCAGAGGTTGATGCCAAGGGTCTTCCTCAGTTGCTCTCCATCTTACTTTTTTGAGGCAGGGTCTCTCACTGAATTGAACTTGGAGCTCTCAGATTTGGCTAGAACAACTGATCAGCCCCAGGCATCCTTCTTGTCTCTACCTTCCCAGCCTTGGGATGACAGGTATGCACCACTACCTCCCACTTTTGTGTAGGTGCGGGGGATCTAACTCAGGTCTTCACATTCAAAGCAGACACGGTACTCACCAATCCTTCTCCCCAGCATGGACTACTGGATGTTTTTGTTCCATGCCAGTGCACTGGTTTCATGTTATTCAGCAGCTTCTTATGAGTGTACAATTTCAGTTTAAAAAGTAAAGTAGACATCGACGTCATTGGCGGTCAGTCTGGTGTATCAGCTCAGCCCCTACAGAGGGTCATCTTGTGACCTATCAGGTGAAGAGGTTACTAGGGAATCTTCCACGGATTTCCTCAGTTACCAAGCACTACTCGCCATTACGGGAGAATAAAATTCTTTTCACCAGCAAAATGATCCGGTAGCAATGGCACTGAGGGTAAGCTTGGTGCCTTGTGTTTGGGGTTTCATGTGTGTTCTCCTGGGGCACTGGATGTGTGAGGTACTCAGCATGATGTGGGGCATGATGATCCTGTCATACACATTAGCATTGCGTTTTTATGGATAAGGGGAGTGAGGCATGGAACTGGGAAAGGGCTGTCCAGGCTCACGTGGTGAATGAGCTTGGCAGACTGAGCCCCTTTATCCAAATGGCAGTCCCTGGCCTCTCACCCACTAGGTCTGCTTCCCAAGTGAAATAGGTGAGATTGGTCTACAAGAAGCAGAAGGTGTGAACACCACAGCGTTTGCCTGGCCCACTGTTGATAATGCAACAAAATGATGTGGACAGCAGGTCCTTGGCTTGAAGATACAAACACATGTCTGTGTCGAGACATTAAGAGTTAAGTTATCAAAATGCCTGAGCAATCTATTAAACAACCAGGTATGCCCTGACATTGGAATTTTTTCTTTTTCTTTTCTTACATTCATTTAAATGAGATAAAGTATTGTAAAGCTTTATAATGGTGGGAGCAGAGAGATGGTTCGGTGGGCAATAGCTCTTGCCAAGCAAGGTGAGCATCTGCACTCAGACCCGCAGCATCTCTGGACATCTGTAACCTAGGCATTTCTACTGGGAGGTGCGAGGTGGATAGGGAGACTCCCCAAGGTTCCCAGTCCATCTTGGTGAGTGTGCTCACTCACCTGCTGTTCATACACATTGCATATGCACACTCACACAAACTTTGTTACACTGGGTTCCTTAGAAAGGTCACATGTCTCTGGAAATTCTTTAGTTGGACTTGTAGGGAATAGGAAAGGCTTCACATACGATTTAGAAGGGAGAGGCATGAATTCTGCACACCACTGCTAACATTTTCCCTGCCTTTCTCGAAAAAAATGTTCATTCTTAGAAGCCTTGGCAACCTGTCACTGCTGTAGTTCATGCCACTGGGTCCAGCCTTACTATGTGTCACCTAAGTGGGGTCAGTCTCACTTGGAACAAATGTCGTAGGTCAAAGGACATGCATGGTTTTCAAAGGCATTCCAGCATTGTGTCCTAGATAAGCTAGGAAAGTGTGATGCATCACCACAATGCTCCTCAGGGGTCTCCCAACAGCCACCAAGGGCAGGACGGAGAGTGTCTATCTCTGTTTCTCAAAGGACAGTGTGAATATGTGGTTGCCTGCTGGCCACAACCTAATAGAATAGACATTGCTTTCTCTACTTTGCCACTGAGGAGGCTCTGAAGGGTTGGTTTACTGGGGACCAAGTAATCCAACCTTCCAATTAGACATACGTTCTCATTCCTACACACTGCAACGAATTCCCTGCTACATGGTTCTTCAGGGATGGAGTCCGAGGTTAGAAAACTTTAGCTTTATTACCAGTTTCTGTAGTTGTATTTTCTGTGTGGATATATTTCTATTTATTGGCATGTACTATTTAACATGTGACCAGACTTGATTTTGGGTGTGCTGATTAAATTTTAGAAAATACTAATGATTATATTTTTGGGGTGTTGGGGACTGAATTCCGTTATTTTTTCTTTCACATGCGGGGCAAATGCTCCACCATTCACTTATACCCACTCCCCCAGATGTTCACATTTTACATGAAATGTGTAGTTGACAATCCACCCCAATTGAAGAATGAGTGTGATTGTGTTTAGCCAACTCAGCAACTCATAATCTCGTAGGAGACATGAAAATAACACAAAGTATGTACAGTTGCAGATTTCCAGCAGTTTCGCTGCAGAATTACCTTTCAATCATTTTTTAACCCTCCCCCTACTATTTTCCTAATTGTTTGTATTTCCAGAATACCGAGACGATGAAGGATGTAGCTGTAACATGGGCGAATCTTTAATTGGCGCTGCCAACCAGGTGGCTAGCTGATGAACCACTGTACTTCAATGGCATAAGCATTGGCTTATAGTTAAATATTTGCACGTGTATCTAATTACCTATGCAAAATTGTTCCTGCCAAACAGGAGTCTGGTTGAGCCTTGGCATCCAACATGCATTAATATTTTAAACTGTTGCAAACACTGGGTGCTCTAGATCCAATTTTACTAATGTGTGTTTTTTTTTAAACACCTCCCACTGCACTGTGTAATTTTTGCATATCTGTAGCATGCTTAGAATGCTATTGTAAGGTTCTTGGAACCAAGAAATCTGATGGTGTATAACAATGCCCAAATAACAGTAAGGAAAAAAAATGAAGTTCATTACCAGGTTGTTAGTAGTTTTTCCAAATAATGTAAAAACCTGGTCTGACAGAGAAGGTTCCGAGCGACCTTTGACTCCTCTCTCAGAATACAGGAGGAGTGGGTCACTGGGGCAACGTGGGGGTGGATGAAACAGCAGCACTGGCCCAGCCTTATCTATGAACAAAGTCCTCCATTTCACGTATACTCGCCTGTCCTGCTCCCAGCTGTGTTAGAGCTGGCATTTTTGGCAGTGATAGGACAGCTGGGGATTGGGAGGAGGGACCTTTCATCTTTCCTAGGGCGGGTGGGGAGCTCAGAGCTGGATCTCTAGAAGGTACCCTGCCCAGGGGGCAGGAAGGGACTGAGGCAGTCCAGACTGAAGGAGCAGCCAATAGCTAGAGGAGGAAGGACCAGGAAGCAGTGGGCTGTGTGTGGGGTTAGCTTGGTGCGTGTCGGTTTGGGGCTGTGGAAGACAGTGGTCGATTAGTTCATCTTGTGTCGCTGTAACAAAACAGCTGCCACTGGGTAGTTTAAAAAGAAGCTCACTTCAGCTCATGATTCTTACAGCTAGAGGATCCAAAGGGCGTGGCATGGCAGCTTTGTTCGGGAGAGACCTTGGCCATGTCACGGCATGGCAGAGGAAGGGAAGCAGTCCCATGCAGAAGCCCTGCTTTAGAAGAACTTGCTTTTGGCTAGAGCGGTGGCTCAGGGGTTCAGAGCTCCGTCTGCTCTTCTCGAGGACCAGGGTTTGATCCCCAACACTCACATAGTAGTTCACACCCATCTGTAACTACAGTCCCAAGTCCCTTCTTCTGGTCACCGAGTGCATATGGTGCACAAACATGCACTCAGGGAAAACACACACAAAGTAATAACATACAAAAAAGCTGCTATCTTGGGAACCAATGGACTTGAGAGCACTGATCCCTTCTGAGGCTTCGTTCTCATGACCTACATCAGGCCCCGTCTCTCAACAGTTCTGCCGCCCTCTATCACGATTCTAGCACATGAACCTTTGGGAGAACTATGAAAACCATTTCCACACTGTGGCAGGTGGGGGGGAGGGTGGCTATGATTGTATGAGATGTGAAATCACGAAAGAACATGAACTCAAGCTAAATCCGTGGGCCCTGGCCCAAAAGATTGCCACGAGGGCCTATGAAGCATGGCGATGAACACTTAGCCCGTCCCGGGGATGAGTAACTCCAGGCTGTCTACCCATAAAGGTTCCTTCTTAAAACGTTATGGGTTGCCCAGAATTAACCCTCACCAACCCTAAAGCCTTATTTCTACAAATCCTGTGAAGTTAAATGGATCAGGGAAACATGCGATTTGAGCTTGAAAACAGCACTGGTGTGGTTGAATATCAGACGCCACACTGGACATCTTGGGATTTCATTTAACGAGCATTTGTTTTGTCTAGAGGTTTTTCCAACCAGGCAAAACTTCAGGACACATTGCTGGTTGCCACAAGCAGAACAGAAGTACCACTGACATATAGAATACAGAGTTTGGGATGAACTAAGCAGCCTGCCCTATGGAAGACAATCCCTACCATAGGGCCAGCCCTTTAAAACGCCATTGGTCCTGAGGCTGAGAAACCCTGTTTTGGAACCTCCTGGCAACACAGAGATCAATTAGCTTTGATGGGTGGCACTGAGATTCTGTGATGTACAGCAGGTGGCAGACTGAGAGGTGACAGCTGGAGATCCCTGGAGGTCTCAGGGATGTGCCTTTCTAGATAGAAGTCGGAGCCGCCAGTGTGTAGATTGGCTGTACCCAGACTTCCATGGGACCAGGTGTTTACATCACTTTTTCTTCTGTGAAATCCAAACCAGGTGCCTGCTTCCCGGCTGGGGCCAGCTCTTCCCTGCTGGGGCCAGCTCTTCCCTGCTGGGGCCAGCTCTTCTTTGGCCAGCAGAAGGGAGAGAAGTGAGGGGAAGCAGAACTGATAAATAAAAGCTGTGAGAAGCAAAGGGCCAGGAGAAAGAGGTGCTGATTTCAGAAGCTCACTTTAGACACCAATTTATGTGTAGAGGCAGTTCAGTTGAGAAGCAATGACCCTGGCCTAGTCTTTGGAAACCTGTAATTTCTAGATCAGGGCAAACCCCTACTGGCCCCCTCCCTGGACTCTCCTTTCATTCAAAACTACATTTCATTGTGTATATTTAAGGTATTTAAAATGTTACATGGTACACATTAACAGAGTAAAATCACTACAAATTAACATACCCACACCTCACAAAAACGTGCTTAATAAATTCTTGTTGGGGTAATTTGAGATCTGGTCTTGCATGAATGTCACATACTTTCTGGCACCCTTTCAAAGGGACTGTTTTTGATGGTGTCATAGGTTTCCAACTGATGGTGCAGCTTGTCCCAGGGAGAGAAGCCCCATCGAGGAGCCTCCTACCAGTGTCTCTCATCAGGTCTTGTCTGTATTCCTTCAGCCTGATTTTGCAATCAGGCTAGTTACCAAAGCCCTCCTGCTGCCTGCTGACCTGGAGGTGAGGAGAGCCAGCTGCAGCTGCATGGCTAGCAGATGTTGACAGCATCCCAGATGTTGGCGCACTGGGGACAATGGGCTCTTCTCAACCCACATGCCCTACGGTAGGGGTTCCTGCGGAGTCAAGCCTGTGGCCGGCCGCCTGAGACCTCATTGGCGTCCCAGAGTCATCTGCCGAGACTCCACTCTCAGCAGCAGGCACAGCAACAAGATGGAGGACTACAGTCGGACCCAAAGTCCATTGCTAACGCGGAAGAGCGACATCGATGGGGGAAGAAAACAGAAAAATTCTTGCGCTGCAAAGAAAGATTATGTTGGCTTACCCACTGCATTCCCGCTGAGCGTGGTTGTAATTGGAACATACTCTTTGCAAAGTTTATTGGGTCCTGGTGCTACCTGTTGCCGAACTGGTCAATTAATCTATTATTATTATTTTTTAATGAGTTAGGGGATTTCCTTGAGCAGAAAACCACCAGGAAACCTGACCAAATGCCCAGAGCCCAGGGAACAGCTGGGCTTTTCCTTCTAGCAAACCCTTTTCGACAATTAAGGGAGGAAATTGATGCCTCCCACTACAGGTGGCAAATCAGGCTGGCCTGGAAGGGGGCGAGGAAGGCTGGGCTCTGCTTGGAGGTGATCTTGGGGGTGGTCACCGCGAAACGGGTCACCCGGGTGCAGCGGCTTCAAGTGTAGGAAATAAAGCCATTGCGTTTCCCTGCTGAGAGACAAATGATTTCTATTTAAAAACCTGCTTGTTCTGTGCAGAAACTCCCAATGTAGCAATAATTAATGATATCGAGAGGTTAAGAAAGACCTTCTGTTAGAGTCCCTCTGCTCCAGGCGTGAAATTGGATTAAAGTGAAGATAAACTTAGACATTAAATCTGAGGAGGAAGTCAGTAATTATGTGCAAATGCACATATTTGCAGCTGTTTGAGTGAGCCAAGTTGAGGCTGTGTGGCTAGTCTTGTTCCAGGCATGTGGGGCTCCTGGAGATGAGTGGTCAGAAGAGATCTATCCCCTCTAGCCCCACCTCTTGAGGAAGTCCTGCTGGCGTTTTAGGTAATAGATTCCGTGACTTTGCTTATCTAATATTTATTTCTAGTTTTCATTTACTAACAGGTTTTTTTTTCCCCCAAGAGGACAATGCATACACCTCAGAATGTAGAGTCACCCCTCTGCACCTGAGGTAGATTGGTTCCTGGATCCTACGGACACACAAATCCACAATGCCCAGGTCACCATATGGATCAACATAATGTTGGCATAGAATATATATGCATTCCCCAACATACTTCACTCTCTCTTTATTCACAATGTAAATTTTATGCTAACAGTTGTTACATAGAGAAATGATGCCTAGACATGTTGAGTACAGACACAAATTTTCTCTGGTATTTTCACTCAGTGGTGGGTTGAATCCGTGGGGATTCATGGGGAGCTCAGGAACACAAACATCCGACTGTGACTTTTCTAGATGATTTATGTGGCCGATGGGGATGGCCGTGAGATGTGGTTCTGACCCAGGTCAGAGGCTGGCTGAATAGGGCTTCTGGGGCGGCTGGTTATTTTCCTGCTGACAAGGGACAGGGTACCGTCCCCAATCTCTCCCTTCACTCTGTCTAGACTCTCTATGGAAAAACCTGTAAGTTGTGCTGCCGTTCCATAATCACTGGAATACAAGTTTTAAGGATGGAACCACTGCAGCTATGGGTACCCTTCACTCTTCATGGATTCCTTTGACTAAGAAATGGGAAGGAGGCAGCTCTCCATCAGACATTTTAACTGACTAAGCCCCAGGCAGTGATGTTGAGATTTAGAATAAAATCCCTTTCCCAGTTTTCCCAGACACTGCTATTTGGGAGGACTCTGTGTGAGGCTTGCCTAACCTGCTGTGGACGGGACGGGCCTGGCCAACAGCGACATATCCTGTGAGCATGGCGAGGGCGCCCTGGCCAACAGATATGACTCTTTGGGTACTCCATGCGTATCTTCAGTGTGGCACATATCTACCTCCAGGGACCCAGTTGATTATACTTGCTCCAGATGGATGGTGGGACTACCAGGAGACATCCTGGGTTTGGTGGCTAACAGAATAACAACACCAAGTAAGAACACAGAGCTTCATTCCTTCTCTGCATTTATCTGAAGGCCCCGTCTAGACAGAGAAGGCTGGGATTGCACTTTACTGGTTCTCCTTGGTTTTAGGATGCCGGATGCTGTTTGGTTCCAGGAAAGCTGGACCAGGATCTCACCCCCTGTCCTGTGATGGGCTTGCCTCACTGGGCACTTGAGGCTCAGACCTGGGAGCAAGGCTTATGTGTTGAGCAGATCGGATCTGGGCAGGAATGGACAAGAGGCTGGGTGCCCCTTGAAAGCCCCCCTCTCCACCAGGAGTCATGGCTGCATGGGGTCTCTGGGTCACATGACCAAAGTCCTCCCTTAGTTGAAGGGTCCTTCGCTTGGTCTTGAGTCGCCTAAAGCTCATGCCTCTATGCATTTCTTCAAACAGTCCCCACAGCTTACATCTATTTATTTATTTATTTTAAAGATTTATTTTATTTATTATGTATACAATGTTCTGCCTGCGTGTACACCTGCAGGCCAGAAGGGGGCACCAGATCTCATTATTGATGGTTGTGAGCCACCATGTGGTTGCTGGGAATTGAACGCAGGACCTCAGGAAGAACAGCCAGTGCTCTTAACCTCTGAGCCATCTCTCCAGCCCCCATTTCTTTATTTTTTAACTTTTTTGTAGCTTCATCTCACATGTGAGAAACTGAGCCTTCAAGAGGTTTAATATGTGATGGAGCTTGGCTGGCCATTGACACCCTCATCCTTCACCCTCACTGCTTCCACAAAGCTTCTCCTTTCCTTTTCTGGAAGCTCAGAAATCACAGAGACTGGAATCTGAGCTTCCAGAAAAGGAATGTTCAAAGTTCTACTCCTGAGCACACAGCGACGTGCCCCCAGGTCTCCTTTGTGTTGGTGAAGCAATGAATTTGGGCCATGGGAACATAGAGTTTAGCCATTTCGGGTTATGGTCCCTAAAATGTTCTACACGATGCAGAGTTTGCAGACAGAGGATCCAAAGGACACGAAGAAGACTCAGTGGCCAAGTCACGTGAGAAAAGGAGTCTGACACATGCGCAGGAGAGAACTTTCCAGTTTCCATTGTTGTCTTGTGTCTGTCTGCGAGAACTCTGGGGATATTCGTTTCAGTAGTTAGTATGATGACACTGGCGAATGTAGGCTGCCGGTGTTGCTGACACATCAAAGTCTATGCTGGATCCCATAGAGGTCATGACCGGTCACCTGGGAAAGTCTTATTAATATTACACCTCCTACTGTGTGATGGGTAGGATAAAATTATGGTGGAGACGTTCTCTACTTACTGGAGATTCCTGATTCTGTGTCTTTGAAGATGATGCATCCTCAAACTCAGGCAATAGACCCTAAACTACACTTACCAGCACCCTCTGCCTCTGGTTGCCCCCTTACAATGTCTAAATATCTTCTTAGGGGTTTCCATAAATACAGGACTGAACGTCTCACACTCGCTTCCTGAGTGTAACTTGTAAGGAATTGTTCATAAGTTGTGGGAGCAGCTGCAGATACCTTCTTCCATACTCCCCAGTGTGTTTATGTATAATCTATGGGCATTTTCCACATGGAGAATGGATGTAAAATACCCTTCTCATTGTGTTGTTGTATGAATGGAACGCAACGATGTATTTTAAAGTGCTGAGCATCATGCTGGGAGCCCAGCATGCTCTCTCTCTTCCCAGGAGATAGGATACTTATTAATTGCACAGACTTGTCTCCTGAACTTCGTCAGAGGGTGGGTCAGGTCCAGAGTTCAAGCGGTGATGGTTTGGTAAGTACCTGTCCTATGGGAAACAAGGTCACCTGACAGGAAATGCATCCAACCACCTGTGAGTGACTCAGTGTACTTTTCCAGCATAATGAGCTATTTGTAGATGAGCCTCGGGCTCACAGAAAAACTGAATAGAAAGAATGGGGCTTTCCAGCATACCCCATCTCTTCCCTTCCAGCCACACTCACTGAGGATGTTTCTCGCTGACCGTGGAGATACATTTGCCACAGCTGATAAACCTATGTTGACACATGACTGCGCAGAGCCTCTCGTTTATGTTAGTGTCCACCCAGTGTTTTACAGGGAGTAGCTTTAGAAAAACTGATAATACTACACGTCTGTCATTACAGTATAGAGAATAAATTAACTGTCTAAAAATCTTCCTGCCCCACTTATTTATCCTCCCCCAGATTCACTCCTGGGTTGTTTTCTGGGGTCTCCCCATCCCCACACATGGATGTCTAGTTTTCTAAGTTAATTTCTAGTGCCATTTGTTGAAGAAATAATCTTTGTCCTGTTGTTCATTTGTCAAAGATCAGCTGGTTATATTTATACAGACACATTCCTAGGCTCTACAGTAGTGGTTGTCAAATCTTCCTGACATGCGACCCTTCAACACAGTTCCTCATGTTGTGGTGACCCCCAACCATAAAATTATTTCATTGCTACTTCGTAAAGGTAATTTTGCTACTGTAATGAATCATAATGTAAATATATGATAGGAAGAATTTCTGATATGTGACTCCAAAGGGGTCGTGGCCCACGGGTTGAGAGACAGTGCTCTACATCCTGCTCCATTGACATGCTTCCCTCTTTTTCAGGAATATCAGACTGTCTTGATTAATGTAACTTCGAGTAAGTTGAGTAATGGGGTGTGTCAGTCCTCCAACTTTCCTTTTCTTCTAATTGGGAGCTTTGGTCTGTAGGTGTAAACTTTAAAATTACTTCGGCAATGTCTGCAATTGGATTGGATCTGCGCATGAAATGGGAAGAAGTGGCAGATCGGCTGCCTGAACCACTCTGCATACCTGTCCTGCTGTGGTGGACCCGTGCCCCTGACACCGTGAGCCACAATAAAATGTTCTTCACGTTTCTTCTGCTTGTCATATGTCACCGAAGAAAAGTCCCCTTTCTTCTAGTAATTCCTCTAGAGTCCTAAGCATATATTTAAAACTAACTCAACTTTACCCGCTAAGAACGCTATTCTTCTTCACAGGCCTCGCAAGTGTTTTATAATAATGAGACACCGCCAACGCCTTCTTTCCGCATGGTTGCTATCACTCATTCCCCATAAAATACACAGAAACAACGAAGAACACACACCATGTACATGGGCACAGTCATGTGTTACTGGATGAAGGCCATGATTCTGATGAACCCATGCTCGCCTTTTAAAGTCAATGTAGTAACATCAGGAGTGTGCTCACATAGACCAAGACGGCTGCAGTGGTTTTGGGCGATGCCGCCTTAGGGGTCTGTCACCACATACGCTGCCTGTTATTGACTGGAATGTCGTTTGCAGCACCTGATTGCATGTGTGTATGTGTGTGTATGTGTATGTCTCTCTCTCTGTGTGCAGTTATTTTGAACAAACTTTTTTTTTTTTTTTCAAGACAAGGTTTTCTCTGTGTAGCTTTGGAGTCTGTCCTAGAACTCACTTTGTAGACCAGGCTGGCCTCGAACTCACAGAGATCTGCTTGTCTCTGCCTCCCGAGTGCTGGGATTAAAGGTGTGTGCCACTGCCGCCCGGCTGAACAAACTGTTATTTGTTAGATAAATTAAGAATAAGCATATTGAAAACATTAATTAATTTTATGTTTATTTATGCCTTCTCTGATGCTCTTTTCCTTATGTGCATCTTAGTTTCTGATCTAAATTATTTTTTCTGAATAATTTATTTTAATATTTCTTTCAAATTTTAAACTTTATTCTTTGGCAGTTTCATACATGTATATAAAGTATTTTGATCATATTCATCCCCTCCATTTCCCCTCTCTTATTTCCCTCTGAATCCTTTCTTCTTACAAGTAAATGCCCATCCTCCTTTAATGTTGGGTGTTGTATCTCTTAACATTAACTGTTCTGCTCAGTTTTCTTCTAGCTTTCATGGCTTCTGTCTTAGTTACTGTTTGATTGCTGTGAAGAGACACTATGACCAAGGCAACCAATAAAAATAAAGGAAAGCACTGAATTGGGGGCTTGCTTACATTTTAAGAGGGTGAGCCCATGACCATCATGGCAGGCATGTGTGGCCCTGGAGCAGTAGCTCTGAGCTTGTATCTGACTCATAAGCAGGAGGCAGAGAGAGAAAGAGACTGGGCCTCAAACTCTCAGTGACACACCTCTTTCAACAAGGCCACACCTCCTAATCCTTCCCAAATAATTCTACCCACTGGAGACCAGGCATCTCCACAGTGTCTGAGAAGACTATTTATCTATCTATCTATCTATCTATCTATCTATCTATCTATCTATCTATCTATCTATCTATCACTTTATTTCTGCACACACAAGGTAGTTGACTGTATTTATTACTAGTTTCCTTACTGTCATAGACTACCCGACAAAAAGCAAAATTAAAGAACAAAGGGTTTGTTTTGACTCAAAGTTCAAGAGTTCTGTCCATCATTGTGGGAAAGTCATGGTGACCAGACCTTGAGACAGATGGTCACATTATGTCCTAGTCAGGAAGCTGAGAATATTGAGTGCTTGTGTTCAGCTAGTTTTCTTCTTTTTCTATAGTCTGAGACATCTGTTCTTGGAAGATATTGTCCATATTCAGGGTGGTCTTCCACACCTCTGTTATCCTAATCTAGATGTTGTTTGTTTCTAGTTAGTTGTTTCAGGCTCAACTTTGAGAAAAAATATATATACATTGCCAAAATAGCTACAGCTTAACAATGTTAGTGAAAGCAAGGAGTGCTGTGGGATGTTCTGTATGTCCTGTGGGAGCCCTTCTTGGGTTCTTTGTGGCGTTACCCAGCAGGTCTGCATAGAGGATGATTAGGACCATGGGCCTGAGTGCAGGTGTTTGAGATGGTCTGCACTTGGCTGTGCTGGGGATGGTCTGTATGTCAAGTTGTTCTGATTGATCAATAAATAAAACCTGATCGGCTGTGGCTAGGCAGGAAGGATAGGCGGGACTAACAGAGAGGAGAAATAAAAGGACAGGAAGGCAGAAGGACTGACTGCCAGATGCTGCCAGCACAAGAAGCATGTGAAGATGCTGGTAAGCCACAAGCCACGTGGCAAGGTATAGATTTCTAGAAATGGGTTACTTTAAGATATAAGAACAGTTAGCAAGAAGCCTGCCATGGCCATACAGTTTGTAAGCAATATAAGTCTCTGTGTTTACTTGGTTGGGTCTGAGCGGCTGTGGGACTGGCGGGTGACAGGGATTTATCCTGACTGTGGGCAAGGCAGGAAAACTGTAGCTACAAAGGAGTTTAGACATACATTCCTAAATCGGTCTCTGTTAGCCTAAATAGACCTTAGGTGGAGAGACCCTTTGTCAGACTGCTTAGTTCACTGTCTTGCTGCATCCTAAGATGGGAATACCTCAGTCTCTGGTGTTCAGCTGTGGTCCTAAGTTTTTATTTCAAGAATGAAGACAGAACACAATCATAATCCATAGAAGGTAAAACCAAGTTTCAACAGTGTAAACAATTCAGTGTCTCTAAAATCAATACCAAGTAGATTACTTTTAATGTCAAAAAAAAATCTGGCTGCCAGTGAGATATGTCCCTGTACATGAATGCATGAGGTACAGCTTTAATACCTCATTAAACCAACATTGTTTTAAATCCTGTCTTTCATAGACCTTGTTTTCAGGACAGGACAGGAATTATCATACAGAAATTCATCCTAATCCAAAATATCCTGGAGACCTGTTGTTTCCTTGGTAGGGCCACTCCATGTGGTCATCTTTAATCAAGATGGTGGTGAAGTCACGTGACATCCCTCTTCTCTAACCCTAGTCAAAATGGCGCCTGCCCACATGGCTGTACTTAATTAAGATGGTGGCAAACCATGTGCTATTTCCCAGAACAGTTCCAACTTGAAGTCACAAGTTTTAAGTTAACCTTTGTTACAGATTTTTAACCATACCCAATTCCCTGGTCTGTTTTTTTAAATAAGGTAGAAGAGCATAAAATAACTTTATTATTATTTATATCCCAATGACATATGGATCTCCGTCACTAGGTTGTCCATCTGCGGCATGCTTAAGGCTTGTCTCCCAGGCTCTTCTACATTCTATTGAGTTGGCAATCAGTGTTAACCATCACAGTGGTGGGTCCATCTATAACTTTTTTCAAGTTGTTTTCTTTGTATTTGATTTTTCTGAGGTTTGAATGTGTCTAGATGGAGTCTCTTCTTTTCTTTACCTTCTATCATTTACTTTGCTTAATATCGTGTGAGTTTCCTGGGTCTGTGGTTCGTGTTGGACTTCAATGTTTAGGGAATTCTCATTGTTTCATCAAATATGGCTTTTGTCCCTATTTCTTTCTCTTGGTATTCCCACATATGTCTTTTGTAGCTGTTCCACCATTTTTTTTTGGCTATTCTTTTCTGTTTTTGTCTATTTTTTCTCCATGCTTTCAGTTTGAGATGTTTCATGTCTTTCAGCCCAGAGACTCTTTTCTTAGCTCTGTTAGATTTGGTATATATTGAGCCTATCAAAGGGGCTAGTGTTTCTTTTTGACTCTTTGTTGGTATTTGCTTACAATAACCACTTGTCCTTGCATGCTGTCTACCTTTTCAATTAAAGTTCTCAGAATACCAGCCACAGTTTTAAAAATGTGTTTTTAGATGGATACTTCCTCATTCATTTAGATGGCCACATTCTCACCATGTATGAGTGTGATTCTGATGGTGCATTCAGTCTTTGTTGGTTTACTTTTTTTTTCAAATTAAATTTAATTTTATTTTTGTTTTGTTTGTTGAGTTTTACTGACTGGTAAACTCCAAGGCTCCTCCTGTCTCCACCTCCCCAGAGCTAGGTTTCCAGAAGTCTGTTGTCACCACTGACGTTATTGTAGGTGATGGGGATCTGAATTCAGGTGTTCGTTCATGTCTTACTGACTGAACCATCTCCTCAATCTATTTAATTCTGAGGGCATATTTTTCCATGTGACTCTCTGACTCATCTAGAAAGGATTGATTTTTCTGCTTTTTCTCATGGTTACCTCTTTACACATCAGACCAGACACCGGAATAAGTCAATTAATTCTTAAAAAAGATTCTTCTTATGTTAACTAAAAATTAGCCTTTTTTAATCCGGATTCTAGGATTCCCCTGACTGAACCTTTTATTGTCTGTTTCAGTCAAAATGTGCTAACATCACCCTGGAAGGGAGGTTAGTATACCCTCCCTAGATGTCTTGTAAATTTGCACTCTTACTTAGTAAAGCGCCCCCTCCTCCCCTTCTTCCCACCGGCCCAGCAGGAGCCTGCCTGCGTTTGTCATCAGAAGCTGAGTTTGAATCTGAGATCTCAAGGTGAGAGCTTTGAAGTTCCTCAGGGCTCCCTGAGGGGTGGTCTCCTGGTGGAGTGCGCTTCAAGGGATCTTGGTGCTTTCTCTTCATTACATTTTAGCATCCTCTTTGTTGCCAGTGACCAGAGCTGGCAGATTTTACATTAGTTATCCAAGGAAATATTGTTGGGGCCTATTAATGCTCACCAACTTCAGCTGGCCACAAATGAGCTTGGCTGGAAGCCCAGGCTGTCGGCCCCGGCTCCTGTTCATTAGTAAGGACCTGCCTTTTGTTCTGGGATGCACTTGAACTTTGCAGATGGCTCCTCACCTGAGTGAGCAGGCAGCTGCGGGTGCCTGGGCGTTGTTTCTCTTCTCACTTCAGAGGCACAGAGGGTTGTCAGGAAGTCAGGAGCAGTGAGGGCTCTGAGGGAGTCTACAGCACATTGTTTTTATTGACGCCCCTCCCCCCAGCTGTGCAGTTCAACCCCAAGATGGGGATGTACAGACTCAGAAAGATTCCTTTTCCTTCTGGAACGTTCTGTCACGTGTTTTGTGAATGTCTTGCCTAGAAACAGAGGTGTGGACTTCTCTCTTCATCTATTCCACCACTTGTTTCCTACTCCCTCCCGACCACCACTCTGGTTTCTGCCTCTGGTGGCCTCGCGGGTAAGTCACAAAATTAGGGACTTTATGAATGTCCCATCTCTTTCCTTTCCCTTCAAAAACGTTCATTCCGGGGCAGGAAGAATGTCTCAGGCGGTAAAGCACTTGCTACACAAGAATGAGCAGGTGCGTTTGTTCCCCAGAAACTACATCAAAAGTTAGGTGAAATGTTATGGTCTTGTTATTCTAGGACTGTGTTAGGAAACAGGCAGGGTTCCTGGGTCTGCCGGCCATCAGCCTGGCCTAATCCATCAGCTTCAGGCTCCAGTGAGAGACCTTGTCTCAAACAACTAAGTGGGCGCCTCCTGAAGAATAACACTATCAGACCTTTGGTCCCTACCTGTGTCTGTCTATACACACATGCACATGTATCTACATGTGTCTATACACACAGGTACACACACTGGTATGAATCTGCACACCCATACCTGGCCCCCTTACAATTTTCACTCAGAAATTATGCTATCTTCTTATTTTTCTATTTTTGACAGTGTCTCAGGTAATCCAGGTTGGCCTCAATGTTGCTATGTAATCAAGGATGACCTTCAACTCTTGATGTTCCACCTCCCTGAGTGCTAGATTTACAGCCTTGCACTACCACACTTGGCCCCTGTAGTACTGGAGATTGAACCCCGGGTTTTGTGTATGCTGGACAAGCACTCTACCAACTGAGCTCCAACCCCAAGCCTTAATTCCTTATTAGTGCGGAGGCACATGCTTCCCGTGGAATGTGTTTATAATGCATTTGGAGAGGATGCCCAGAAACTGCGATTCATTGGCTCACCTGGGGAGATGGTGCGGCTCCTTCTTCCCTGTTCCCCTCATGGCTCATTGACTGCTGGTGAGAACGTACTAGCCATTTTCTCATTTGCAGAAGGGAAGGAGGGAGGCTCTTGAAGGGGGAAGAGGATGTGAATCAGCACTGTAAATGCACGAACTGCCTCAAGCCGTCTGGCTTTCCTTTTTGAGTCCTGTTTGATTGTGCACTTG
The DNA here is from genome assembly GCF_004664715.2 of Peromyscus leucopus. NCBI lineage: Eukaryota > Metazoa > Chordata > Mammalia > Rodentia > Cricetidae > Peromyscus > Peromyscus leucopus. Next base: position 144,787,011 of record NC_051063.1, on the reverse strand, counting down.
CTTTTCTGGACTCTCTTCCACTCAGCGACTGGTGAAGGAGCCCAACAACCCACAAGGGTCCCTGCTGTAGAATATTATTTTAAGATGTGTTACATTTGTTTATGCTGTGGAACATTTGTTTAATGATGCAAAGATGTGTTCTTTTTTTATGTTGCATTTGTTTAACTCTGTGAAGCTGTGTTACTGTGCCTGTCTAAAACACCTGATGGTTTAATAAAGAGCTGAATGGCCAATAGCAAGGCAGGGAAAAGGATAGGCAGGGCTGGCAGGCAGAGAGAATAAATAGAAGGATAAATCTGGGAGGAGAGGAAGAAAGAGTGAGATCAAAGAGTGAGAAAAGAAGGGGCCAGCCACCCAGCTACACAGCCAAACATGGAAGAAGAAGGAAAGAAAAGACATACAGATATCAAGAAAGGTAAAAGCCCAGAGGCAAAAGATAGACAGGATAATGTAAATTAAGAAAAGCTGGCTAGAAACAAGCCAAGCTAAGGCCGGGCATTTATAATTAAGAATAAACCTCCATGTGTGATTTATTTGGGAGCTGGGTGATGGGTACCTTAAAAGAGCAAAAACAACCAACAACAGGTCCTCAGAGCTCCTTCAGAGTCCAAATGATCTGCCCATTTCCATTGCACATCTGCATGAATCTGGATTTTCTTCACAGGCTTCAGTCAAACAACATATTAGAACAGGCGAATCCAGTCATGCCACTGTCTTTCTGTGCAGCCAGATGTTAAAGAGGTTTAAAAAAGATATTAAACATCTTTCTTTTGGGGGAAGTATGGTTATTTTAATAGAAATGTTATTTACGTTAACATGATGGATTCTTACTGCTGGTTTTAGTGAAATACTCACTATTTTAATTTTTCTGAATTTTCATTTCTAGTGCCACAGATATGAATAAGTGAAACCTACATTAAGAACTAATTTAGAATCTTTAGTGTCATTTAAATGCATAAAAAGAATCCTGCAACCAAAGTTTGGGAATAACGAAACTAATTATATCTCTTAGTGCTCCCACAGATATTTCGCAGAAGGAACAGTCATTTGGAAGATAACCTTCAACTATAAGGGCTAATAAATGGTAATGTATTTACAGATGGAATACTATACAACCACAAAAGGAATGAAATATATCTCCATACAGTAGGGATTTAGTGAGAGAACAAACACCCAACACATTCATTCCAGGTTTAAAAGCTAGTGAAAATACATGGCGTTTTGATCAACGATGAGCTGTATATGTGATAGTGGACCCCTAAGAACAGGTTGCCTATAATGTCATAGTAATCTAGTTTGTCTAAGTATACTCTATAAAGTATAATACAAATAGAATGTTGGAATTGCCTAACTTTAACTCATTTCTCAGAGCTATTAGATGACACAAGCATAAACTACCGTGTTTAAGGATGCGTACACAGGTTGGAAAAGCACAAAGGGGAGCCAAGCAGGAGATCTTAAAGGTCAGGCTCTGAATGGGTCCACACTTGCAGCGACCTCCTGGAGATGGCTGTATTTACCTTGCATACTGGAGACGTGAGTCAGCCAAGTTTATCAGCTGTCTGTCTTTGAGCTCTGAACTCATGGGGAGACCATATTCCATTTTACCAACTGGCTCTTTGGTGAACTGTCAATGGAGGCCTCTGCAGAGAGGCAGCGGGGGATGGAGGCCGTTTCTGGTGGCTTCCTTCTCTCCTCCGGTTCAGCATAGCCATTCCTCCCCGAGGCCATCCGGTCATTCCCAGCAGCTGTGTGGAATCCAATGTGCATTCCTCCCATGCTCCTGACTGGCTCCATTGCATCTGCTCAGAGGCCTCAGGACCTGGCAGCTTGGCATCCCATCTACCTGGACCAGTGGCTTCCACAGAGGCCCGATGGAGGGCCGTAGGATACTGCCTTCAAGTTCCCAGAGTCAATATTCTCAACCTCTTTCCTTGGTTGGTACTGCCTAGTGGTAATAGCTGCTCCCTATGGAGAACCCAGACTACTCATTCAAACTGAGGGGGTTAAATGACAGTGGGTGGTTTGCATGTTACTTGCATGGAGCCACCAAGCATAGACTGGAGTAGGGTTCTCTCTCTTGCCTGAATGCTGTGGAAAAAGTTGAGCAGCCGTGAATTAGAAACTCAAATTCTAAAATGCTCCATGTTCTAAGCTTTGTCAGCACATATCTGACCTCATGAGCACCCAAGAACATGTGTCCCAAACCTAATTTATCAGTTACCTTCATTCTATATATAAACTATAGATGAGTTTTGTGTTTAGATTTAGGTCCCCTCTCCACATTATCTCATTATGTATAGGCAAATATTCTGAAAAATCAGAAAAAAAATTCTGGATTCTGAAACACTCCTGTCCCAGGCATTTTGATAAGATGTTCAGTTGTGCAGGAAATGACTTAAGGAGCAATACAGATACAGGATACAGACCCTCAAAGACAGGATGTGGGCACGGCTCGCTGGGTGAGCTCCTATCATGACCTACGGGTCATCACGAGGGTTCAACATGTCATTTGTTGTGTCCTATAGGGAGTTGCCAAGGAAACAAAGGCCTGGGGATTAAGGGCTGCTGCACCTGACCGTGATGGTGGTCAGGATGACTGTCAGATGTGTGAGCGCTTCCTCAGTCAACGGAAGCATTTATAGAAAGAAAAACAACACACCCAAACTTAGAAAAACATTTGTTTTTTATGTGTATGTGTATGGGTGTCTTGTCTCTAGTTATGTATGTGTACCACCTGTATTCCTGGTACTCACAGAGGCCAGAAGAGGGCGTCAGAGCCCCTGAAACTGGAGTTACAGATGGTTGTGGGTGCTAGGAGTTGAACCCGGGTCCTCTGGAAGAAGGGCAAGCACTCTTAACCACCAAACTATCTCTCCAGTCCACACACACACACACTTGTTTTTTTTTTACTTATTTAAAGATTTTTTTCTACTCCTATGTAGAATGCCACTGCAATAAAAAAATTGTTAGTTCTCTGAGACTTTTGTACAGTGTATTTTGATCATACTGCATGATGTTTTTGGTGTATGTGTACATATGTGTTCATACATGTGCATACATGTGTATGGAGGACAGAGGTCAACACGGGTGTTTTCCTCCGTCACTCTCCAACTTAGTTTTCAAAAAAAAATGTTCTTTACTCTTTAGAATTTCACCTACATGTATGATGGAATATGAACAAATCTACCCCAGTTTGCCTCTCCATCTCCCACCTTACAACCTTTAACTTGTCAGCCTCCTGGCCACGGATAGGATTCCTTTGCTCCACCTTATTTTTTGAGATGGAGGCTCTCACTGAGCCTGGAGCTCTCCGATTTGGCTAGACTGGCTATCAAGAAAGCCCCAGGGTCCTTCGCTCACTATCTCTCAGCACTGGGATTCTAGGCATTTTCTGCTGTTTCCAGCTGCTTGCGTACATGTGTGGCAGGCACTTTACCATGGTAAGAGGAAGGCTGGGGAGTGATGGATGCTTCTACGATCTTGAGTGCTCTGGCTTCAGTGGAAGACAGACCCTGTAGCAGCAGAGATGGAGTTTCGGTGAGGTGGATCATGCAGGGATGACAAGGACATGTGTGTGTGTGTGTGTGTGTGTGTGTGTGTGTGTGTGTGTGTGTGTGTGTGTGTGTTGTGTGTGTGTGTATGTGTATGTGTATGTGTATGAGGATGTCTGTAATCCATAGGGATCTTTGACAACGCTTATTTGATCATGATGTCTTAGGGACAAGGTAGATGGATTTTCTATTAAAATGTTGCTGTAAGTATACTGTGGCAATCTACCAAGTCTTTTGGCCAGAGGCGTTATAGTGAAGGGACACATCTTTCTCTAATTCCAGGCCCAAATCACCTCTCAGATTGGGAGAGCCTCGATTCAAGTCCCTTTAGGGCTAGTATACTGGCCAACACACAGAGTCTTCCACCAGGCTTTTCCCAAAAGGTCCTGTGTCCTTCATAAGAGCGACTCAACAAGAGGAGAGAGAAATGCTAAGACCCTTCAGGATCTTCTGGCACAAAACGGATGAGAATCCTGAAATCCCCAAATGCCACTAGAATTTATTCATCACAAATGGGGGCTCGTGTTACTCAGACAAGAGTGGCGAACTGAACCAAGCTCAGATTTGAGTGTCCCAGTGTGTCTCTGAGCTCACTGGTGTCTCTCAAGCTGCAGGTCTGGATCTACTTGGCATATGTTTGGCAGACACAATGTACAAGTTTAATCCTCATGATCAGAAAGTCCTAGAATGTTCCCTCTGCCCCAAGATAGAACACTAAAAGCTGTATGTTTACAATCTTGACTCTGAATTGATGTGTTATCTTAGAAGATGGGTAAATGTTAGTGATCCCACCTGTTGCCTGGCTATGGCAAGGATGGTGGTCGTTTCTCGAAGAATCTTCTGTTGGATAAGATGGTAGCTTCACCCGTTGCTGCTATTACAGATATAGGCTTTTATTTTGGAGTGAAATTGCATAGTTTCTTATGATAGAGTGAGAGATGTAGCTATTGACTAGATAAGCCTTTTTTCTCTACACCAGTGGTTCTCAATCTTAATGCTGCAACCCTTTAATACAGTTCCTCATGTTGTGGTGACCACCGACCATAAAATTATTTTTGTTGCTACTTTGTAAGTCTAATTTTGCTATTGCTATGAATTGTCATGTAAATATCTATGTTTTCTGATGGTCTTAGGCAACCCTGTGAAAGAGTCTTTCCATGCCAAGTGGTCATGACCCACAGATGGAGGACCACTGGTCTAGACCTATCTCCAGGGACAATCAGAGACTTGCTTTTATCAGACGGAACTCTGCTATGGCCGATGAACACCGTATTTTAGACATTGCTAAAGGTTTTAAGAAACAGAAACTAATTGTAGTGCAATGTTTACCATGATAAATGAAATTAGATTTGCATCTTTGTGTTGCTTCCTCAGGAGGAGAAAGTAGCAGAAGAGATTTTTATTTTAATGGGAAATATAGTCAAAATGGTTTAACTTAAAGGAGAGATGTCACACAACATAATTACTACCTTGGACATCTGGGGATATTCCATCAAGAACTTCTTGTGTGTGGGTGTGTGATCGTGCACATGGGCAACTGTGGCAGTCAGAGGATGACTTCAGAAGTCCTTCTTCAGTTACCTTCCACTTTTTGTTTGAGAGAGGGTCTTTTTTTTTTTTTTTTTATTCCAGACAGGGTTTCTCTGTGTAGCTTTGTGCCTTTCCTGAATCTTGCTCTGTAGACCAGGCTGGCCTTGAACTCACAAAGATCTGCCTGCCTCTGCCTCCCGAGTGCTGGGAATAAAGGCGTGCGCCACCACCGCCCGGCTGGTCTCTTCTTGACCTGGAACTTTGCCCCAAATTCTTTGGTCAGCAAACTCCAGGAACCTGTCTATCTCTACTTCCTGTTTTGCATTTCTGGGATTACAAGCCTGTGCCACAACACCTGGCTTTTTATGTGGGTTCTGAGTTTTGTGGATTGAACTCAGGTCCTCAAGCTTGTGAGGGCACTGCTCTATGACAGAACTATCACCCCAGAATTATTATTATTATTATTATTATTATTATTATTATTATTATTTTCGAGACAAGATTTCTTTGTGCAGCAGCTCTGGCTGTATTGGAACTCATAGAGATCCACCTGTCTCTGTCTCTAGAGTGCTAGGATTAAAAGTGTGCACCCCGCCCCCCCAGCAGAATTTACTTCTGGAGCACTTCTGTTATCTCACATGAACATCTACTGACTGCTGACCAGACACCACTGTGGTGAAAGAAATCCTAGATCAAGGAGAATTCCACAACAGGGACATCCCCACGCTGTGTACTCTGGAGCCAAGCATGCAGACCTCATTTCATGGCTGCCTGTGACCCTGGAGTCGCATTGGAGAAAGCTCTAGGCAGTGGATGAGAGCATTGGTGAGCTGGGCAGGGAGCTCTTAGAGCTTCTTAGAGCGCTGCAATCACCCACTCTCTGTGCTAATCAGAACCAACCAACAGGATGGTCAGAACCTTCAGAGGCCATTCTGGGAGAGAAATGCTTTCTGAGCAAAAAGAAAGAGTCCCCCTCTGGTCAATTTTTGACAGAGCATGTGGAAAAATTGAAGCCTTGCAGTGGATTTTTAAGTGATTTAGACCGACTTCGTACCCCAAACAGGGAAAGCCTGTATAATACAAAGCCATGTGACCAGCTACTGCTGGGAAAGGCTGGGAGCAGCCTTCTGTCCCCACGTGGGTTGAAGGGGATTCCTTTGCCTTCTCCATACAGGCTTTAGAGCTTCCTGTGGCTCCCTATTGCCCAGCTGTTCTGTCTCTAAAGAGATGTGTGCCCTCTTTTCTCCCCTCCCCCGGCACAGGCAACAGGAGGTGTCTGAGAAACTTTCCAAATAGAAAGAGTTAATGTCTCCTTTGTCTGCTAGTCTGTCTGACATGATAACCACCCACTCCACGGACAGTCACATGCAGGCATAGACATGTGCTCTTGTAGGGAAGCTAGGACAAAGGAGGACACTTTGGAATTAGTTTTTTTTTTTTAAACCCTTGCTTTATGCTAGGGAGAATCAGTGGCCAAAATAGGACTTGTACTCATTTGCATTTTAAATTATCTACCAAACGGGGCTTCTATTTTGCTTTAGAGGGGTGGATGCTAGATAAGTCAATACAAAGCTAAGTTTAGAAGAAAACCCTCCCTCTGTAGATAGCAGGGCGTTGGCTTTTGTCAAGGGACTGGGCAGGCGGCAGGAGCTTGTGCCTTTCCTTCTGATCGTATGAAGCAGTGTCAGGGTTTCAATGCTTCCTTGAAGCGCTGGACCTTTGGATTTGGATACCAGCACAGAGCACTGCGCAGACTTCCCGAGGTCTCTTCCTTGAGAGACCCCGCTGTGAAGTGGAGCCTGGAGCCTTCTCACTTAAGTAAAAGTCCTCACCAAGTCAGTCATATTCACACACCACTGCTGTCTGGGCTGCTGTTCTGGAGCCTCAGGTGTTTTGTGTCCTTGCTTTCTTGGTTGAGCAATTTAATATCCCCGTTACCAGTCACCCAACATGCTGCATGGTTCCTCACCCTCACCACAGGCTGGAGGGCCATGAAACTCAGATGGAGTAGGTAAAATTTCTCCACATGGTCCCTAAATGAAGCGTCATTTAGATGAAGGCCCATCTGACTCCTCCTTCACGGCCCGTTTCTTCCCACACACACTGGTGAGAGTGTGGCGTGTCTGAATGGGTGTGCGCATGTGTGAGGGTGGGTGCATTTGTGTGCATGAGCATGTGGGAGCCAAACATCCATGTCCGGTGTCTTCCTCCATGGATCTCCACTTTAATGTTTGAGATAGGGGTCACTGATCCCAGAGCTGACCCATTGGCTAGACTAGCTGGCCAGTGAACTCCACAGATCTTTCTCAAGTCTCGCAGTACTGGGGTTACAGAGGCACCCACTGTACTCAGTGGTGCTGGGATCCAATTCAAGTCCTCATGCATACGCAGCAGACATTTTATAGACTGAGTTACCGCCCCCAAGCAACCCCCCCCACCCCCCCGCAAGCACACCAGAGAAAGGCGTGTGGTGGTGTTATAACTTCTCGATGTGTCATCTGTCAACTATCAAGTTTTAAATTAGGCAACGCTTCTTTCTTTAGAGTTTAATATTGGTCTTAATCTACTTGATGTCCCTCAAGCAGAAGTGAAGTTTGGTGACTTATTAAAAATAAGAAATTCACTTCTCATAGTTCTGGGCCTTTGCGGACCTGCTCACAGAGGTGTCTTGGGAGGGCGTTTTCATGGTATCTTCTCACACCTGCTCACAGGGTGGGACGTCTCAGAGCTCTCTGTGAGGGTGAGGTGAGGGTCTCTGTGCTGCATCCCACATGGTGGAGGGGAGCTGAGCACATGTGATGGACGCGACAATATGAATCCTAATCGTGTGTTAACAGCCCACTTTCCAATACTGCATCAGTAGTAATTAAAGTGTAGCGTGAGCTTTGGAGGGGACTTTCCAGCCACAGCAACACGCCGTCTTGGTACTGATGTGAGCAGAAATACTCACACAGACTTACATCTAACTACACAGAAAACAAGGGAGATGGTGGATGGGCTTGCACCAGCCCCGCCCAACCTGGAGAAATGATTGCTGATCTTCCAGGTGTTTCATCGGAAAGACCTTCTAGAGCATGTCCCTGGGCACCCACCTGCCTGGGGGACTGGAGACTGGGTGTCCCCCCGGGAGGGGCAAGTGCAAGAAGATGCAGCATAATGGATCTCCCAGACACCACCTCAAGCAGAGATGGCAAAGGCCAAGAATTGAATTTTGCGTGTGATCACAGTCATCTAACAGATGTGACTAGTACCGTCTAGCATGTTCAGACGTCTCTCTCATTGCAAAGAGGGCAGTCTTAACAGCCATCTTTCTATCTCTCTGTCACCGATGGATATCCAAAATGTACTCAAATAGCTGGGCTAGGATTTAGGATATTTGGGCTCTTCCAATCTTAAAATCAAGATAGCAGATAAACTCTATACAGAGACACTCCCTCCATCTCTGTTCCTGTCTCTCCCTCTCCTCCCTTTCCTTCCCTCCCTCTGTCCCTCTGTCTCTCTGTCCCTCTCATCTGCTCCAGGCTCTCTGCCTTCTGGAAGTTCCAGGTTTACACACTGCTATATATTCCCCATGTCTCTCCACTAGTGCATTCCTTCTGTGTATCCGTCTCTGTGTCCAAATCACCCCTATTTTTGATTGCCACCCTTAATGACCTCATTTTACTTCATATCTCTGTGAAGACACCCACTGTCCAAATATGGTCTCATTCCCAGGTTCTGGGAGTGAGGACTCCCAGGAGATCTTATTTGGAGGAGACACAGGTAAACTCACTACTGATGAGTTAGTGTTTGGAGCCCTGAGTGACATTTTACCAGATTCTCTGAGACCCCATCCTCTGAAAGATTGAGAAATAGAACATTAGCGGGATAAGTAATTGTTTTCAAGACATACAGCTTACCTGGGTTGTTTTGAACTTGAACCCAGGGCCTCTGGACTCCCCGTGCAGTTTTTATGACCTAGAAGTAGTTGGCTTGCTGGTTGATCAGAAGCCCTGCTGGTTAGCCTTATTCTTTCAAGGTTTTTATTAGTCTTTTTTTTTTTTTCTTCAAAAAGTCCCTTTTAATTGGAGATTTTGACATTGACATTCTGCGGGTTGGGAAGAGCCTGAGGCAACACAAAGTAATTGTCTTTTATTAGAAGAGTTCAGGAGGACACTGGATGATCTCCACCAGCTCTGAAAACATGGGGTCCATCCTGGGATACCTTCGAAGTGAAAAGGTGGGGGACAATCCCTCAGCCAACGGCACGCAACTGATACTGACTAGGAGAACGCGCTTCTGCAGTGGGCACGTGGCTTCCGCTGTTTCTTTATTCCATCTCCTCTTTCATCTGAGGAGACTATTTGACAGATGTGGACCTGGCCGACCCAGGACTTGGGTGAGCCTGGAAAACCAGTTTGGAGATTCCTGTGTGACAGTTTGAGGGTGAGTAGACACCCACAAAATGGCATTACTTAGTGAGATCCACCTTGTTAGACCATAATTGTGCTGCAGCGCTGGTGTAAGAGGCAGGCAGAAGCCTGTCAAGTGGTGACACACACACACATGGGCAGCATTGGTCACACCTGTCCTGGGTAACCCATTATCCTCTCACTCTCTTGCTGTTTTTGTCTTTCATTGTTCAAACGAAATATATGAATCTGGGTGCTATAGTTTGTACCTTCAATGCCTCCCAAAACCTTAGGCAGTAAGGCTTTGGTCTTTGACTTGGCACCACTAGAAGGTGGAGGAACTTTTATGGGTGGAGCCTAATGGGAGGCTTTAGGTCATTGGACATGTTGTCCAAGGGGATGGGGGAACATGTCTCTTCTCTCTCCTATTGTTCCCTGCCATATTGTGAACTGATTGCCCTACCCTGGCTTCCCATGATGATATGCCACTACGGGCCCAAAGCAACGGATGGGTCTAATTGGTCATGGACTAAAAAATCTCCAAAATCGTGAGCCCAAAATATGGCTTTCTTCTCTACAAGTTGAATATCTCAGGAATCTTTTACAGTGTAGAAACCTGACTAACACACTGTGTAACTCATAAGAGTAGTTTATGTGGCTCATGGATCTGGAGGCTATGTTCCAAGAGCAGGGTACCAGTATCAACTTGGTATCTGGTCAGGCGTGTGGTGTGTTGAGGCAGACCAAGCTCTTTGGAGATCTTAGGGAGGGGATGTGAGCAGGGCATTCAAGGTTGTTACAAGGAACATAGCTCAGCCACATCATGTGTACCAGCCAATGAGGCCTGTCCTGCTAGCAGGGTCTGCTGTTGCTGGAGAGACCTGAATACCCTAATCTGTACATATTGTCCATTGCAATAAAGCATGACCTTCAAAAGGGATGCAGAAGTCCAGAGAAGAGGGCTAGGTCTATCTATCTATCTATCTATCTATCTATCTATCTATCTATCTATCTATCTATCTATCTATCTATATCTATCTATCATCTACCTATCGATCTGTTATCTATCATCTGTTATGTATGTATCTATCTCTTATCTATCTTCGTATGTATGTATCTATCTATCCATCCATCCATCTATCTACCTATCCATTATCTAGCATCTTTGCTTGTGTCTCAGTCCCTATCTTCATCTCCATCCACATCTTTACCTATCACTAAATTCTTCCTTTTTTTTTTTTTTTTTTCAAGACAGGGTTTCTCTGTGTAGCTTTGTGCTTTTCTTGGAACTCACTCTGTAGCCCAGGTTGGTCTCGAACTCACAGAGATCCGCCTGCCTCTGTCTCCCGAGTGCTGGGATTAAAGGCGTGTGCCACCACCACCCGGCTTCCACCAAATTCTTCTTTATCCAGGGAGAAATTCAGTGGCATCCAGTAAAACAAAGATTGATTCTACTTAAGAATTTAAGAACTCAAACTTTCAGTTCAAACATTGCTCTGTATTTATATGTATGTATAACATATTTACTATATATATTAATACATAAATATACATATGTATACAGATACATATGTGTCTCAGATAATGATACTTATTTGTACATGCATTCTTTATTTTTATGAAACTTTTTTTATTTAATTTTTTTTTTCATTTTACATACCAACCTCTGTTTCCCCTCCCTGCCCTTCTCCTGCTGCCCCCTTACCTCCCCCCATCCCACCTCTACCCCCTCTTCATAGGGGGTAAGGCCTCCCTTGGGTAGTCAACACAGGCTGGCATACCAAGTTGGGGCCGGATCAAGTCCCTCCCCGCTGCAACAAGGCTTAGTAAGGCATCTCACCACAGGGAATGGGCTCTAAAAAGTCAGTTCATTGTACATGCATTTTTTAAAAAATCTTTTTTATTCATTTTACATATCAACCACAGATCCCCCTCTCACCCTTCCTCTTATTCACCTCCTCGCCTCTCTCCCCATCCCCTCTTCCAACAGGGTAAGTTCTCCTATGAGGGGACAGCTAAGTCTAGTACAATTTGGTTGATGCAGGACCAAGCCCCTCATTTAATTTTCAGAATAAACATGAAAGATAAAGATCGGTATTCCCATTTTACAAAGGAAGACACCAAAGCTCTGATTCAGAACCAGAACTCAAATCTGGGGATCAGCGATCTCTGCTTTGAGCAAGTCTAGAGATGGATTTAGGGCAGTGTCCTCAACAGCCTGCACCATTTCCCAGCAGTTAAGCTTTGCTTGGTCCCTACGTACAATAGGATCATTTGATGCCCTGCACATGTTTTGAATTAGTTTGCAACATTCAGGCACTTTGGAGAGATTACACAACCTTCTGGAATTCTATTTTTTTTTTTTTTAAGTCTTTCAGACCTAAAAACATTGGGTCCACAATTGGTGTGTCAATAAAACATTAGAGTGAGGGAAGGAGCAATGTACTTAGAGGGCAGAGTTGATTTGGGCCTCATGGTGCAGATATATAATCGCAGCTACTTAGGAGGCTGAGTCAGGAAGATTGTGACTTTAAGTCCTGCCTTGGCTACAGTGTGAGTTCGAGATTAGCCCGCGTAACTTAGTGAGATCCTGTCTCAAAATAAAAGGTAAAAAGATGATTGGGATGTAGCTCAGTGGTAGAGCCCTCGCCTTGTAAAAGTGAGGCCCCATATTCAGTCTTCAGTACTGTACCCATTCCGGAAAAAAACAAAAACAACCCAACAACAACAGATATTTCTTGTAGCATTCTTGGTGGTCCTAACAAAAACCCGCACACAGCTGGCTCCCAGAGAGTGTGTGGAGGGAGCCAATCCTCACAGGTATCTCATTGCTCGTTTATTACTCCTCTGCCACTCCATATCACTCTCCATTATGTGTCCCGTGTTGATGTGTGATATTGTTTGTGCAACAGTTTTCTTATAGGTGTATGTGTTTAACTGGACAGTAATATCTATGTTACTGAAGTGGACATAGGGGTAACTCACAAAATAGCTTCATGAATCAACACTGTTCCCTTAAAACACTCCTTCTTGTGTTGATTTTCTGTTTTTGAAAAAAAATTATTTTACTGCATACCCCCTCTTCCCTTGTGTGTTATGCAGTGGAGGTCAGAGGACAACTTGTTGGAGTCAGCTTTTTCCTTCTATGCAGAGCGGCTACCCACCAACCCCACAGTTTCCTAGAGTTTTCTTGAGTACGAGCAGCAGGAAACATTAGATAGAAGGATTTAGATTGTGGAGATAAACAGATAGAAAAATACAGGACAGCCTAGAGAGGGCCTGGAACCTATTCCAATGGGCCCTGACTGTCTCTGCCCTAGGGTATATATAGAAATGCCAAGGGGTGGAGCAAAAGACCTCCCTCCAGCACAGCCAAGTGCAGACCACCTCAGACACCTGCACTCAGGCCCATGGTCCAATCATCCTCTCTATGAGGACCTGCTGGGTAAAGCCACTGGGAACCTGAAAATGGGCTCCCACACTTCTACCTTGTGGGTTCTGGAATTGAACTCAGGTTGTCAGGCTTGGTCTCAAGTTCCTTAATCCCCCCTTCCCCCCCGTGCAGTATCTTGCTGCTCTTAGGCTCATTTCCTTCATTCTTTTGTTCCCCCCTTGAGTGTGTTTTGATACATAAGAAGAAGCCGACTTCACCTAGTAAGCGTTTATTGATCCTCAGCCCATTGTCGCCATTCACATCTTCAGCCCTTCCCAACCCCCCTGTATCTTTTGCCTTGCTATACTCCTGCATTCTCAGCCTTTCCCCATCCTCTTGCATCCTTACCCTTCCCTCCCGTCTTCATCTCTGCTACCCATCTGCAGTAGGTAGTTGACGTAGTTATCTTACTCTTCTTTGTTTCTCATACCCCAGTTCGATTGCTGCTGCCTCCAGCTTTCCCACATCAGGATCAGGACAAGTCACTATCTAGAGCCACCGGAATAGCTGGAACAGGCTCCCACCAGTGTTTTCTAGAGAAAACACCATCTGTGAGTGATTTCATCTTGGCTCCACCTCCCATTAGCCTATATATTCTTAGGCCATTTTCCTTACTTTTCTCGTGGGTGAAATGGGAAGGACAGCTGGGCCACCGTGAGGTCACGGGTTGGCTGATACTCAGCAAATACTCAGTGGATGGTCACACTAAATATGTCACAGAAGCTGCGCGTTTTCATAGTTGGACTTCAGCAGCAATGATTTGCTGATCCTTTGTTTGAGACTCTATGAAGTTTCCAAGTTCCATCCATCACTGACTTAACAGTTGAGGCTGCTTTCAGAGATGGTTGAACTTGTCCGGCACATGCAATTTTAATCACATGCTAGGGCATCTCACTGTTTTCCTGATACATGGTTATTTACTTCCAAAGTCTTTGTACCCTGTATCTGTAGAACAGAACAAAATACTTCTCTTGTGTGTGTGCGTAGGTGTATGTAGCTGTAAACAAGAAGACAGTTACAAGAGATCTCTAGTAGTTTTGGGCCACAGGGAGAAGTAGACACAGAAAGGCGACATTTCCAAGAACTTAGGCTCAGTTGGGGATGACATGAGTTCTACTAAAGATGGACAAATTATCCAGCCTGGGTTCTGGGGTTTAAAGCCAAGTTTATAGGTGGAAAATTCTCTTTCTCTTTTCTTTTCAGGTTTTGCATCCACTCATCTATCCATCCACCTTTCTTTCATACTTTCAGATCTTTCCGTTTGTAAAGCAAGCCAGAGTTTTTATTTGATTGGGTGTTTCGTAAAACTGACCAAATCAGCAGATGGATTTAGTCACATCAATGCAATTTAACTATCAATACATTGTCTATAATTTTCCGAGGTCTGACTTTGTATCCATTTTTGCCATGTGACCCTTTCTTAATATTTACGACCATGGACAGGTGCTTGTTCTTAATGAAGGCACAGCTCATACAGACATTAGAAGTGCCATTGGTTCCCCGCATTCCCTGCAGTCCTGTTCCTGTAGGCCTCTCAATTGATTCTTTTTCCTCAAGGCCAGAGGACAAGACGCTTCCTTTGGTGTTGATTGCAACCATAAAATGAAACACACGGGAAATGCGCGTCTCTCCTATTACTTGCTTTCTTGCTATATTTGGTATAGAGTCCTCCTATTTCATAAAGCCTCCAAGCACTGATTTAAGAAAAAAACCTTATCTCTTTCATTTAAGGACAGTGCCTGAGGCATCTGCTGTGCGATAGGTGCTTAATAAATAATAATAACAGTTATTATTATGGAGCGGAAATCTGCTGATCCTTTCACACGAATGGAGGAACCCTGAGACCTCTTTTCTATTATGGAGGAGGCTGTATTTGTTTAACACTGCATTATTGTACCTTCATTTCAATGCCTCACCGTTCTACTGAGCCATGTGCTTCAAGAGTTATGGTTATTGCTATGTCTATTTTTCTGTCTCCTTCATATTCCAAAGCTTTAGTTTTCTGTCTTGATAAATTCCAGGGGTTCAGATAGCAGCATACAATGAATAGTAAATTTATTTCTTAATCTATAATCCAGTTGTTTATGGACCTCTGCAAGTGATGAGAGAGAGAGAGAGAGAGAGAGAGAGAGAGAGAGAGAGAGAGAGAGAGAGATCCTTCACTTGAACAGTTTCTTCTTTAGCACTTTGGAAAATCATGGAAAATCTGATTGTGACTTTGTGGTCTGGGCTGTGTTTCAGAACTGTGCTCTGGTGCAGTGTTACTGGGCCAATGAGCTGTTTGCCCAAGTGCTATGGACTTTTCAAGTTACCCCACTTTGAGCAAAGACACGGTAACTAAACCTTACTGTAGTTTCCATTCCTGTTTGGGTGACAGAGGCAGGGAGGTTTTTGTTTTTTCATTCCTTAGAGCATTCCACAAAGTATCTTGGGGAAATATCCCAGAAAGGATGCCACATATCCTACCACTCTATAAAAGGGACACACTGTCTTCTTTTCTTTGTGACTCAAAGTTGTTATGCAACCAAGCTGAAGGGCCGCTCAGGGTCCTCAGGTGGTGTCGTGGTCCTCACAGTCACAGTCTCTGTGCCCAGGCTGCCCTCCCCATCTTGACGTGCGCGGTTCTCCCCCTCCTGTGCTATCTAGCTGTTAATTTTTTCTCTCTGCTGTTGGTTCTGCCTCCCATGTCCTCCTCTTTCCCACCCTATATTTAGAATATGAACATTAGGACAGAGGAGTATATAATCAATACTTTTATTGTGTGCTAAAGAAGAATTAGCACAGGAATAAGGTAGGTTGTTTTCTGTGGTCCCTCTGGTTACCTAAATGTGATTTTGAAGATTCTTTCAGGAATAATGAATTTTCATGGCAAGCAAACCTAAATTTGTTTATGATGAATGAGTATTTTCCATAAAATCACTGGCAAGAAGTGGGTGCATGGCTTGTGCGCCATATTTTGTCTGCTAGTGTTGAAGGACCATCTTATCTGCCTCAACTATGTTAAGAGACTTAGGAAGTCTGTAAGAAAACCTCTACCAATGACAAGGTTTTAAGTTAATATAAAAAAAGATAATAAATAATAACAAACTTACAGAAATTATAAAAGGTGACCCACAAAAACTGACAATAACTTTCTTACCCTGTATTTCATCATTTGTAAGCCCTGTCATTAAAAAAAAACTACATTATTAGATCTGTATGGAAACCTTATGAAGGGGATTTTCCATCCTGACTACAGAGAACAGACTTAGGTTGCATCTGCCCCCCTAGGAGCGGTGGGACTGGGACTCCAGAATTGTCTCATGACTTCCCTACAGCCGGAGAACAGAAGGGCATCTGCCCAGGGATGGCTCCACTTCAATCACTAGTTAAGAAAATGCTGGATCTTTTTGGGGACATTTTCTCCATTGAGGGTCCCTCCTTTCAGATAACTCTGGCTTGTGTGTCAAGTTGACATAAGACTAGCTAGCAAAGGTATCCTTAAAAGTACCAGCCAATGGGCCCTGCTTTTCCTGAATCTTCAGCAGAACTCGTCACACAGGCCAGGGCCCCGGGCTGTGTGCCTGGTGACAGACAGCTCAGTTTAGGGAGTAGTTGTGATATTCTGTACAGATCTTTCACTGTCACAAAATTGAGACCATTTTATGATCCTTTTTAATGCAGTTGGGACCATGTTCTTTTCTTTTTTTGTGGCTCTATGTGAGCACTGATGGGGGGTGGGCGATTTTTTCCTTTATGTTAATTGATGATGTTCTGAGTTATTTTTCTATTCAGCAAGAATCTTCTTGAAATATACTATGTGTAGGAATATGAATTGGAAAACAGTTTGGAAGTATCCAGTAAAGCTTATTTCATATTTGCCTATAATGCATCAACTATGCATATATATATGATATATCTCCATATATACATATATGAGTTACACATATATATTTCCAAGAGAGATGGGTAACAGAAAAGTACAAACATGCTCTCAACCATTTTTCTCATAATCATCCACAATTGGACACACCCTGAAGAACCATCCTCAGGAATGGTAAATATAACACTATAAAGCAAAGAAAAGCAACAACAGAAATTGCTGATGTTCATCACAGACAGATTAGATTAACGATGATGGAAACAGAAAAACATGAACCTTCACTGAGTGATTATGCATACATGGGGGCCAAGGATGGGAAAGTTGGTGTATGATGAATATGCAATAGTGTATTTGTGAGAATAGTTACCCAAAAGGATGGTTTAGATTCAGGAGAGGGACCTGCTGGGGTACTAGAGGTATTATTTCAGTTGATACTAATTGGATATGTGGAGATGTGTCAGTACTCTCTGAGTTTATAGGTGATGCTGTGTGTGGGGTCCAGTCTGTCTCCTCCTGGCCCTACATACCCATAGTACCAGCTACCCAGAATGCTAGACAGCTGTCAGCCAAGTATACCTCGTCTTGTCCTTGGCCTCAGAGAGCATCTTGTCCAAGATTATGCCCTTCTATGGTTTATCTAGCAACCAATGACTGGTAGCTGGGAATGCTGACCTGAACCAAGCAATTCCGACAGCTTCTGAGGGTCGTCCCATTCTGGAGCTCCTGTGGGGCCGCCAAGGCCTTTCTCGTAACTGCGTTACTATGTATCCATTCTCCTGACCCCGTCCTGTTTCTTCCCTCACTGGTGGGCAAGGTTAGTTAATTTATGAGGCTAAGAGCAAAACGTAAATTCCGAAACGTTGAGAGAAAGGTGTAGATCAAGTTTAAGTATGGACCCTATGGCACTGCCCATGTGTGTGCCTTGAAGTTATACCTATCCCTGTACGCTGTTCTAGGAAGCGTTTCCCATCAACAGAAGGCTCATTTATCTGTCATAGGTGCTGCTTCTCAAAGGGGAACCTGGTTGGTCACAGAACCCCATAATAAGGATTTATATTCTTGGATCTTTGTGTGGTACTGTAGGAAAAAAAAAAAGATAAGAAAATGTAAAGCTCCTTTTTTGGTGAATAATTGTTCTTGTGATGTCTATTCTTAGTTGTCAACTTGACTATATCTAGAATTAACTAAAATTAAAAAATGAAGGGCACACTAGTGAGGGTAATTTTTTACTTAATTTGAAGTAGAAAGATCCACTTCTAATCTAAATCTGAGGGGTGAAGACACACTGTAATTTGGGCCACAACTTCTGCTGGGAGTCTGTATAAAACCATGGAAGAAGGAGGCTGTTGTTCTTTGTCTGTTTGCTCTCACCTTGCTGGCAAGTCCATTCCTTCACTGGCATTGGAGTTGTCTACTTCTCCGGGACTCCAGTGTCTACTGAAGCTCAGCTGAGACATTCAGCCTCATAGACAGAGCAACTTTGCATTCATAGCCAGCCATTGTTGGATTAGTTGGACCACAGATGCAGGCAGAGGAATGGAAGGGGTTGGGATGAGGTACCAGCAATAGAAGGACCGAACCAGAGAGGAAGGATGCCTTCAACTGGCAAATCAGAAGGTTGAACACAGGTTAGGGGCTTGAAGGTAAGTCAGCAGCAACTTTCCAACCAAAATGCAGAAAGAAAAACATAGAGAAACGGAGCCTCAATGAATTGCAAGACAAATCCAAAAGCCTTAACATCTGCCTCATTGGAGGGAAAAAGAGAATGTGTGCAAGTAAGTATGTGAAGTTAGAGAGGCTAATTGCTTTTCAGAATTAATGCGAGATCTCCAGATGTAGACGGAGGAATTTTATGTGGCACAAAGTAAGATCGACATCATGTAACTGTATCAAGGCATCATGTTCAAGGTGCAGAAAACCACAGAGAAAGCCACAAGTGCAAAAGAAGAGGAGGAAGAATTTAGAAGTTCGCTCAAGTGAATGAAATACAAAATAAGGTTCTTTAAAAATATTACATTTATTATTATTATTATTATTATTATTATTATTATTATTATTATTATGTGTGTGACTATGTCATCAGGTAGTGTGTGTGTGTGTGTGTGTGTGTGCATGCACACTGCAGCATGTGAGTAGAGGTCTGAGGACCACTTGTAGGAATCCATTCTCTCTCTCTGTTTACCCCTCGGGACACAGGGATGAACTTGGGGCATGAGGTTTAGCAGCATGTGTGATTTTACCCACTGCACAAGCTCGATGGCCCAAAGTTGAAATTTTGTACACCAAGTTTTGACACACAGTGGAGTTACAAATTTACTCACAGTGCATTCAGATGTGCAGAGAAATGCACTTCATATAGTTCCCTTCTCAAAGCAGAAACATTTCTATGTGTCAATTAGCCATTCTCCAAGTTTTCCAGGCTCGAATCATCAGCCAGTCCTTGCAAAGAACACCTTTTCTGTTGACTCTGCTACATCAGGCAAATGCTCACCTTTTTCATTCTTGGTGCCTGGTGTTTCTTCATGAGCATGAGTTGTGAGAGGGGAGATGGTCATTGGGTCTGCAGTGGTGTCTGGATACTCACTGGTCTCTGCTAGTGAATAGCTGACCACAAAAGTGTCAGTGATCTTGCCAGTGTGGCTTTCCCCCCATTTAACTGATCAATCGTGTCACAAGAGTTCATGGCTATGTCACCACTAGGCTCAGAGGTCCAGACACCAGACCATCCCACCTGCATATTCTATCATTAAGGCGCAGGTACTTTATAGCACACAATGGCTATGTTCAGGTCAACCTCCAGGTCACAGTATCTTGCTGACACTGCTTTTGTGGAGTTTTTAAAGTATATAACTGCTCAGTCTGACTCCTGCAGATGCTGTTTGAGTAGGTCTGACATATACTCAGGCGTTTGGGTTAAAAAGTTCTCAAGATGAATCTGATAGACATATTGTATAGGATGCTGGATGATAGGCGTATGCCTAACACATCTCATCTAGAAATAGTTTGCCATCTTCTTTCCCATTTTCCCTCAGTAAACTATGTCACCTAAGGCTGCGGAACAATGTCCGAGAACCAAAGAGGACACCACTCCTGGTGCCAATTTCTGTTTTAATTTCATTGCTGTCGCTGTGGTAAAATACGCTGACAAAGAGCAACTTAGGGGAGGAATGATTTGTTTTTGTTCACAATTCCAGCATTGTTAGGAAGTCAAGGCAGGAACTTGAAGCAGTGCATCACATCTATAGTCAAGAGCAAACAAATGAATGCATGCATGCCTACACATATTCAGTCCCTTTTCTGCATGAACACAGTTCAAGGATCCCTCCTCAGAGAATAGTGATGCCACAGTGGGCTGGTTCTTCCCATATCATTCATATAATCCAGATAATCCCTTATAGACATGCCCACAGGGCGACCAGATTTAGACAATACCTCACTGAGACTCTTCTCAGGTAATTCTAGATTGTGACAAGTTGAGAGTTAAAGCGAAAACCATCATTACTACCTAATAGAATTTATGATGAAATGAATAAAGGTAAGAGTCATGGCCTAGTTAAGAAAAGGGGGACATGGGAGTCACAATAGACGTTTCAGCAGGGTTAACTTCATATGGGTTTGCTGGAGGACTTGGAGAGCAAAACATAATGATTGAGGAAACACAGAGATAGCTACAGCAAGAAGCCACAAAGAACTTCTTCATCAGTGGGAGACATGCAGGATTAACCATCACCCCCACAGACCCTGTGGGATCCGATGTTTCTGCAAATGCACTTCCATATAGAGCAAACCCTATGCACTGGGAGACAATACACAAGGGGTTAGGTGAAGGACTTTGGAGCTTGACTTCCAGCATTAAAATCCTGGTGCCACTTCTTAGTGTCTCTGTGACTCTCGGGTGAACATAATTGAATTTTCCTGCACTCTGTGTCCTGCATCGATAAGATGGAAGCCGTGAGCATGCCTGCTTCTTAAGCATAGAATAGTGTCAGCATACAGTCAACTCTCACAATGAGCATGCTAGGATTATTGCTGCTATGAGCAGGGAGCTACTGAAGGGACTTTTGAGGACAACTTTGACTCCTCATGACTTTTCCATTACTTGCTGACTATGAATTTCATGGGGGCCATATAGGACTTCTCTACTAAGAATATCTCTAAAGTTAAGTCTCCTCAGGAGTCCCAAAAATAATGATCCTCCTCTCACTCAGTAGGAGGTCCATACCCCTGCTAGGCTCCCCGACCTTCTCCTGGCTAAGCTATCCTTGATGGAAACATCAAGCCATGCTTTTTTTGCAGAGCAATCCATAAAGTGTGACCTAGAGCTATATTAAACCCACAAAAATCAGCTTCCAGCAGTGAGCAACAGCTTTATATGATAAAGTAGTGATTACATTTCCTAATGAGTGCTCAAAGTATTTTATAATCTATGGGGAATATGCTTCATAGCTCCTGGGAGCCCTTCCAACTGCCCTGCTTGTGATTCCAAGTTTTAAGTAGAGCACAGAATATTAGTAGAGGGATCGTTACACACCATCATCCTTTTAGGAACTCGTGAATGCAGTGTTCATGCAATTAACCCGAGTGTAGCCAGTCTGTTCATGATGATGCTACTTATCCTCAGCAACAAAGGTTCTTTTGTATGGACTACATATTAAACACCCCCTTGCTCCAAGACTTTACTCTTTATATATAAATATGATCATATTTTTCAGCCAGTGGGTGAAATGTCTTCTTCCGAGAAAGTCGTGTCCCCCCCCTCCCCCCCCCCCCCCCCCCCCCCGCCTCCGCCATGTATTAAGAAAATTTAGAGTAAATCCTTTGCAAAGTCTTCCATGGGGATTGTAGTATTGGTGTCGACTCTGGTGTAACTTTCTTCAAATACGGACCTTTGAGATTTTTCTTATGCTTAGTTTTCTTGGCTTAGTTGGGGCTTCTAAGGCAAGCCTTCCTAGCTCGAGGTTTGAACCCTAACTATGAGATATAACCTCCTTTTTTTGAAAGTAGGGGCTCTCCCTTTGGCTGCTATTGCAAATCATGACGTCTTGGGGCATGGATCTTATAGTGTGTAGAAATGGCAGGAAGACAGAACAGACTCCCAAGGATTGGTAAGGGGCTCAGTGGGAAAAGTCTTTGCCTCACAAGCCTGGAGTTCTATCCCTGGATCCAACAGTAGGCGGTAGGAGGGAACAGACTCATGAAAACAGAATCACAAATGTACCAGGCCTTGTTCAGGATTGGGTCAGTGCTGGATGTGTGGATTGAAGTCTAGGTTAAATCCCTGACTGCTGTCCAGAAAGAGGCCGTGAAGGTAATGTTCTTATTGTAAAACATGCAGTGGATACCAGAGTCCATTCAAAATGCATATTAGAATGAGTCATCTCATAGGAGACATGACATGTTATACAGAAAGGTACTGAGGTATAAACAGAAGATACACAGTGCACGTAAATCCATGTGTGTCTGCATGCACACCCAGCACACCCCCCATCTGCCCCTGTCAAGCTCCATGCCGTACTTGTGTGTTTCATTAAAGGAGACCTGATTTGGGGCCTGCGCTATTATTTCCAGTGATTTGCTGCCTCGAGGGCAGCGGAGAATTGAAAAGAGCAGGGCAGCCTGCTCTCCGAGCGATGCTCACTCCCTCTGAAAGGTCATGTCGTGTTTCCTGGCAATTGACTCAATGGATTTGGATTCTGTGACATAAGGTCGGGCCATTTCCACTCTGCTTGGGTTTCCTGGGGAACGTGCCTTCCAGTTGTTTTCACATTGACCTCATTACCCAGCCCTGGTGATGAGCTTGGCACAGACAGGCTGCGGCCCAGGGCTTGCCTGCCCTGGTGGACCTGCACTTCTACGGGGCCAGTGTGGGTGGATGTGGGTGCCTCTCCCTTCATCTGATCCTCCACTTTTCCCAGCAGAGACCAGCTCTAAGTCACTGAAAAAGGACCACAGAAGTTGGGGTGTGCAACGGGTGTGTGTGTGTGTGTGTGTGTGTGTGTGTGTGTGTGTGTGCGCGCGCGCTAGGGACTATTTTTTCCATCTCAAGGAAGCAAAGGGAATGAAGAGACAGAAAGAGAGACAGAGAGGAGATGCCAGGCCTGTAGTTTGTGCTCCTCAGTGCATGGACAGGGGGACCCAGTCAAAAGTATTATGAAGTGTCCAAAGATTTACAGCTTCTTTCCCTGTGAAGACTCTAATTAATTATGAGAAACTGAGTTTCTTAAACCCGAGGCCTCCGTAAACCTCTTCCCTGTACACATATCTAATGCATCGCTTTCAAGGGAATGACAGTGTTTTCTGAAACAATTTGGTCTGCCACCAGGATGAGGACTCCACCGAACTAACCTCCCCAGACTGCTGATGAACCTGAACACGAACCAATGGCCAACTGCTTCTGCTAACTAAGCCTTAGAAGCCAAGGGTAGTGGATTGGGGCTCAACTTGGGGCTCAGCAGGACTCAGTCTCTGTGTGGTTTCCTTCCTTGTGTTATATTCACAGGTGAGTTCTTCGAAGTCTCAGAGCCTGCCAAATGAAAATCATGTCTCCTCCCCTTATTAAGAGGATTAAATGAGATTGCAGCTAAGGAGTACTTTATAAAGGCTAATTTAAATTATTTATGCTCAGTTTTCACTAGGAAGCTATTTCATTCACCAGGGTCTGGTCAATTATTTGCTGAAACTAGAAAAAGAAGAAGAAGAAAAAACCCCTCCAGTCTAATGTAGAGAGAAAGAACATTCCAAACCATGAAGGTCAGTCAGGCCACAGAGTAATTTCACTCAGGAAGCTGTCAAGACATGGGGACTTGAGATATTCAAGGGAAAATTGGATCTAATACTTAGGGAAATAGTGTCGGAAGACTTTTTGCCCTTGCGTACCAGTCTGAAGGAGATGACCCAGCAGCCAATCTATAAATAAAACACTTTGCTGTTGTCTAAGATTTGGGGCGCTTTGGGAATGGCAGTTTGTGTCGGGCACTTTGAAAAATGATAACAGCCAAAGGATCGCAGTAAATCGAAGGCCTGATGCTTTTTTCCTAATCACAACCACTGTATCAACATGTAAGGGTTCCTCACTGCCTGTGTTAACTTAGATCAGACAACGTTATTATTAAAGGACAAATATTTCAGAAATTTCAGGACTCTTAATTGGTTTTTATTCTCAATTCTAGAAGCGGGCAGTACCCTATTCCAAGAAACACCAAGGATCCCAATGGAGCTCAGTTGTGCAAGCAGAAGTTTAAAAAATATTGGTATTATTATTAAAACAGGAGTGGAAAACAAGAGCTATTGGTCATAGCAAAGTGATTTTCTTTGCAATATGGGGACAGAAAGAGCAATAGGAAGAGAACCAGCTAGTCAGCATCAGATTTTCCTTAGGGTTAAAAGCCGACAGAACATCGTCACTGTCCATTGAAACGGGCCTGTATGAAAACTGGGCTGGTGTCTTGTTCATCCCAAGCCCATCAGTCAAGTGGCTTCACTTCAGCTTGGTGACATGAAACTTTAGTTTGGGTGGTCTGTTGAGTCTGGGGCAGGAGCTTCATCTAAGGCAATAGTACCTTGTGCCCTTAATCTAGCGATGTAAATATGTGCAGTGGTTCAGTAGAATAGAAGTTGGTTGTTTTCCCAGCTCTTTGCTCCATAGGGAGTCTGAGGCAGTTTTCCCTGGTAGGTAAATGCTTTCTTCCATGCGGTGACTGGGAGTCAATCTCCTTTGGTCATGTGCT
The DNA here is from genome assembly GCF_004664715.2 of Peromyscus leucopus. Classification (NCBI taxonomy): domain Eukaryota; kingdom Metazoa; phylum Chordata; class Mammalia; order Rodentia; family Cricetidae; genus Peromyscus; species Peromyscus leucopus. Next base: position 144,762,514 of record NC_051063.1, on the reverse strand, counting down.
TCCTCGACACCCTCGTTATCCTCAGTATGAGCTGGTGGAAGTGGAAAGGTGGTGTGGGAGGGCAAGTCAGCTCTTATACAATTGGCCAGAGCAGGCATAATCCTTCTTTTCAGTCATATGAGTATATTTATCATCAAGGGAAGCTGGGGAACGGGTCAGCTGGATGGTCAGGAAGAGGACCAGGGCTGGTTCCCACTGGACAGCTTGCGGTGCTGACACACACAACCCTGTTTAAAGACTCTTCAACAGATCCCCACTGCTCTGGGATGGAACATTTACACCCGACATTAAAGGCACTACCTGTTGTCTTAAGACACACACAATAGCCACCCCATTGTGTGTGTGTGTGTGTGTGTGTGTTGTACACCTGTGTATCTGTTCATGTGCCCATGCATGTGCAAGTAGAGAACAAACAGCAATATTACTGGTCTTCCTCAGTCACTTTCCACCTTGTCTTTGGAGATAGGATTTCTCATTGAACCTGGTGCTCATTGATTGTGTGGACTGATAGCTAATGCTTCTCAGGGATCTGTCATCTCCGGGGCTACAGATGCACACCACCACGCTGGCTTTTACATGGGTACTGGGGATCTGAACTCTGGTTCTCATGTTTGCACAGTGAGAGCTTTATGTGCCGCTTCTGGTTTTAGAGATTGTTCCCAGATGCCATTAGTGGACCCCCTGTTCCAAAAGGACAAAGGACCCGTTTTATGACAATGCTCCAGTCTACGAAGTACCATCTCATGAGAAGTTGGTGCTGAGAAGTACTTTCAGAAAGGCTAGTGTAAGTCATTTGTGTCCACATTTCTGACTCTTACTACAAAGCTATTTTGTAGTAGTCTGGGCCTCCTTTTGATACTAGCATTGTTGGTTGCCCAGGGAAATACACGGAGGTAAGACATCGACCAGCACACTGTGAGTAGAGCTGCTTTCTCCACAAGTACTGCTAACAAGGCTCAGTTTGATCGCTAACCTCTGCTGCGCACCGCCTCCCCTCCAGAAAAGCGAGGCTGACTGGTATACACAAGGTGATTCCCTAGGGCCCAATTGTGCAGAAACGTGGGCAGGTGTCATAATTAGCCATTTCCTGCCCCAGCCTCACAAATAAGCTACAACCCTCAAGACACAACCTTCTGGAACATTTTACAGAATTGTTTGCAGACCATATAATATTCCTGTGTAACCTGTTTAATTACCCTGGTCATATATTTAACTGCCCCAGACTTGCTGGTCCAAATTTTACAGAGAATTGGAGGTGAGGGTGGTTAATAGCGGGAGGGCCTTTAAGCCACCACTGTGGGGAGCTCAACAAAGCTGAAACCAGGCTGGCCTGTCTGCGGACCAGTCAGAGGGCTGCAAGGTGCTGTTTCCTGTACCATTCCTTGTCCGTCAAGAGCAATAAACATGTCATGAAGTGACCAGGAACGTGTGAACTTGGCAAGGCAAACATTGACACTGAGTACAATGTTTCAATGGTCTCAACTGCTTCTCCTCTTTTCTAAGAAATCTGGAGTTAAGGTACTGGATTGTTTAGGGTACAAAATTCATTAATTATCCTGCCTTTTATACCCAGGCATTGCTTGTACATCTCAGTAAAACACACGGACCAAACGAACATTTTCCCTTCTGGGAGAAAATCTAATTTTGCGTGAAAGTCTAAATGGTTTATATTAACTACCCGGGCATTGGCTTGGATTATGCTTGCTAATGGCATAGATGAAGCCCTCCCTCTTGTACCAGAGAGGCATGGAGGGAGCCACTGTGCATTTTACGCTACAGGAGAAATGTCTGCTGGGAACACCATGGCATGGTCTGCCTCCAAAATGCTTGGAGGCAGTGGGTTGTTGGGTAAATATGGAGATTCATGCAAATGTATTTTCATCACATAATTAACTTGTCAGTGCACTGAGACATCCACAGCATCCCCCATGTGAGGACCTCCGCTTCCGTTTGTCTTCAGGTTGGAAAATCATGTTGTGTTCCCAGCAGCCTTTCCCTCAGGCTGGAATCTCCACAATGACTGTTCTTGAGCAAAGGCAAACCTAACTGCCTGGTGAGAGAGGAAATTCAGATGAGAGGGTATTGTGAGGTACAATGTTCAGAATATGAAGAATAAGGAAGATGAAGTGGGAACAGATAAATGATAAATTTTCTCCCACATTTCATATACATATATATTTCATATACATACATATATAATTCAGGGAGAGACTGGGTGACCCACTCACTTGAACAAAGCTATACTTTATTTGAAGTAAATCTGCATTGTTTCTCTTTTATTATAAATAATACTTCAATGAACATCATCTTGCAAATAATTTCCTTTCTTTTAAGATATTTTCTCAAGAATAAACTTCAGACATGAGAATATTTGGTTAGAGATTATGAACTGTTTATTGAGTCTTAAAAAATGTAATTATCAGATTATTTTTCCAGTAGAACGATGCTGACTTACAATGTCACCAGGAAACGATCTAAGCAGATTTTAATTGCAGTTTTAGTACTAATTTTGCCTCCTTCAGTTTCACTGACTGGGTCTAAAGTGGCCCTCTTCAATTTGCCTTCCATTTTGTTTATGGGAGCACTATTTTGCCAAGCGCACAATTATTATTCACATTTTGGGGAGGGAATAGTCAAGTTTCACGAGTTATCGAATTTGCTCTACTACTCATACTGTTTGAATGAAGTAGTGACGGCTGGAACCTGGCTTCTCGTCACCGGATTCAGGCTTGGCCCTTGTCGTTGGCAGTCTGGAGCGTGGGGTTACTGCAAGTGTTTGAGTCATGGAGGTGGAACCCTCATGAATTAGCTTAGGACGCTTGTCAAAAAGTAGGTTTTCTTATGTTTTTTCCTAACATTATTGTTGTTAAATCTTCTTCTCTCCACACCTTCCTATGCCTTTCCCTCCCACCTGTCTCCTCACCTAAACTTCCCTCCCCATCCTCCCATAGCCTCTGCATTCTACTATCCCCCTCCCTTAAGGTCTTCCCTTCTCCTTCCCGCCAGTGTTTTCTTTCTGATTTCCTAAATTTTATAAGTGCTCCAATTAGACACACAACTCTAAAGACTCAATGTGCTCCAAAATTGCAACTCTAAAGATCCACATATGAGAACATGTGACATCTGTCTTTCTATGTCTGTCTTTCTGTGACATTACCTCACTTTGTATAATGTTTTCCAGTTCCACCCATTTACCTGCAAGTTTCAAAATTTTATTTATCTTTACAGCTAAAGAAGATTCCATTTATATAGGAACTACATTTTCTTTGTTCATTCATCAGTTGATGGATTTACATATCCCAAATGTTATGAATACAGCAGTTGTGAACATGGATGAGCATGTCCCTGTAATAGAAAATAGAGTTCTTTGGGCGTATACACAGCAGGTAGAGCTAGGTCACCTGGTAGGTCCATTTCTAGTTTTTGGAGGAGATTTCACACTGATTTCCATAGTGGCTATAAGAGTTTGTACTCCCCTAGCAGTTCATGAGGACAGTTTCATAATACTAAATGTTGATTAACAAGTCTTTGTAATTTCTAGAGATCAGTTGATAAAGTTAACAAGTAAGGGATTATGAATTGCAGAGATCACATATATGTAAATTTGTGAGATTCATTAAAAATAAACATATCTAGACATGAAAAGCCTCTATGTAAGGTTCAGAAAGAGGCAGATTGATTGTCATAGATACCAGCATGGTAGTTTCTCTCTGGATGATGAAAAGTAGGGGGCTTTTGTGGCCTTGTGATAGGTCACATTGTCAGTTCACTTTGCAAAGCCAAAGCACCAAATGTGAGCAGTCTGAACTTCCTGTGTATACATATATTGCCCATCTGTAAAAAAAAAAATCATACATTGTGAATATCTAAGAGACAAGGATGGTGTAGTGGGTAGTATTACTGTACATGATTCTGGACATGGTTCATGCTAAAGGCAGGGATGATGTCACCATGTGCAAATGAAGTGGAAACAATTCTTTTTGACAAATAAAGGTATGAAAAAAAGCCATGTTTCAAAATTGGTCTATGGATATATTAGAATGTGTAATTCAGAATAAGCATGTAATTGAGCTCCTAAGCTATAAAATTTTAAAGTTGATATTTGCCTATCTGAACTGGTCTTCAATTTATAGATGCTTCCAATTATAGATGTTCGCCTAAACCCATCATAACCCCAAACTATCTTAGGATGAAATTGCACTTAAAAAATGGAACCTACTAAATATGGAAGTGACTTCTTGTCACTCTGTCCCCTGTTGTCTTTCACTGAGTTGCCATCAGCTGTATTATCCAATCTTTTTGCATATGAGTTCCTATTCAATTACTTATCTCCAAACGGTACTTATCTGTATGCTTTTAACTGATACAAAAGTTGCAATTTTAACCTTCCCATAAGCCGCACAGCACACCTAAGAGCATGAGTCATTGGTTTTTGTCATCTCATGGCTGATAGGGGGCTGTGGTTCGCTGTTAGCATGCACCTCCCAGCATCAAGAGATACTGCAACACTGCACATTGTGAGCCCAGAGGAGATCACAATTCAAAACTCCAAGTACGGTTTCTGTTCAGTGTGTATTATTTCCATGCTGTCCTATCCATGCTGGCCAAACTGCGTCTCAGGGTTTTCTCATTGGAAATGGCAGCGTGGCCTCATTTGGGAGGCCCGCTTTCTTTTTAGAAGCAGGTTAGCATCGGCAACCACATGTATAGTTGCAAGGATACCCTGAAGTCAGTGCAGAAGTGGCTGAGGTTTTGAGGACTCTTGAAAACATTTGTATCAGGAAGGGCTGAAGATTGTGGGCAGCTGAGCCGAAGGAAGAGAACACTTGGGGTAAAGAGATATGCATACAGGAAGCCCTGCCTCCTGCAGAGAAGGTGGTACCTCACAGCGGCTTTAGGGAAGAAAGCTAGAATGGATGTGTGGTAAGTATGGCTGCTGGGAGGTCATGGGTGAGGCTTGACATCATGGGGTTCTGATAACTCGAACCTCAGTCCAGCAGCCTTGTGGGGTGCAGACTCAGTCACCATTTGGAGCTTGAACTCAGGAGTAGATCCATGTTCTGTGGAGAGGCTTACAACCTGCTAACAACTTGATTCCTGTGAGTGATTCTGGAACTCAGGGCATTCAGATAAGAATGTAGCTGGAGTCTTGACCCATGTAAAGGATGACACAGTAACTGTTCTTCTGAGCACCTAAGTTTGGGGCTAATTTATAACATAATCCGTAGATAAAATACCCAAAGCACTCCATCCCTCACTCTGTGATTTTAAAAATCAGTTTGTTCACACACTGCAGAAAAGTTTGGGTTTCAGATCGTGGGCTGAAAGATGGATGCAATATTTAAATTAAAGCCTTTTTATTTCAAAACATCCAGTTAATCCGGGACACTATAAAAAGACCAAACCCAAGAATAATAGGACTAGAAGAAGGACAAGAATCCCAGCTCAAAGGCCCAGAAATGATCAATAAAATCACAGATGAAAATTTTCCCAACCTAAAGAAGGACATACCTATAAAGGTACAAGAAGCTCACAGAACACCAAATAGACTGGACCAGAAAAAAGTCCTCTCACCACACAATAATCAAAACACTAAACATACAGAATAAAGAAAATATTAAAAGCTAAAAGGAAAAGGTCAAGTAACATATAAAGGTAGACCTATCATAAATACACCTGACTTCTCAATGGAGACTCTAAAAGACAGAAGAGCATGGACAGACATCTTGCAAACTCTAAGAGACCATGGATGCCAGCCCAGACTAGTATACCTAGCAAAACTTTCAATCACCATAAAGGGAGAAAACAAGACATTTAATGACAAAGTCAAATTTAATCAATATCTATTCACAAATCCAGCCCTACAGAAGGTACTATAGGAGGGAAAACGCCAACCCAAGGAAGTTGGCTACAAACAAACAAACAAACAAACAAACAAACAAACAGGCAATAGATAATCTCACATCAGCAAAACCCAAAGGGAAACACCACCATCACCACCACCACCACTACCACCAACCACAACAACAACATCAGCAGCAACAAAGTAACAGGAATTAACAATCACTGGCCACTAATATTTCTCAATATCAATGGACTCAATTAGTTAATAAAAAGACACAGGCTAACAAAATGGGTAAGAAAACAAGATCCATCCTTCTGCTGCATATAAGAAGCACAGCTCAACATCAAATACAGATATTACCTCAAAGTAAAGGGTTGGAAAATGATTTTCCAATCAAGGGAACCAAAGAAATAAGCTGGTGTAGCTATTCTAATATCTAACAAAATAGACTTCAAACCAAAATTAATTAAAAGAGATGGAGAAAGACATTTCATATCCATCAAAGGACAAATCCACCAAGATGATGTCTCAATTCTGAACATCTATGCCCAAATACAAGGGCACTCACATTTGTAAAAGAAACATTACTAAAGCTTAAATTATATATTGAATCCCACTTTAATAGTGGGAGACTTCAACACCTCACTCTCACCAATGGACAGGTTATACAGACAGAAACTAAACAGAGAAATAATGGAACTAACAGATGTTGTGACTCAAATGGACCTAACAGATATCTACAGGACGTTTTACCCAAACAACAAAGAATGTACCTTCTTCTTAATACCTTATGGAACCTTCTCCAAAACTGATCACATATTCAGTCACAAAGCAAAGTCTTACAGATACAAAAAAAGTTAGAATAACCCCCTGTATCTTATCAGATTACCATGGATTAAAGTTGGATTTCAACAACAACACAATTACAGAAAGCCTAAAAACTTATGGAAACTGAACAACTCTCAAATGAATTACCACTGTGCCAATGAAGAAATAAAGAAATGAAAGAATTCAATGAAAATGAATGCACAACATACCCAAACTCATGGGACACTATGAAAGCAGTGCTAAGAGGAAATTTCATAGCATTAGTGCCTGCATAAAGCATTTGGAGAAATCTCACACTAGTGACTTAACAGCACACCTGAAAGCTCTAGAACAAAAGGAAGCAGACACACCTAGGAGGAGTAGATGGCAATAAATAATCAAACTGAGGGCTGAGATCGATAAAATAGAAACAAAGAGAACAATACAAAGAATCAATGAAACAAAGAGTTAGTTCTTTAGAAAAATCAACAAAATAGACAAACCCTTATCTGATCTAACTAAAAGGAAGAGAGATAATATCCAAATCAACAGATTTCTTGATAGATACCACATACCAAAATAAAATCAAGACCAGATAAACAATTTAAATGGACCTACAGCCCCTAAGGAAATAGAAGCAGTCATTAAAATCTCCCAAACAAAACAAAACAAACAAACAAAAAAAAGCCCAAAGCTTCAGCACAGAATTCTACCAGACTTTCAAAGAAGAGCATTAGTATTAACTAATATTCCTTAAATTATTCCTCAAAATAGAAACAGAAGGAACACTGCCAAATTCTTTCTATGAGGACACAGTTACCCTGATACCCAAACCACACAAAGACTCAACAAAGAGAGTTACAGACCAAGTTCCCTCATGAACATTGATGTAATAATACTCAATAAAATATTGGCAAACCAAATCCAAAAACACATCAAAAAGATCATCCACCATGATCAAGTGGGCCTCATCCCAGAGATGCAGGGATGGTTCAACATATGAAAATCTGTCAATGTAATTCACCATATAAACAAACTGAAAGGGAAAAAAACCCACATGATCATCTCATTAGATGCTGAAAAGCCTTTGACAAAATCCAACACCCCTTCAGGATAAAGGTCTTGGAGGGGTCAGGAATACAAGGAACATACCTAAACATAATAAAAGCAATATATAGCAAGCCAACAGTCAACATCCAATTAAATGGAGAGAAACTCAAAACAATTCCACCAAAACCAGGAACAAGACCAGTTTGTCCACTCTTTCTGTGTCTAGCCAATATAGTACTCGAAGTTCTAGCCAGAGCAACAGGACAGCAAAAGGAGATCAAGGGGATACAAACTGGAAAAGAAGAAATCAAAGTACCACTATTTTCAGATGATATCATAGTATATATAAACGACCCCAAAATTTTTGCCATGGAACTCTTTTTTTTTTTTTTTTTTCCGAGACAGGGTTTCTCTGTGTAGCTTTGTACCTTTCCTGGAACTCACTTGGTAGCCCAGGCTGGCCTCGAACTCACAGAGATCCGCCTGGCTCTGCCTCCCAAGTGCTGGGATTAAAGGCGTGCACCACCACCGCCCGGCTTGCCATGGAACTCTTACAGCTGATAAACACCTTTAGTGAAGTGGCTGGATACAAGATTAACTAAAAAAAAAAAAAAAAAAAAAAAAAAAAAAAAAAAAAAAAAAAAAAATCAGTAGCCCTTTTATATATAAACAATAAATGGGCTGAGAAAGAAATCAGGGGAACAACAACCCTTCACAATAGCCATAAATAATATAAAACATCAGGGGGTAACTCTAACCAAGCAAGTGAAAGACCTGTATGACAAAAACTTCAATTCTTTGAAGAAAGAAATTGAAGAAGATATCAGAAGATGGAAAGATCTCCCATGCTCATGGATCAGTAGGATTAACATAGTAAAAATGGCAATCTTACCAAAAACAATCTACAGATTCAATGAAATCCCTATCAAAATTCTGACATAGTCTTTTATAGACCTTGAAAGAACAATATTCAACTTCATATGGAAAAACAAAAACCCAGGATAGCTAAAATAACCCTGTACAATAACAGAACTGCTGGAGGTATCACCATTCCTGATTTCAAATTCTTCTACAGAGCTATAGTAATAAAAAAGGCTTGGTATTGCCATAAAAAACAGACAGGTGCAGCCGGGTGGTGGTGGTGCACACCTTTAATCCCAGCATTCAGGAGGCAGAGGCAGAGGCAGACGAATCTCTGTGAGTTTGAGGCCAGTCTGGGCTATATAGTAAGTTCCAGGAAAGGTTTCAAAGCTACACAGAGAAACCCTGTCTCAAAAAGCCAACACACACACACACACACACACACACACACACACAAACCAGACAGGTGCATCAATGGATTCGAATTGAAGACCAAGGCATAAATCCACACACCTAAGGATGCCTGATTTTTGACAAAGGAGCCAAAATTTTACAATATAAAAAAAGAAAGCATCTTTAACAAATGGTGCTGGCATAACTGCATGTCAGCATATAGAAGAATGCAAACAGGTCTATCTCTATTACTCTGCACAAAACTCAAGTCCAAATGGATCAAAGACCTCAACATAAATCCAGTTACACTGAACCTGATAGAAAAGAAAGTAGGGAATAACCTTGAACATGTTGGCACAGGAGAAAACTTCCTGACTAGAACACCATTAGCACAGACACTGAGAGCAACAACTAATAAATGGGACCTCCTGAAACTATAAAGCTTCTGTAAGGCAAAGGACACTGTCAATAGGACAAAATGGCAGTCTACAGATTGGGAAAAGATCTTCACCAACCCCACATATGACAGAGGGCTGATCTCCAAAATATATAAAGAACTCAAGAAACTAGACAGCAAAACAAAACAAAACAAAACAAAACAAAACAAAACAACAACAACAAAAACAACCCCCAAATAATCCAATTAAAAAATGGGCTACAAATCTAAAGAGAGAATTCTCAACAGAAGAATCAAATGGCTAACATACACTTAAAGAAATGTTCCACATCCTTAGTCATCAGGGAAATGCAAATCAAAATGACTTAGATTCCATCTTACACCTGTCAGAATGGCTAAGATAAAAAACACAATTGAGAGCTTATGCTGGAGAGGATGTGGAGTAAGGGGAACACTCCTCCATTGCTGATGGGAGTGCAAACTTGTACAGCCACTTCAGAAATCAATATGACAGTTTCTTTAGAAAATTGGCAATCAATTTACATCAAGACCAATCTATACCACTCTTGGGAATTTACCCAAAGGATGCTCAATCATATGACAGGGACACTTGCTCAACTATGTTCATAGCATCTTTATTCATTATAACCAGAACCTGGAAATGACCTAGATGTCCCTCAACCAAAGAATGGATAAAGAAAATGTGGTACATTTACATAATGGAGTATTATTACTCAGCTGTTAAGACAATAACATTAGGAAATCTGAAGGTAAATAGATGGAACTAGAAAAGATCATCCTGAGTGAGGTAACCCAGACCCAGAAAAATAAACATGGTATATACTCACTCATAGTGGATATTAGCTGTAAAGTAAAGGATAACCAGGCTACAGTCCACAGACCCAGAGAGGCTAGGTAACAAAGAGGACCCAAGGAGCGACTCATGGATTTCCCTGGGAAGAGGAAATAGAAGAGATCTCTTGGGTAGACTGGGGGTAGGTAGGGTTAGGGGATGGGTGGAGGGGGAGAGTACTGAAAGAGGTGACTGGAAAGGGGGGACATTTCAGGGTCAGGTAGAAACCTGAAGCAAGGGAAACTCTCACAAATCTACAAGGATGAGTCCAGCGAAGACTCCTAACAATAGTGGATATGTAGCCTGAACTGGCCCTCTCCTATGATCAGATTGGTGATTACCCAAATTGTCATCAGAGAACCTTCATCCAGTGACTGATGGAAACAGATGCAGAGATCCACAACCGAACATTAGGCTGAACTCAGGGAATCCTGCAGAAGAGAGGGAGGAAGGATCAGAAGAGCCAGAGGGGTCAAGGACACCACAAGAAAACCCACAGAAACAACTAACCTGGCTCAGAGGAACTCACAAAGTCTGAACCAACAACCAGAGAGCCTGCATGTGACCGATCTAGGTCCTCTATGTATATGTGACAGTTGTGTAGCTTGGCCTAACAATGGGAGCATGAGTTGTCCCTAATGCTTTGGCTGGCCCTTGGAACCTATTCCTCATACTGATTGCCTTGCCCAGCTTTAATACAAGGGGAGGAGCTTAGTTTTACCACACCTTGATATGCCATACTTTGTTGATACCTATGGGAGGCCTGCCCTTTTCTAAACAGAAACAAAGGAATGGGTTGGGGAGGGAGGAAAAGGAGGGGGGAAGGGAATGGAAGGAAAGGAGGGAGGGAAAAATGCTGTTGGGATGTAAAATAAAATTGAAAAAACCTATTTACTTTATTTATTTATTTATTTATTTATTTATTTATTTATTTATTTATTTAAGTGTGTGTGTGTGTGTGTGTGTGTGTGTGTGTGTGTAAGTTAGAAGACAACTTGCAGAAGATTGGATTCAGCTTGTCTAGGCTCTGTGGAAAGCACCCTTACCTGGGAAGCCATCCTGCTGGCCTAGAATTTTGAAATTTAAAAGCGTCTCTTACTGCTGTGCATGGGAATTTTGGTACCTAAAATGGTGACGTTCTTTGTTCTCATCTAAGATTCATTTACTGACCTCTTAACATTTTGTTGGAACCAGTTACCAAGAGATTACTATGCTTTGTTGTTTTTGAGGGAGAGCACATGGCCTCTAAGAACTAATTGGTGGAAGGTGATGGAGACTCATTGCATAATAGATTGATTTACACAACATTGAGCTGATATCAAATTAGTAAGTGACTGAGCTCTTGAAATGCTTAGAGTCTACCCCTCCCTTAAATATGAACATTCAACCCTAAAGCCATGTTTTGTTGAAAGTTATTATTTTGGAATTTTAATTTTCTTGGCACTTAGCCACTAGTTATAAATCCTACACCTGTAAATCTACTCCCAGAAGATGCCTTCATTTCATGACGCATTGTTTCTCCATGGATAAATTCAATTATAAATTACAATCAAATTGACTTTTTCATAGCATCCTCCTTTCTAAGTATCTTAAGTCCCTTGTGGATTATAAAGTAATTACAATGCTCCAAGGACAGTCGAGTAATTGTGCACATGAACACAAATTCTCCTCTATGTTTGAGAGAGGCTCCTTCCCAGCCAGGAACATTAAGTTGAGTTTTATTGAGACCGGGGACTGTTGGCCCAGACAGCTGCATGATCCCCTGGGCTAATTTGAAAAGTATCCTGGGATCTTTAATTTCCATCTGGATGGTCAGGGATGTGAGGGAACAGCCTTTTCCAGTGTGACCCTGTGTTCCAGCATAGGTTTTGACCCAAGCTGCCTCCTACCCTTGAGGTGCCACGTGCACTCTGGGGGATCACACCACCTCTCCGTTACCGCTACTCTATCCCAACCGTATTCCCAGATTTGGTTTTCTCCCAGGGCTTCAGTGGTAGCCAAGAAGTGTTCGAAGTGCCTCGGAGAGCTGTTCCCCAGGAGGGGTTTAACTAAGCTTGCAATGTGTTTCATTGTAGCCGTTGCTTTTGAATTTGGTTTCCTTTCCTTTCTTTCATGTACCGCTCCTGTAACAGGCTCACAGCCGACCACGCTCAGGGTTATTTGATCTTGCCTCACCGGTCTCCTTTGGCACATCTAAAATGGAGTCTTTTTGCTTCTTTTCATCCATTCCCTTGGCACTGTTGCCTGAGAGAGAGAGAGCAAATGATTACAACTCTTTTGGAACTCACCTTGAGGAGCCTTGGGATGAATAGGTGCTAATTAAATTGGAGCTGTTGGCCCTGTTATCTGTTTGAGCTCCAGGAAGCAAAACACCTCTGTTAAAGTGTGTGTGTGTGTGTGTGTGTGTGTGTGTGTGTGTGTGTGTGTGTGTGTTATTCCATTTTCGGTGTTTTAAGGAATTGCTACCAGTGTGAGTTGTTTAAGGATTCATAAACACAACACGATCTTCAACTCTTCTTTGGGGTTGACTCAAAAAATAGTTCGACAGTTCGACTGAATGTGTTTCCATTTGTTTTGATGATTACATGACACATGCTTATATTTGGATACTTCCTGCCTTGAAGCAGAAATGAGCATGTGGTACGGACAATTTGCATCCTTCTCCCCCACCTTGACCTGTAAATATTAAGAACAAAGCCGAGATGCCCGGGCAGGTTGGAAAATAGCCACAGGCCTGTCTGCCTCCCTGAGGCTCTGACCGGCGGGCACCACTGTGATGAACAGGTATGTGGTGGAGAAATGGGGGAGGAGGAGTAGCAAAGTGGTTTATGCACTGTGGAGAGGAGCGGCACTTGCGTAGAGATGGTGTCGAGGAACAGACTCATACGGGTAGCCTAGACTGCCACCCGGGGCCTTGTGATGATGTCTGGGTCTTGTGCTACTGCCGAGGGCCATGCTTGAGTCCATGGCTCTACTGAAGCTGAGGTCTGTGTTGAGGTCCCTGGCTTGTGTTACCACCGGAAGCCATGTGGATGCCTGGTGTCTAGGCTGCCAGCAGGGGCCATGTTGGTGTCTGAGGGCCAAACTAATCTGAGTGGCCTCAGCTGCCACCCAGGACCATGGTGATGCCTGGGACTGAGCTGCAATCAAGGGCCAACCATGTCTGAGTTCATTGCCCAACTGCAACCCGGGTCTCTGATGATAACTGTGGCCTGAGTCGCCACTGGGGGCCATAGGAGAGCTGGCCCAGATGGCCTGGGCACTCAAGAACTGGTCCTGCCTCAGTGGGACAGCAGCCACCCCTCCAGGGAGAAATACCTCCCCCCGTACCTCCCCTGACTCTGTCCGCCTGCAGACTCAGTGGGAGAGCTGGCTCTGACCCTTGCCTGAGGGACGCAGTCCCAGTGGAGGCTCAGACTGACCAACTCAGCTATTGCTCAGGCCCACATCCAGGGCTTTGAGTTGGCCCACCCCAACATCTACCCCATCTATGACCTGCTGGAGCATGTGAAGGGACTGGTCCTACAAACCGTAGCTGCAGGATTTCCATGGCTTGGGGCACAGCAGGATATCTGAGAGGAGTCTCAGTGAGGGTCCAGTAGTGATGATGCACCAACACCTCATCACAATGAACAGTAAAGTTGTCTGGCCACATGGGTACACGGAGAGACACACGGCAGCTCCCGAGGCCACTCCAACAGAAGAATATATGATGGAGAGGCAGGAAAGATGGAGGAGCAAACTGCTTTTCTTTTGGGGTGGAGGAGGTTACAAGAGTGGAGGGCAGACATGGAGGGACTGGGAAATGAGTGGGATTAGGGTGCATGATGTGAAAGTCCCAAAGAATCAGTTAAAAATGTTTTTAAAAAAGAGAACAAAGCAGGACAGACTTAGGAATGTCAAGGGTATTTCACCAGTATCTAAGGCATCAGGTACATTGAGGCCGCTGTCTCGCGTAGTGTTGGCTTACCCTGGGCTTGGATGCCCAACACTTCCCTGGGAGCTTGTTCTAGAACATGCCCTCTCTTCCTAGAGGAGCCGGTGCTTGGCTTTCTCCCAGGCCAGTGCATGGAGAGTGAGGCCCCAGCTACTACTCAGAGTGCACCACTTCCCATCGTCCATGGCTGAACCTAAGTTCTGCGCTTGAATTCACAGGACTTGCCCCTTCCTCCGGGGTGAGAGTGCATTGTTTATTGTGCCATTTTCTCCTGAGATACCTTCCATCTGTACACACAAATTCTATTTCTCTTGCTGTGATTTAAAAATAAATAAATAAATAAATAAATAAATAAATAAATAAATAAATAAATAAATAAATAAACAAATAAAATATATGCAAGTTGTCTCCAGGATCACGGCATTATGGCTGTGATATTTTGTCAGATTCTTTCCTGGTCTTCAGCTCCATCCAGATCCCTCCCTACCCGGCTTTGATCCTGGTATTCTGAATGCCTTTCACATTTCCTGGCAGAGCTCGGACTCAAGGAACAACCACCGAGCAATGTAAGAATGGATCCGTTCTGTTGAATGCGCCATTGAATTATTTTGCATTCCTAGTTTGCTCATTGGTTGAATGGATCTACTCATAGGCTGTTGATTTGGCCACCAAGGGATATTTGTATACTTCTGCAGACTGTGGAATCCCTTTGGTGAACAATTTTTGTCGCAAGCGTTTGTTTTGAAGGGGCTAACAGAACCGTAGTTTAATTCTGGTGTGGTGTAAGGCCATTTCCCTCAGAAGACTGATAAGAATCTTTTTATGGATCAAAACATTTCAGCTTGAGTGACATCCAGAATTCCTCCTTCATCTCTGAATGGATAGAAATGATATGAAGGACCTGAGAGGGGTTCGTTTTTTTTTTTTCTTAGTTACAGCAGGGGGATGGCTGCAATCTTCTGAGAAGACACCTCTTTATGAAATGGGGAAGGACGAAGCACCAACCAGTTTGTGTTTCTTCGGAGATGGGGGAAAGAACTTTCAGCTTCAGGGAGGACCGATCTCCCTAATGAGTGACAGCTGAAATAATAAGGACCTGTCATCCACGCTGCTTTCTGCACGAACCACAAACATCCTTGTGGGAGTTAAAAGGAAAAGAAAAACACGTTCCCTTCGAGGGGGTGTAACAGGGACCGGGAGGTGTGACTGTAAAGAGTGGTTTAACACTTCCAGGAACTCTTTCAATGTAGCCCCCGAGGCTTTTACCTAACCCTGTCACTGTCCCAACACCTTCTCCGTGCTGACAGTCTTGGTAATTGATGGGTTTGTGGGTTTCCCCCCCCCCTGCAATACATTAAAGCAAGAGGGACCACTCCGGCTTCCACCGCCCAACAGCCTGGCACAGGGGACTGGAGGCGAGGGGATGCAGGGCCTGGTGATCTTGGAGGAAAGAAGGGATCGATCCTGTCAATCAGGCTGCCCCACTACTGTCAGGCTCTGAGACCTTTCACCTGCTCCTCGGAGTCATTAGAACTCCCAAATCTCTTTGCAAGCCTTTTCTATTAGACACATACTCACATGTTTTGATTTTTTTGCTCCTAAAGTCATTTTTTTTTATAATTACCTGCATTGAACTACAGTTACCATCTGTGGACTGAGAGTGGGCAATGATTTATTAGTCTCCGTTTCTTACCCCGTTGAGGGGTCTGGGATTGATCTGGCTGGTGACACACACTGTGAATTGAGGCTCCAATGGGTGAGTGGGGGCCCGTGTCAGGATTGGGGCTACTTTTAGAGTTGACATGCGTGTAGTGACCTGGGTGTTGGTCTTCAGTCAGTAGTCTATGACATTGCAAACGTGGCATCTCAAGTCATGGGGAGTTGTTACCTTATGAAAGTGAAGGAAGCTTGCTGGATGATTCCCTTCAGACTAGAAAGTGTGTGTATGCTGGGAGTGGACACTGTGAACAGCTCAGGCTACAGCCTGAGAAAACTGGATTTGTTTTGTCCACATTGAAGGTTTGACTGGGCAGTGGTCATGTATTGTAGGGGCTCCTTGACCACCCAACTTGGCATTTGTATCCCTGTAGATTCACACCCAAGTCAAGAGAGTGGGCAGTGTGTTTCAGAGCCACCTTCTTTAGATTTTCAAATTTCAGCATGGCCATAATTGATGCATCTTCTTGGAGAATCACTTGCCCTCTTGTATAATGTAAAAAGCCACGAACACTGGCCACAGCCCTGCTGGCCACACGGGAAGTTCTCAGGAGCAGTGGCCTCCTTGTGTTGTCTAGGAAGCCATGATCTTGACTCACCAAAAGATGCCTGGGGTTCATCGTAAATGTGCAGAGAAGATGAGGGAGGCACCCTTGTTTCTAGGGGGTCTGAGCCACTTTTATCTTGTCAACTCTTCTTGTCGTAAATGTATTTAAAAATTGATTTTATTGTGTTGTGGTACGAAGTTATGTCAAAACATAAGTCACCTAAAATTTGTATTTTTCCTTTCAAAGACCCTTAGAAGTATTATAGGCCCAGCTATGGTGTCCACAGGGCCGCATGGGCTCTTGTACCTCCCTGGGAGAAGAGAGACCACTGCAATTTTATGTCAAGGAAAAAATGGAAGGTTTTGAAAAATTTTTGAATGATATTACTAAGTAAGGCACATGAAACGGGATTTATGTTTTTCTTTGATGAACTCTGTGGACTCTTAGTTTTACATGCTGGATGATGTTAAAACAAAAACTAAGGCACGCCGGGCGGTGGTGGCGCATGCCTTTAATCCCAGCACTCGGGAGGCAGAGCCAGGTGGATCTCTGTGAGTTCGAGGCCAGCCTGGGCTACCAAGTGAGTCCCAGGAAAGGTGCAAAGCTACTCAGAGAAACCCTGTCTCGAAAAAACAAAACAAAACAAAACAAACAAACAAACAAAACACTAAGGCACAGTACGAATTCCATGTTTTTGGGCAAACAGCAATTCCTGAGTTAGAAAGGTTCCTTTCAGAGGGTATGCAGAGGCCACTGAAGCAGGGGAAGGAAGGCTTTAAGTGTGAGTGGAGAACTACTACAAAGGAAATAGATTTGATTGGCTGTGGTTATAAAGCTGCCTTATTGTATCTGCCCTGCCGGAAGTTCCTGGTTGTGTAATTATACATTTTGTGGCTGCTTTTCATTGGCCAACTTTCAGTTCTATTTTCCTTGATGCATGCTTTTATAAGAAATGGCTCAAGTTAATGTCTGCTCCTGTTTGAAAATCAAACCAGGTTAAGGACACTTGTGGAGACTAACTGACTTTGTTTGCTCTGGGATTCCCTAGGCTGGGGCAGCATTTTAATTACATTTTAGGGGCTAGTGAGATGAATTAATAACTCACATTGCTCTTGCAGAGGACTGGAGCTCAGTTCCTAGTACCCACATGGCGTGGCTCATAACTGCCTGTAACTCCAGCTCCAGGAGATGTGACACTCTCTTCTGGCCTCTGGGGCAAATGTACTTATGTGTACATATTCCACACGGACAAAGATGCACACACATTATTAACAATTAAAAACTTTTAGCAGTGTTTTAGGTTTGTGATGTAAACCTAAAGCCAGTGTATGTTGACTATAAGACATTCTGAAGTTTGTACTTCTAAAAATTCCCTGATATGAATTCATTTTTTTTTCTTCTAGATGTCACCATTGCCTAAATTTCAAGGTTCAACAACCCAAGGACTAAAGGACTTTCACAGTACTTCTTTTTTCAAAATTATGATAACTTAAAAAAAGGCCCAACTCATTCTTCACAAAACCTGTAGTGAACGGTGACAGAAAGCTCCCAGCACAATCATCTGCTGCCATATGCCCTGTGACAGACAATGCTGCTTCTTCAACATGGCACCAGAGGGCATCAACATTGTTGGAGTAATGATACGTCAGTGAAACGCTTCATTCCGTCTTCATAATTTCCTCTGACAAACTGTCAGCCTCTCTAGAGGCTTTCTGTCCAGGCATGGTCTCTTGTCTGACGTCTGCACAGATAAAAAGCTGTGTGTTAGGAAACTCCAAGTGCCCTGTTTAGTCTGTGTCAGAATGCTGGCTTGGGCTTGGTCACCTTCTTGTTGGTTCCCGAGGAGCCGAGCTGCAGCCTTGCTGTGTGCAGCATGGGTCATTCTGGATGCATTCATTCTTTCATATTCACCCCTTCTGAGTCTTTCAGGGCACCCAGGCTTGGTGTGAAACTGAATTTTTTCTTCTGATCTTTCACCCTTTTCAGGACCTTGAAGATGAGTACCTTCATGACACAGCCAGAGTGTCTGGTGGCAACCCCCAAGGGTCAGCATGCCCCACACAAGGTGCTTCTCCAAAACAATGACTTTTCCTAAGCACACTGGGAGCTTTTTACGATTGACCACACTTTTATAATCAAGGCATGTGAGGACCAGATGTGGTTGTGTTTGCAACCACAGGCCAGTCTTCAGTGCCCAGCTCTTTAATTTCTGTGGACTGTTTTTCATCAATGCCCTGTTCTATCTTTTGGTCTCACAGGGTTTTCTGCCTTCTTCGAGGGCAGTTTGCTTAGTGATGTAGGGAGGATTATTTCATAAGACACTCCTGTTTCAACAATGTTCTGATCAAGTCAGTAGGTTGGGACAACTGTTCTGTGACAGCAAGGCAGCTTCATGTGCACCTTCACCGGATGTAGGAATGGGAGATAGTGAAGTCCGGGAGCTGTGAAGTTTTCTGTCAGTCAGTGAAGGTGAACGGTAGTGCCTACCTCATAGGGCTGTTGTGGTAAGGTTGTGTGTAACCTCCTGGGTTTAATTGTGCATTAGAATAAACAGAGTCTGTGGGATAAGGGCCCCATTTGCCCAGTCCAGGAGGGTTAAGCCACCTTCTGTACATGCCACAGTGCCGAGAGTGGCTTGGTTGACCACAGATCTGATTCACTTCATTTCATGTGTGGGAAACGACTACAGTCAGGAGCCCAGGGAACACAGTTAGAAGAAGAGTGATTGGAAGAAACTAATGAATGACAAGGGAAAAGCCAGCAGGGAGAGGACAAGAACAAAAACCAGTTTCCTTTTTGCAAGGACACTGGGTAGAGTTGTCTTAGATTTCTGGGGTTTTTAGTGTGCAAAGAAGCAGAAACATAGCCTAAAGGGCTCTGTGTGGACTTTGGCAATAGTTCAAGGAATGGGATATGGACAACATCTCTAGGTAGATACAAAACTACTTAGGGAGCGAGTTACTTACCCAGCTAGCAAGCTGGTCAAAGAAAGCAAGGCAGGGTATTTTCTACTTCCAGTTTCTGGCTCAGTTGTGACAGGTGGTTCTGGGGTTTGGTTTTGTAATGGATTTGAGTTAGCAACAAACATAGGATCTGCATGGTCCAGGAGATGACTCTGTGTTCAACACACACTAGACACACTTAATTATTTGTAACATTCTTTATCTGGGTACTTGAGGTTGTACAGAATTGCCATTTACATGGTGAATGGAGCTAAGACTTTCAAAACAATGCTTTTAGTGGGTAAGAATTTTTATGCTCTGGAATCTGTTTCATGTTCTTGAGTAAGCTGGTAATGTGGAATTAGAACATCACTGTAGGTAGGGTTATAGAGAGCAGCCTTGTAGGTTTTCATGGGACTGAAGACCAGCTTCCCCAGGGGATTGCTGCTGCACATGGGTGGGGAAGCCAAGCTTTTGGAAGACAGAGTCTTAGTGAGTGGAGAGAAAGGAACACTATAGGGAGAACACACATTAACATTGAACTCCGGCACTGAATTAGGTGCGGATCTTGACTTTTGGAATGTTATTGGAATTTAAACTTTGTGATGTAGAATGATTCTTGAGTTACTGTCCCATGCTGTCTAGAAAACTTACCAAGATAGAGCTTTGCCAATGAAGGTCTTGATTTAGCTTTTAAGAAGTTCCATGTTAATTGTCAAGTAAGAACTGTACATATTCTGGGGTTAGAGTTTGATACTCAAATGCATAGGTAAGTGTATAAAGATTGGGGTCGTGGGTGTGTCTATGATAGACGTTGATTTGATTGAGGACACTCAAATTCCTCTCTCATAGTTATTTTGAAACTGTCAATCAATTGTGGACCACAGGTATCAGCCTTCTTTGCAAGGTCACTGTCTTGACCTTGGTGTGAAGTTTCTCAACTTATCTCAGGTAGGAGTCTCTCTCTGAGAAAAATCCTTTATTTTTATTGACTAGAAAATGTTTTCTTATTCTAACATTAACATTTTCTACAAAAATTTCAAGGATATATTTTATATATTTTTTAACACAGTATTTTGGCAATGACAAAATTGAAATTATCTTATATTACTTTATTTTACTCAGTTATTTCTTTTTCTCTGCAGGACTTACATGTTTTAAACACATCCAAAAATATAATATGAACTTAGCCAATTAAAATTTTTTTTTGCTACTTGTGTGTTTTAAAGTTAAAAAATTAAATGAAAATTTACAAGTATTGATGAAATTCATGCCTACTCCTATGTCCAGCATCAACTCCCCTCCATTTTTTTGTAGAAATTACTGCAAACTTAATATTGATATACAATACTGAAAATGTTTTATACTAGTCCTACATATGCTAATGTCCATGAATGAGCTGAGGTATTGTATAATATATTTTAAGTCATGCACAATAAGATTGTAGTTTATGTTTTACTAGACTTTTAAAAAATCAAACACTGCATTGTGCTTACATACATAGATTTAGTAGATTTTAATATATAGCTTACTTAGAAAATTCAAACCAAGGCTAGTTAATTCTTAACTGGAGAGTTTGATCCATTTATATTTATTGTAAATTTGTTTAGATATATGTCTACCATAGTCTTCTTTATTACCTATTTCAGTGCTTTGTTTTAAACTTCTTTTGTCATCTATTAGAATCTGAGTCTTAAAAACAACCCTTCATCTATTTCAAAGTTTATATATTCTGTTTCTGTTCTACCCTTAAATTTGTACTCAGCCTTTCAGACTAAACAATTCATTAGTATAACTGTTACTTCCCTTTTTTAGGATCCCAAAAACTTTAGAATGTTTTGAACTTTTTTCACATGACCTCCACCTTCATGTTTAAATCCTAGAATTTTAAAGACACCTCTTTGTTATGAGGCCACTGTTGACACAGTTTACTTACTTGAGTTTATTGACATGGTGATTTGATTCATATTCTTCTCTTTTGGGTTTTCATTGTCCTTGTGTCTTATGGGTTTCCTTATGATCTATGTTTTGTTTTAGCCTGAAGAATGACCTTTATGTTTTCTTTAAGTAAGAATCTGAGACAAATCCTGTCTGACTCCAAGAGGCTTGTTTCATCTTACTCTCCAATGAATGTTTAGCTGGGTATAGTACGCTAAGTGCCTGGCTTATTTTTGCTTAGTGCAATGGAAATAAAATTCCATGGCCACTGTCCTCTGCATTCTTGTCTCTCACAGCTTTCAGTCTCTCACCTCTGTGTGGCTTTGTGCCAGGTCACGTGCAGCTAGTTCCCTCTCACCTGATGCCCATTCACAGTAATCTGCTGTTTAATCCATGCAGTGAGATTTTATTTCAACAACACCATATTTTTCAATTCAAAAAGTGGGTTTATTTTTAATTTCTCAGACCCACTCCTTAACTCTTAATAGAGATGTTACAACTATATGGCTTCTAACTTAAAACAAACAAACAAACAAACAAACAAACAAATCATTTTTAAACATTTAGCTAAGGGAAAAAGTTCCACTCCCCAGTTGTATTTGTGGATGTCTTTATTACTCTCTTTGGTCTTGTTAATTGCTGCTTTGTAAAGTTTTGGATCTCTGGTATTAGTTACAGAGACACATAGGACTACAGTGTCTACTTGAAGAATTTATTCTGTAAACATTATGAACTGTTTCTCTTGATTTCTTAGTGTTGCCCATATGCTAAGTTGTACTTTATTTGATGTTAATATAGCCCTTAAAATGATTGGTAGGATGGCAGATCTTTATTTAACATTTAGTATTTATTTATAAACCTTTAAACTAGATATGCTGCTATTTTTACAGCAGAAGTTTATAAACATCATGCAGTTGGGCCATGGATTTTTTTCAATAATATAATTTAATATATTTTCTTTTTATTGGAGAGTTTGGTTGATTAATATTTAATGTGCTGATTGGACATGGTTGAGTATCTGTCTATCATTGTTTTTACTTTGTACAACTTGTTCTTATTTTGCTCCTGCTTTTCTCTTCTTTACTCTTCTTCCTCTCCTTTTCTCCTTTCTATTCCCCCCACCCTTTCTCCTTCCCTCCCTCTCTTCATTCAACATATACATACAAAAACAGTCAGCCGGGTGGTGCACGCATATCTCCTTCCTTTCTCTGTACTGAGGATTGAACTCCATTGGACTATGCACCTAATACTTTAAAAGTTTGTATTTGGTCTTGCTAAGTTATCTAGGATGGCCTTGAACTTGTGATCCTCCTGTCTCAGCATCTCAATTAGATAAAATTACAGAATCAAATCACCAGTCTAGCTTCCAGCCTTCTTCCAGATAGAATATATGTATTGATGTTATGTCTTGGCTTTAAAAAAACTTTTTATTGATTCTTTGTGGATTTCATCTCATGCATCCTGATCCTGTTCATCTCCCCATCCCTTGGTATCCTCCATTTGCCCTTGCAACCTGCCCCTAAAATAAAATAAAATTTAAAAGAAAGACAAAATCAAAAGCAAACATCGTCCCTCCAAACAAACAAACAAACAAACAAATCTCAGCATGGAAGCTGTAGTGTGGCCCAATGAGTCACACAGTATACCCTTTAGTCCATACATCTTTGCTTGTAAGTGTTCATTGTAAGGAGGTCTGGTTCGAGGCCTCTGGCTTCTGCTACACCCTTGATACTGAGCCCTCAAAGGGACTCCTCTTGGATATCCTGTTGTTGCTTTGTGTTGTGGAGATCCTGCAGCTTTGGATCTGTAGGTCTGGCTTCTTCACATGCTCCAGCAGTTCAGTAAGGAGCTAGGCCAGTTCTCTTGCTCACCTGCACCCCACTACCAGGGACAGCTCTATTGTTTTGTCCAGACAAGGTACAGAGCCTGCTCTCTTGAGTGCTGCAGTGGGTGAGGGGCAGGGCTAGCTCTCCCACCTTGCACAGGCAGCAAGGGGCAGGGGAAGGTATCTCTTGGCTAATTTTAAGTTGGCCTTTTAGTTATATCTCCCTGTATTGTTAGTGGTGATTATGTATCACAATACACTTTCTTAACTTACTCTACCCTATCTTGAATTAGCATTATCATATTAATGTTTGACATAATTACTTCTATTACCCTTTCTTTGTGCAAATATAGCATACATTCTATTTTAAGCATGCCATGTGTCTTTGTATTGTAACATACATATTTGTACATGCATTTGTTAACATCCTTATGTAAATAACAAATGCATGCATACATTACTCATTGTGACTATTTTATTTTAGACAGCAAATTGCCTTTTGATGATATGAAGGTAAGATTAATTAACAATGTCTTTTATTCCTCTCTATGTTTATCAGTTCCTATGTGCTCTATTTCTTTATAGAGATAAAAGGTTCCATCTCATATTATTTTTCTTTATTCTGGTTATTTTCATGAAGGTTTTTTTGAATTAAATTTATTTATTTATTTTACATCCCGACCACAGTCTCCCCTTGCATGAAGAACTTTTAATGAGCACAATAATTATCCTCAAAGAGATAAGAGCAGGTGTTATTAACATAAAGCAGGTCAAGATGTTAGATAAAAAGGATGATGGGAAATTTGGTTGAAGTGAGAACGTAATGCCATAAGTAGTGGAATAGATTCAACCATGAAATAAATGTATCATTTCCAGAAAAAGGAACCTTTTCTGAGGGAACAATAATGAAATAGGACGTGCAAAAGAAAAATGAAGAGATATGGAGGATTAAAAGAAAAATGTCAGCATGTCACTAACAAGAGGTTCAGTAGGAGCAGAGTAACGCTGAAGAAAACAAACATGCACATCCAAATAGACAGATATGCAGGTGCATGTCTGTAACCCCGGGACACAGGAGGCTGGAGCAGTAGAATCCTGTGTTCCAAAGTAGCCAGGGCTACATAATGAAAACTGGGGGGAAGGGAAGAAAGAGAAAGAACATAAATATCTGAAGAAATACTGATGACATTTTGTTTTTGTTTTTGTTTTTTGAGACAGGTTTTCTCTGTGTAGCTTTGTGCCTTTCCTGGAACTCACTCTGTAGCCCAGGCTGGCTTCAAACTCACAGACATCTGCCTGCCTCTGCCTCCCGAGTGCTGGGATTAAAGGTGTGTGCCACCACTGTCTGGCGATGACATAATTTTTAAAACAAAAGAAATACAAAAGACTTCTAGTTAGCAGGGCATCCACAGAAAATTATAGTGAAGTTCGACATAAAAGACAAAGAAAACTATGAAAGTTTTAGAAAGTAGAATGTGGTAGCACCCAACCTTAAATCGGCTTTTGGGAGGTGGAGGCAAGAGGATCAGGATTTGGAGGCCAGTCTGAGCTATGTGAGATCCTGTCCTAAAAGACAACAAAAAATAGATTTAGAGAAGAAATGTCTTGAAAGACAAAACAAACAAATTGGTAGTTGACAGTGCAGTAGGAACCATGACTGCAAAAATACATCAACAAAAAAACGATAAAGCATTGGAATGCTGTGGGATGGTCTTTCTGTATGCTGTAAATATATGTTGCATTCATTGGTTGATAAATAAAGCTGTTTTGGCCAATAGCCAGGCAGAATAAGGTTAGGTGGCACATTCAAATTGAAGATGGCGATGAAGAAGGGTGGAGTTGAGAGACACTAGTCCAGGGAACAAGATGCCAGAGAACTAGTAAGCCACAGATCACATGGCAATAAATAGATTAATAAAAATGAATTAATTTAATTGTAAGAGCTAGTTAGTAATAAGCCCGAGCCATCAGCCAAACATTTATAACTAATATAAGCTCATGAGTGTTGTTTGTTGTTTTTGTTCTTTTGTGGAGGTGGGGGTGGGGGGACTGCCATCCAACTCCTAAATAAATGACACACAGACGCTTATTCTTACTTATGAGTACCCAGCCTTAGTTTGGCTTAGTTTCTAGTCAACTTTCCTTAATTTAAATTATCCCATCTACCTTTTGCCTCTGGGCTTTTCCTGTTCTCTTACTTGTGTAAATCTTACTCTTACTCTGTGTCTTGCTCTGTAGCTGGGTGGCTGACCCCTGGAGTCCTCCTCCTTCTCTGGCTACTACTTCCTCTCACTCCTTCATCTCTTTTCTTCTTCTCCTCCCAGATTTCTTCTTCTATATATCATCTCTGCCTGCCAGCCCCACCTATCTCTCTCTCCTGCCTTGCTATTGGCTGTTCAGTTCTTTATTAGACCATGAGGTGTTTTAGGCAGGCAAAGTAACACATGTTCACAGAGTTAAACAAATGCAACATAAACATGAGTAACACACCTTACTATAATTTTCTACAACATCTGAGTGATTATTTGTAAGTGGCTGCAGGTTGGGGTGGGACAGAGAAAAGCCTCTGGTTACACTGGAAGAAAACAGACACAGAGTTTGATATTTTACAAGACCCTCAGTAGAAGAAGTCATTAAGGTCCACTCTGCTATACATGATCTCAGAGATTTGCTCCACAAGGCCTTCTGTAGACACACTCTAGGAGGGCATAACTCATTCAAAGAACAACTAGAGACCAGATGTAGACAGTCTGAGGAAGGCCATGAGTTAACTACTGGCCTTTAGAATGTCACTACTGGGAGGTGATGGGTCTTTAAGCACAAATAGAGCTTTGTTGATGACACACAGATGGTTCAGGGGAAATTGCAGGGTATGGGACTACTAATATGTCAATCAAGAAAATTTAAAATAGATAACCATGAGGAGAGTGGCATTTAAAATAGAAGACAAAAATCAAGTTAGTATGTTCATGAAAATTAGAAAAAAATATACAACGTACATTATTTGAACAATAACAGAATGAAATGGAAGACATATTTCTCAATATAATGCCCATTACAGGACACATAAATGTATTAAAACCAGTTAACCAAATAACGAACACTTCTATTAGGTTAAATGAATAAATAATCAAGCACTAGATTATGTTCAGGAGTCACACAATAACTAAAATACTTAAAAAATAAAAGATGAGGATGATGGAAAGAATTTGAAAGGGAAAAGAAAAAACAAGAATCTATAAAAATCCAAGACTAGCAGAGAATTTGCCTAAAGCGGTAAGTGGAGTTCTACTCTTTCCTGCCCTCTCAAACATGAAACTGTCATTTTGTGTACCAAGTTATAAGCTGTGTGCTGGCTAGTTTTACATCAACTTGACACAAGCTGTAGTGATCAGAGAGGAAGGATCCTCAATAGAGAAAATGCCTCCATAAGATCCAGATGTAGGCAAGCCTGTAGGGCATTTTCTTAATTAGTGATGGATGGGGGAGGGCCCAGCTCATTGAGGGTGGTGCCATCTCTGGGTTGGTGGTCCTGGGTTCTACTAGAAAGCAGGATGAACAAGCCATGGGTAATAAGCCCGTAAGCAGCACTCCTCCATGGCTTCTGCATCAACTCCGGCCTCCAGGTTCCTGCCCTGTTTGAGTTCTTGTCCTTGGATAATGAACAGTGGTATGGAAGTGTAAGCCAAATAAACCCTTTCCTCCCAAACTTGCTTTGGTCATGGTGTTTCATTACAGCATTAGTAACCCTAACCAGGCTAGCTTATGAACCAGATCTATTAAAAAAAAAAAAAAAAAAAAACACTTTGGAGATTGGACAGATGGCTCAGTGGTTAAGAAAGCTTGCTGTTCTTAGAGAGGACCGGAGCTCAGAACCTAGCACCCATATCATGGGGCTCACAGCCACCTGTGATTCTAGCTCCAAAGGAATCCTACACCTTCAGGCCTCTGCAGGCGCTCACAACCATGTGGACAGATGTATGCAAATGGAAGGCATCTCAGAAGAAAATATCACTTAAAAACACTCTCACCCAGAAGAAGGGACAAGCCCCGTGAATTCGAGTGCTGAATTTGCCTTAAGCTGTGGATGCTGGGAAATGGTGCACTCTGAGAGGTAGCTGGGGCCTCACTCTCCATGCACTGGCCTGGGAGAAAGCCAAGTACCAGCTCCTCTAGGAACAGAGGGCATGTTCTAGAATAAGTTCCCAGGGAAGTGTTGGGCATCTAAACCCAGGGTAAGCCAATACTACCAGACAGCAGCCTCAGTGTGCCTGGCACCTTAGACACTGGTGAAATATCCTTCTTACCGTTGCTAAATCTGTCCGGGCAAGGTGACGGAAGATGTGAATTGTTCTTACCACATGCTCACTTCTGCTTAGAGCAGAAGTTCTTAACCACTGGGTCTTGACCTCTTGGAGGATTGTGGAACGACTCTTTCTTAGGGGTCACATATCAGATAGCCTTCATATCAGATATTTATATTATGATTTGGAACAGTAGCAAAATTACAGTTATGATGTAGCAATGAAATAATTTTGTGGTTGGGGGTCAGCACAGCACGAGGAACTGTGTTAAAGTGCTGTAGCACTAAGAAAATAGCTTAGAGGCAGGAAGCATCCAGACAAGGCATATGTAGTATAACCATCAAAACAAATCGAAACACATTTAGTTAAACTGTCCAACTATTTTTGAGTGACTTTTGAGTGAATCTCAAAAAAGTATTTATGAGTTCTAAGACAATTCACACTGGTAGCAATTCCTCAAAACACTGAAAATGGAATACACACACACACACACACACACACACACACACACACACACACACACACCATACAAGCAGGCACACATACAAATCTTTAAGAACGATTGAAGACACTTAGGGCCAGGAGTTTAGCTCAATGGTAATGCCTCAGCCTCTGAGAGACTGTGGGTCTGATCCCTAGCATGGAAACAAGGTAACAGCTAAGAGTTCATGCCCAGACCAGCTCCCCGACAAACAAACGGAAAACAACCTGGCCTTGCTCTGGGTGTGATCATGCAGAGGTTAGCTGCTTCACAGGTGCCCATAAGAGCATCGGTTAGAACAGACCCAGGCCTGGAACCCGGAAGCAGCACAGGACGGACAGCAGAACCTTAGTCTCAACTTGAGCTCTGCCCACCCTGTTCCTCCTTTACTGTCTGGATAGAATGCCAGGTCCGATGTGTTTGTTTTGACTATTAAAAGATAAAACAGGACCCAGGTCTTAAAGACTACTTAGGAATGGCCTTTATTTGTTTGCTTACCCTAATAAATAAATAAACAGATAAAACATTCTCTGCTGTTGTTCTCCTCAAGGAAGATCTTGTAATTACATGACCACAGACCTGGCCTGTTAGGAAGGGCCCGTTAAATTGCTGTTTTCTGGAAGTTGTTTTAATAGTTTGGGGGCACTAGCAATTATATTTTCATGGCCTCCTTTTGGAATAGGCAGTCACTGGGGTGAGGTGATCTATTCTGTACAGAATGTCTTAGTCCCACTAGCAACTGCTGTTCCTGACAGGGAACTCTGTGTGGACACACTCACAACAGGCACACAAAGAGGATTGTCAGTCTTGATATTTCCAGATAAGGAAATGGTGTTTGGAGTGGTAGATGGCTTGTAATGCAACACTCCCCGCAATGTCCTCTGGATAAAAGCTAGAGTTCAGAGACAATAAAAGGTTTTTTTTTTTTGTGAGCTCATAACCACCAAGCTCTTAACAAACACCACATCTGTCCTGAGACTCCTGAGGACAGCCTCCTTGTGATCTTGGATAGTCCTGAGATGGGCGCTGGTAGACCAGGGTTCTAGTTCTATGCAGGGATCCCCATTGGCATGACCAGCAACCTTACCCACCACAGGAAGCTGTGGAGGACTCACACCCTTTTCCTCCTGGCCCCAATGTTCTCTTTCATGTTTCACTTACTGACTGGTTTGAAGTACAGTTTGCAGAGCAGATCCTAAAGGTCTGGGAATACTTTGTTTTATTCTTTACTTCAAACTATTTTATATTTTAATTCATTAATTCAGGGCTTTGGGAGAGATTTCACTATGTTGCCACAGCTGGCCTGGAACTCACAGAGACCTGCCTGCCTCTGCCTCCTGAGAGCTGGGATTAAAGGTCTGCACCACCACACCTGACCCCTACCTTTTACAGGTCTCAGGATTTTATCCAGGGACAATTCCAATAGCTGGAGTGTCTACGTCACAGGGGCAGGTTATACAAAAGGACAGTGGCCAGTCCATATATAAAAACAATCCTCTGATCAAAACCTGTACCAGGAACTCACTGCGGAAAGCCAGACTTGCTCTCTCTGGTAATCCGGAAGGTCAGAGGACAACTTCTGCAGCAGTCAGATGGATGGGGTTAGTTAACGACTGACAGTCGCCATAACTTTCATCCCTGCTTCAGGACCAATCAGAGAAAGTCAAGTACATTCTTAACCAACCTGTTGGGGTGCCCCGATTTCCTTGAGCTGCCTCCAGCATTGACTCCAGTTACGGTACATTTGACACTTTTTCTTTGTTCTACTATGAAGCTCTCGTACTCGACTGCTTCTAGTCTCTGCCAAAATGCAGTGAAGCGGCTTCCTCACTGTCTTGCTCACTGTCTGAAAGCTCTGACTACATACAACAATCCCCACTTATTTTCAGGCTAGCTTTCCAGTTTCTATGAAAATCTGAGCTCAACCATGGCCCACACAATGCAAACAGAAAAGTCCAAAGGTAAAGCAGTCCCCAAGCTAGATCACTTAGCACTCTGCAAGGTAGGCAGAAATTATGTATCAGCCTGGTCTGCACTCTTCCGGTTGTGACTCATCATTGTCTGGAGTAGCCACACAGGACACGCCACTCACAGGAGTTGATCAGTTTTCCATCACTGTGACAAGTGAGACAACTAACTAACAAAGAGCATGGAGTTTCAGTCCAAGGACACTTGGTCAGATGCTTTTGGACTTAAGTGGAGGCCACACATTTTAGTAGGGACTACGTAATAGAGCAACCAGTAAAATTCATGGCCAAAGCAGGAAAAAGAGAGGGAAAGGTCAAGGCCCCACAATCTCCTTCCAGAGCCTACCTCCATAACTGGAAGACTGGTCATGTGGCGCTACTTCCTCTCCTCCAACATAGTATTTTTATTGATTATTTGGAAATTTTGCACAATGAGCCCTGATCACACTCCCTTCTCATTTCTCCCAGGTCCACCCTCCCACTCTTTTTTTTTTTTTTTTTTTGTTTTTTCGAGGCAGGGTTTCTCTGCGTAGCTTTGTGCCTTTCCTGGGACTCACTTGGTAGCCCAGGCTGGCCTCGAACTCACAGAGATCCACCTGGCTCTGCCTCCCGAGTGCTGGGATTAAAGGCATGCGCCACCACCGCCCGGCTCACCCTCCCACTCTTGAGCCCTCCCCCAAAAAAAGAAAAAGAAAAGAAAGAAAAAATATACACCAAGTCTAATTTGGGTCAAACTAACTTAGAGTGGCCAGCCCCGTAAAGATAACTGAGTCCTTCCCCCACCCCTCGCCAGAAGCCATCAACTATGGAGAGCCACACTTCAGCATCCTCGCTATTATTTCTAAGGACTCTGTTCAACGGCTTCTTGTCTAGACTGTTTCTTATTGGGGTGGGGGTTGTCCCAGAAGCCTTCAATGCCTCTCCTTCTCAACAATGAGTCTGCAGTCATCGATATCACTGCAAAAGGAGCTTCCTCGCCCCTGACAACCAGCGGCAGCATGGGTAATGGCCTTCCACACGGTTCCCAGCAGCAGCAAGAAACACTGACATCAAGGGAGGCCCTACTCCTTATATCTGCCAAATAGCTCCGAGCTGGGAGACTGCCATGTCCTGTGTGGTTTTGCCCTAGAACCCTGATTGGGGTGGCAAGGGATAGAGAAAGGACAGACATACAGACACATGTAAAGAAAAACTGGGAGAGGGTGGGCTGTGCTTTCTTTGCTAGAGCAGCATTGACTACTGCCAACAACCAGCCCCCTCAGTGAGTGTCTTATGAACGCATGGGTGGGGGCGGCTAGCTGGTCTCCATAGGAGGTTCTCGGTTAGGGAATCAGTCTAGGTTGCAGTTAAGGACGAGGAAGCTGCGGTTGCTGGTGTTTCCACATGCTGTTATTCCCACTGGAACTGGAGGAAAGCGTTGCCATCCTTCCTAGCCTCGCCCCAGAGGAGGCTGTGCCCCTCCCCGTGGGTCTGAGGTATTGTCATCCTTGTTAACAGTACACCTGCACTCAGGGTTTCCTCAGGTCCCCACAAGAGACTTAGCCTTTAGCAAAGCCCTTTGCGGGGAATATTTCAGATCTAAACCACCACACTGACCTCTTGCCAATTAGAAGCTGTCTGGATTACCTGATTCACTCAGTGCTATGTTCAATGACCGGTGTTTTACTTACTAATGGCCTGAAGAGTAGTGGATATAAACACTGGATATAAGGACCTGGATATAAACAATGTCAGGACAGATGAGCTCCATCACCCTGTGGGTATGCTGAAGGGCACTAGACATGGTATCAGAAGTGAGGGCTTGGAACATGCCCTCCAAGCCGGAGGACTTCTACAGCCCGTGCACACTCTCCTTGGGTTGACCTTTCTTATTTCTGTACGGTGGCAATGCCCTGGTTGAGAGTTCCATTCTGAGTCCTGTTCCTATTTTTGTCACATCACTAAGGGTTCCAGAGAGGAGCCAAAGCCCCCGGAGAGTACTAATGACCCTTCCCTCAAGCCCCGCCCATTGTCCCAGGCTTTGAATCTCGTTTGCGTTGCTTCTCAGGCAGCTGACCTCAATGCTACTGATAAGGACAGGGAAACTTCTCACAAAATATAAAACTCATGTAACATCAACTTGGGTCTCACTGTTGGCAGTGTCACAAATGAGCATTTTTTAGTTAGTTTTGTCCCCTGGAGCTAGAGCACCGCGGCTTTGGATGAAGACACCAGTCCTGGATCGAAACCCCACTTGAGAGCAATCAAATACGAAACCCAGTTCGATTTGCCCAGTGTGGGTAGACAGTCTTCCTTACACTTGCTTTTGCTGGGTGTTTTAGAATAGGGGTGAGTGGAAATTAATAAAGTACCAGTATCTATTGAATGCCTGGTGTTTGCAAGGCTCATGCCTTACCGTTAAGGCAGCGTGTCGTCCTTTCAATAAAAGTTCAAGTTCATGCGGCTTCCGCAGGTTCGTTGCTACCAAGTGCTGGGGACTTTTCTATCCATTTTTTATAGGTTCGCTTATCAGAGGATTAGTGAATGAAAAGGGGCTAGACTACAATTTTGTTATTATTGATTTTTTTTCACTAGGAGATTCTCTGACCACACATGTTCACATTTTCAAGGTTGTTCTAGACACGTAGTACACCAGACCTCACCCTGATCTACAGAATCAGGAATTCAGGGGGTGGGATGACCACTTTGGGCTGGTTTTGGATTTAGGATGCCAGAGTCTGAGAGCACTGTGTATGCGGCCACGTGGCTGCTGTTCCTGGACAGAGGGGAACTTTATTACATATGAGGAAAGTTGGAGAAGGAGGTTAAGTGGGCCGTCAGAGGTTACAGAGTCAGTTAGTGAGTGGTTGTAACATGCAGAACCCAAGGAATAGGATGATAAAGGCGCTTGAATCTGTGAGTCTCCTGGAGGCTTCAGGTCAAGTGCCCAGTATTTGCAACTTATATAAAAAAAAAATCACTTAATAAAGCACAATACTGTTCTTAGTCAAAAGTTCACCAAACGGGTGGAAAACCTGCTACTGGAGATTTCCTTTCTCTGCGTGTGGCTCCTGAGCAGTGAGAGTGTTCAGGTCTTAGAGGCCTGGACTCCAGGTCACCTTCCCTCAGAGAGGCTCCTTCACACAGCTAAGGGACTGGATCTGGCTGCCTGGCTTGTGAGAAGGTGGGGACATCAGTCCTTTCCTTTCAAGGAAGAGTGGAAGACTTTGTACCTCTGGGCAGAGACTTCAAGGCATCCATTGTCTTCTGCGGTCTGGGGAAGTCTGGGAGGTCTCAGCCATGGCTAAGGATCTCTCTCCCCATTCCCTATCCTTTTTTTTTTTTTTTTTTTTTTTTAAAAGCAAACCGATGAAGATGTTTTTCATTTGAACCCTGGCTTGCTTTCCATGCCCTTTCCTTTTCTGTTTGGTCTTTTGCATTATTTCATCTTCTGTCACCACTTGCCAGGACCCCTGGTCACTTCTGGGGTCTGGGAAAAGAGCTGAAAGGAGACGCTCTGGCGCTTGTGGTCTGGCTCAGGAGTTTGCCTTCTTCCAAAGCAGTAAGTGGCCACTGCAGTGTACTAGTGATTCCGAGAATGGGCAGCCTGTGCTGGAGAAGGGTCTCAGGCTAGACCATTTCCTAGAAACTTCCCTTTTCTCTCAGCGACACTCAAAGGTGCACGGAACCAACAGTCAAATCTGAATCTTTCCAGAAGTAGGAACTCAAGGTAAGGTGAACCCTGCATTTAATGAAGAAAAATGGCTTCTGTAAAGAGGAATACACTGTAAGCAAAGCCACATTCTACCTAAGAAGAGGAACACATTCTAAGCAATACACCTTAGATACTTTCGTGGTTGTGTGAGCATCACAGATGCTTATACAAAGAAGGATGGGTATGATATCACTAGGCTATAAAAGCCAAGGGTTCACTCTCATACTTGTCTGTGGCCCTTCACCAACCAAAATGTCATTATGTAGTAATTAGCTGTGTACTGAGAGAGAAACGGTTGTCACTGAGGTGGTGAGGGACCCTTCTCACTTGCCTTACTCATTTGTGGTTTCGAGGCCACATCTGCCTGTATTAATCAGGTCTGTCTGCGACCATCCAGTGCCCTTGGTGCCCTGGTACCACAGATTGCCTGCCCATGCTGAGTGGTTAAGGCCTGGTAGAAGTGCCTGACTCCCCCTGTCTGAGTGCTGACATCCCTCTCAGAGGAGCAAGGCTCATCTTGGTCCTTTCTCCTCCCCCAACCCCACCTCTGAATCCAGTTTGCCTTGTCTCAAGGCTCTGTGGATGGTTTCCCACAGGTTTCAGCTTGTTCTGGAATGCAGCTCTCGTGAGTCAAACTGTTTCTTGTGTAAATCTAGGCTTGAAGGAGATCAAAGTTCTGAATATGAACTATTTTGGGGGGTGGTGGTGGAGTTGGGGGTGCTTACAAGGAAGCCTAGCTTCTTCCCTTCCTTCCAAACTGTGTGGAGAACTGCCAGCCACTAATGACTTATTAATAACCCGCAGCTCGCTGCTGCTCCGCTCTCTGACCAGAGCTGCTTTCGAGGGTAGCATCTTGACCCCTGGAATTCTCTGCTGCACTGCAGTAGAGGGAGACACACACAAGGCAAAACAAACAGGGACAGCCGTGTCTTTATTACGGATTCAGGCGCCAGTGGAAACAGAGAAAGTGCAGATAAGCCGAACAGAGAGAGGGAGAGCTTTTGGTCTCCCGGAAGAAACAGAACCACCATGCTGCTTTTCATCCCAGGATGTGTTGACGAATCTGCAGTCTGCAGTCTGCTTTTGCATATGACATGGCAACTTGTGGGTACTTCAAGGTCTCTCTCTCTCCCTCTCCTGTACAAAGATTTAGTTTATCTTGTATTCCTTATGTACATGTATGTCTGTGTGAGTGTACCCACAGAGGCCAGAAGGGGGCATTGGATTCCCCGGAACTGGGGTTATATAGGCAGTTGTGAGCGGCCCAACATGGGTGCTGGGAACTGAACTCAGGTCCTGCATGATCTTAATTGCTAAGCTATCTCCCCCAGGAACTAGCTAGTCATTGGAATTTTTTTTGTGTCTATCGGACTCCTGTTAGATCATAGGTTGTTTCTAATTTTTTGATATTATGAGACACTGGGGTGAACACTGTGTGGCTTTCTGTTATCAGTATCCTTAATCCTGGGGAAGATGCTGTCTTTGTCTTTTTGCTTAGATCAGACCTGAGCTGAAAACAAGCTTCTCCACCAGCAGGAATGGTGCTGTTAGGATGTCCCCGGAACCTGGGAGCTGTTCCTGGAGGCTTCCTACTTAACTCCTGCAACTCCCTTTCAAGGGCTGTGTGGTGATATATTGTGTTCTCCAATATATTGTGCACCCTAATAAAACTTACCTAAGGATCAGAGGAAAAAGCCAGCCACTATATGAAACATAGAAGTCAGACAATGGTAGCACACGCCTCTAATCCTAGCATTTGTGAGGCAGGGATCCATTCGCATCTCTATGAGTTCAAGGCCACACTGGGAACAGAGTCAGGTGTGGTGGCACATGCTTTAAATTCCAATACTAGTTAACCATACATGTCTGGAGGTCTGCACAAACAGACAGGAAGTGACAGAGCTAGGCAGGAAGAGGAAGTGATGCAGCTGGGTGGAGAGAGGAAATGAGATGGCGGAACAGAAGGGCATAGTGTGGGTATACAGGAAGTAGGTCTCTTTGGAGGCTGAGGACTGGTAAAGTGAGGTTAGCTGTGGCTTGTCCTATTCCTCTGATCTCTCGGTTTTAACCCCAATACTGGCTCTGGGTTTTTATTTATAAGACCGTTTAACAATTTGTCTTACAGGGCTGCACTTTTCCACTGTAATGACATCTCCCCTGACCCCTCACAGTGATGGTAGGAAGAACACCACGATGGTTTTGTGGAGGAGGAAACTGAGTCACACACTAGCCATGGTGTCCTTGATATTGACTCATGCACAGACTGAACTCACCTTCAAACTCATCTTTCCCTCTGACTGGATTATCTTTCAACCTGGTACCCAAGTTCAAGGCTGATGCCACTCTGTATTCCCATTGCCATCCTTTCTTTTAAGAATGTTAAAAGAGGGGGGTGGAATCATTGATATTCTGTATCTGATGCTCTTTCCTGCTCTGTGAGCCCCTTGGTCCCTTAGTCCCAAAGGCATCGATGACTCAAGCGGAAGCCAAGCACTTGCCAATAATTCAAATGGATTTTTAGAATCAGATGCAACCTGAATGGCATCATGGGGTTCTTCAGTGGCCTCTTGTGTTTTTGGTGAGAAGTGGGCTTGCTGGGACATAGGGAGTTGTCTGTATATTTAAAGGTGCCTGTCTCCAGATCAAGGTCATTTTCTAAGCAACTCCCTGACACCGGGAGGTGACGTCAGCACTGGAACAGTTACACCTCCTCATGTGGCTTGAGGGCACCTGTGCTTGCAACTTGGGCTCTAAAATTTTCAAATAAAAGGTGAAATTCTGTGTAGCAACCAGCCAGAGTCCATCAGGAGAGCATGAACCTGTGGTTGATTGAATTTGCTGCTCAGAGTCCACATGCATTCCAGTTACCATCCGTATTTTAAGGATACATGTTACTAAGATGACCTCATCAACAGTAAAAAAAGATCTTTCAAAATTATAATACCCTTTGACTCGGCAATTCAATCTCTAAGAATTCTTATTAAGGAATTGGTCACAGATCATCAAATAAGTATTTTCAAGGATGCTTTTATGGAGTTGTAATACTGGTATTGAGAAAAAGAGGGAGACGAAAGAAATTTACAATTACAGGGCAATGGTTAAGAAGGTTATAATAAACCAGAGCCTCCATTCTCTCTCTCTCTCTCTCTCTCTCTCTCTCTCTCTCTCTCTCTCTCTCTCACACACACACACACACACACACACACACACACACACGGCAATGTCGATGCTCCTGTCCTGAGGGGAATAGCAGCAGACACAGCAGCAGAGTACATTCTGTTCCAAGTGTCCACTTGGCAGCTCCATACCCACAGGGGTGTGCCAGGTGGGACTCCTCAGAGGCGTTTCCCTTCTCACTGTATCTTCTCTCTTCTTGCTCTTCTACTAACAGGTTTTCAGCTGTTATGATTAGCGAGACCTCCACATTAAACGCATGTAACTAGATTTGTAGAGACCATCATGATTGTGCTCTCGACAGCATTCTATGTTTTCAAGGTCAAGATGGCTTGTTCTTGACGCAAAGCAGAGGGTGGGCTGATCTCTTGCTCTGTCATGGCATTTTTAGTGTTTTTACAGGGCATGTGGCTTTGATGCTTCAGCTTAGAGGTTGGTCACGTGGTTCTTGGGTGTTAGAGAACTTAGCTGGGGTACAAGTCAGATTTAAAATCAGGACTTGCCTGGCAAAAGCTTTATGGTCCCTAAGCTTCCTCTGGGCCCACCGTTCCCTCCAGCTGTCCAAGGAAGAAGATGTTGGAAGCGTGTTCCTGCTCTGTCTCCTGACACTTGCAATGGAAAGCAGGGCCAAACACCTGTATTCTTTGCTGTGGAACCAGCCTCCCTCCCTCAGTCCCTCCCTCCTACCTACCTTCCTTCCTTCTGTCCTTCCTTTCTTCCTTCCCTCCCTCCTTCTTTCCTTCCCTCTTTCCCTCCTTCCTTCCCTCTATCCTTCTCTCCCTCCCTCTCTTCTTTCTTCTTCCTTCCTGAGACAGGGACTCTGAAACCAAGACTGGCCTGGCAACTTATCATGCAGACAAGGCTGGCCTTGAACTCACAGAGTTTGCCTCTGCCTTCTGGATACTGGCGTTAAAGGTGTATGCCACCACATCAGCCATGTTTTGAAAAAGGAGAACACTCGGGTCTGGAGAGACCACGTAACTGTTACAGTGCCTTCTGCACAGCCTGTGGACCTAGAGTTTGATTCCCAGAACCCATGTAAAAAGTCGAGTATGGTAGTGTATGTCTGTCATTCCAGTGCAGGGGAGGCAGAAACAGGTTTATCTCTAGGCCTTGCTGGCCAGCTGACTTAGCCTACTTGGTGATCTCCAGGCCTGACTTCCTCTCACAAAACAAGGTGGGTGACTCCACAACATGAATTCACACACATGTGCACCACTACACATACACACAGGAACAATCACACACACACACACACACACACACACACACACACACACACACACACACTCTGTATATACACATCCACACACATACGCTGTTCACAGCGTCAGGACCAGAGGAAGGGGTCTGCATTTGGTTCTATTGAGGCAGTAGCCTAGAGAAGCATCTTTGGTACTGCTCTTGGAAAGGAGCTGCACAAACTATGAGACCTGGGAAGGAGAAATCTCTGCAAAGGTGCTGCTATCAAACTATATCTTCCTGTTCTGGTAGCACCAATGGGGGTGTAGCTGGGAATGGAGGAAAAGGGCATTCTCCATATATTTTCAAAGTGGTTTTTTTTTTTTTTTTTTTTTTTTTTTTTTTAAATCTTAGTCCTCTGGGCTGCTGCAAGGAAATGTCACATAGAAAAAAAATTTACATGTATATGCATTAGTCACCTTTTCGTTTCTGTGACAAATACCCAAAACAATCCAGTAGTAAAGACAAGAAAGGTTTGTTTGGGTGCAGTTTTAGATATTTCAGATTCTGACTGGTTGGCCTCATTGCTTTGAGCATGTAGTGAGGTTGCATATCACTTCAGGAGTACATAGGAAACTAGACTGCTCACATTATCGCCAGGAAGCCCAAGAGAACCAAGAAGAGGTAGGTGTCTCCAGTTTGCTTTGCAGGCACACCCCAAGTGGCCTAACGAGCTCTCCAAGGCCCCACCTCTTCAAGGTTCCACCACTTTCTAATGACACCTCTCTAGTAACCAAGATCTTTTAAATTTTGAAAAATGTCATTTTATTAATTATTACTATTGCTGGTGTTGTGCTTGTGTGTGCACAAATGTATATTCAAGTACATGTGTCTGAGTGATGAACACAATATACAGTGCATGCCATGGTACTCATGCAGACGTCAGTGGGCAACTTTGTGCTGTCAATTCTCTTCTTCCATCCATATGTGCATTCCAGGGCTCAAATTCAGGTCACCAGGCTTGCACGTCAAGTGTCTTTAGCCACTGAGCTGACTGGCTGGCCTGGGGACTTAGACTTCAACATACAGACTTCTGGGAGACTTGATCCAGAGGACAGCAATAATGTAATGAAAGATGTGCTGGCCTTCCCAGGAATCACATGTTCTGCTTGTGTTGTGAAGATTGTACAATGTGAAGATAAATGCTTAAGTTCCTGGTAATAATGTAGGAAGAGTTCAATATTTCTTAATTTAGAATGTACAGGTCTGGGCAAATAATAACACCACAATGAGAGAGGGCGGGGGAGGGAGGGAGGGAGGGAGGGGGAGAGGGAGAAAGGGGAGAAAGGGAGGGAGGGGGAGAGAGACAGAGAGGAGAGGGAGACAGAGAGAGAGAGAGAGAGAGAGAGAGAGAGAGAGAGAGAGAGAGAGAGAGAACAGGAACCACCTATCCTGACCTGTGAACGATGGTCTGCATTTCTGTTTTACTTGGGGCCTGAACATGCTACATCCAGCCTCAGCCAACACCAGACCTTGCTTCCTTCCTTGAAAAGCCCAGACAGGAAAGTCCAGCCCAAAGTCACTCCCTTGGGCTTGGCCCTCATCCCAACACATTTCTCTGTGCCCTTTCTCTTCTGTTACCAAATAGCCAGGAAAAAAGAAAAAGGAAAACAAAACAAAACAAAACAAACCCCAAAACAACTAACCACCACCACCACCACCACCACCACCACCACCACCACCATCAACAACAACAACAACAAAACCCAAACAACTCCCGAACTTTGGATTCTGCTGTGGCCAATTTTCCTTAACAGCACTAACAGGATTAGTTGTCTATTGGCACGAGCAGTGTGAGGCACACAGTTTTCCACATAAAAATTCACACAACCTCGGTGTATGGCGAAAGAAAAGAAAGCAACCAAGCAAGTCAGCATCCTTCTATCTGTGAGAACTATTCAGGAATGTCCATGACTGCTTTAGAGTATTCTAGAACTGACACCAAACAAAGTTCACACCTGTGTATCTTTCCTGGGGACTCTTCATTTATACCTAAGGGCATGCTTTAGCCCTCCCTTACTTCCAGTAGTAAGGAGAGATAAACGTTACCCTTTTGATTCTTATCAAAAAGAAAGAAAGAAAGAAAAATCCTTCCCTTTTAACACTAGAGGTCACTCTGTGACCACAAATGTGAAAGCAGCACCCTGGGGCTTGTGAAGGTCAGAGCAGCTAATCTCTATAAATTGCTGAACCATGAGCCAAATTTGTACCTAATTATGGGTTGCTTTGATGCAGCTCCCCT
The DNA here is from genome assembly GCF_004664715.2 of Peromyscus leucopus. NCBI lineage: Eukaryota > Metazoa > Chordata > Mammalia > Rodentia > Cricetidae > Peromyscus > Peromyscus leucopus. Next base: position 144,722,298 of record NC_051063.1, on the reverse strand, counting down.
CCTATTAAAACTTTGCCTCTTCCCTGCAGAACTGTGGGTGCTGGGACGCACATATTTCAAACCAGCCTTCATGTTTCTCAGCTACGCAGTGGTACTTGGGATAATGGTGATGAGGTTCGTGATCCAGATGAAGAAGGCCACCTGACACTTGGTTTGTGTCTGTTTCTGCCACCTAAATGCGGATGTGTCAAGATCACAGGCAGAGCACAGGGCAGTTGTGGGAGCAATCATTGAAATGTCCCAGAGTTCCTCTTTCTTTTTAAATGATGTGTGTGTGTGTGTGTGTGTGTGTGTGTGTGTGTGTGTGTGTGTGTGCTTCTCTGCATAGGCACCATGTGGATGGAGGTACTCATCGAGGTCTGAAGAGGGCAACAGATCTTTTGGAGTTGGAATTACAGGCAGCTGTGAGCACCTGATATGGGTGCTGGGATTTGAACTGGGTCCTCTGTTAAAGCGGCAGGCGCTCTTAACCACTGAGCCACGTGTCCAGCCCCCAGGGTCCCTCTTTGTTGTTGGAGATACATCAAACTGTATTTGTATCCAGTGTATAAAATAGGAGTTGTTGCATTTATCCGGGAGTTGAACTCCTAAGTGGCATACCAACTGGAAATTAAAAATCCATATGCCATCCGTAGATTTCAATTTTTTTACTTAGTTATACTTTCCGAGTAACTTATATTATTTCTGAGGATTGGAATTTTGCCCAAGAAGAAATTTCACACATGACAGTAGGAACGATAATTTGTGTTTTATTTCATAAATGGCTCCTCGTTGGTATTTTGTCTATAACCTGCAGACCATGGGAGGCATCTTTTCTGACAGGAAAGCCGGGCTCCTCCAAGAAATCACAGCATGGCGACCACTTGCCCTTCTCATTACTTGGCAAGGCATAAGTGGAATTTCTCTGCAGTGGATGATGGGAAATGCCGGTTGTCCTCCAAGCAGGCCCAGTTCTTACTGGAGTGTGGTGAGGAGGACCGTTTGCCCATGGCTCCGCTCAGCTCTCAGCCCCTGCTGTAGACCGCAGGATGAGTAGATAATCTGGACATGAGCTGCTGCCTGGGGCTTGGATCCTTCGCAGGATCCAGAGCGGCCATGTTAAGGAGTCTATCGTCGTGGGCAAGCCGAGTGATTCCCTCAGTGGGTCCTCAATAGCGCCTCCTGTGCTGTAAGCAGCGTGGGATTGGATGCTTGAGTTTGGATCGCTCAGGGCTGTTGAGATCCTTGCTCTCTGCAAGGACATAAAACCCACCATGATCACTTTATCTCCACACCAAGCCTGTCTGCCAACCATTGATTTCCCATTTCAGTTTGCAAGGTGCTGAATGGAATAGATCGATTGAACAGCACTGATGTGCCTCCAACATCCCTATAATCTATATTATCAGTGGGCTTCCTTCCAGGTGTCCTTATCTGACCTAGCTACCGTGGCTTTTGGTGGGAGAGATGAAAAAATGTATTGGAAAGTCTTTATGATAGGCCCGTGCCAGCTTTGGCCCCGCCCCTGGTGGTGGTGGGGGGAGGACCCACTATGCTCACATCCCAGATCTAAAGCTATTACTGAAGTATGTGCTTGCACCCCGCCCCCTGCTTGGATTTAAATTAAAAACCCTAATTAGTCTCCCATTTCCCAGCAGCCCGCAACAAACACCATTTAAGGAAGAACTGTTTAGAAAGCAGATTTTTACTTAATAAACAGCGATCAATCGAATTGATTAGCCATGAACAGGCTCCCACTGAGTCTGTGGGTGGTGCATGTTGTTGATAATTGCAGTTCGCAAGTACAAGACTATTAAATGGCTGCTTGTCGCTGATTTCCCGGCTCTTTGGTTTAATGGAATGAGGTCAAGGGTAGGTGGGGGGAAGGTGCCAGTGATTGTTGATGGCACTTTTTTGAGTTGGGACCCAGCCTGGACCAACTTTCGCCCTAGCAGTCTTGAAGTATGTCCTGTAATTGCGGCTGTTTTACTCGGCATTCAGTCTTTTTTGTGGGTCTTGCATCTGCTTAAAAAAAAATGTAATCCAAGTGACAATTAGATCTTTGCATGCTGGCTTTGTGGATTTCCACAAACCTTGAGGGCTGAATCTGCTTGCACTTCACAATTTAGTGCTGTGTGTTGTGCAAGTTACCCTGGGGTTCTCTGTTTCCTGAAGCTGAACTAGAAACCTGGAGGAGGGGTCCTGGCTGCCCCAGAAGGCAGTGGGGGAGGAGTTGGTGCACTCAGCACGCTAAGCACCTCAGGAACATCCTGCTCTCTTTCATGAAGGTCCTCAGGGCAACAGGCTATGCTCTGAGCCCGGAGGAGAGGCTTCTCTTTATGTTACAGAGGGAAGGAGATGCCTGTAGTCTTGTGAATGCTCAGGGGATTTGGGGCCGTTTCTGGGTCTCCCTTGATGTACTGTTTACCAAAATTACAGAGAGTATAGAATAGCAGAACAGTATGTCTGCCATGGCTAGGATTCTATTAAGACTTAGCAATGGAGTTGGAGACTGGAGTTCCAATGTGGGTTGGAAAACCCTTTGTGCCTTTGGTATGGCGCCTTGTTAACTGGGAGCCACCAGGGACCTGGGTGACAATCTTGGCCGCTTGGTTGAATAATCGCTTGTGCCCTCGGGTAGGTGCCCTCGGGTAGCTCACTCGCATACTTGTTGAATACCAAGCCAGGTGGCCCCTGACCTCCGCTGTGAGTTATTGGCCAGCACCACCATTCCAGGGTCCACTGGGGTGAACAGGTTTTGGCATTTGACCCAAACTCGGCAGGAGATTCTGTTGTCCAGTCTTGTTGGACCAGCTAAAAAGAGGCGAGGAAGGGCAGTTCCACATGATAGGGGGAAGCCCCATGTGCTTGGGACGGATTTATCACTTGTGTCTATTACCGAATTTATTATTTCATGATACTTGTTCATGGATAGTTCCAGTCTATACATTTCCACTTTTTTCCTGACAGCCACTCTCTGTCCTCTGCCCCTTCTCATAGTCTGCTAAAAGATGGAAGAAACAAACAAACAAAAAACCGTAACTCGCTAGTCTCTTAACCCATGGTGGCCATGTGACAAAGAGCTAGTCAATATAATGTACAGGAAGTCCACCGTTGGGATCTTCTGGACCCCCACCTCTTTGCCACTTAAAAAAGGGGTAGATGTGGAAAACTGCCACTCGTGCCTCTCCTTTTGCTTTGATTCTAGACGTGATGCTTGGAGCTCAGGCAACTGCCCTGGAACCCTGAGGGAGCAGCAGAGAGAAAGAGAAAGACTCTAGCTCAGACAGGGCAAGGCAAACCCTACAGGAACCTACCTTCAAACACTGCATTATGGAGGGAGAGCAAGCCCTATTTGTTGAGGCCACGGGGAGGTGGTATGCTATCCGTAGACAAATAATTCACAACCAAAACATGTTCAAATGAAACATCATGCTGAAAATCTAGGTAGGAGGAAAGTGAGAAGAAAGATTTCTTTAGAGTAGGATAGCTGGCCCCTGGGTTTTCCCATCCATCAGTCACTGGTGTGACTGTAGCCATTTTTAGTTGAGAAAACAGATTCACTACTCTCCCTCTGTTCAAATCTGCAGTTTAACTTGAAGGACCAATTATGAAATGCAAGAGCTAAGTTTCCAGCTGGTTTTTATCTGTCTCCAAGGGACCATGCTCCATCTGAGGATCGCTCCTGTCCTCTCCATCCTTGTCCAGAGGCAAAGCTGTGGGCCAATCTTCTTGGGAACGATTTTAAGTCCAGGAAAACAGATGTGCCAGAGGGAGGTGTTAGGGAAGGGCACGGTGTTACTCGGTAACTCCAGGGAGACTCTGCCATGGCTGTGTCAGAGCCCGAGCTGCCTCCTGACCCCTGCAGCACAAGTAGAGGGACAGTGGTGGCCCTTCGAGCATCAGCAGGCCAGGCCACGGGAGCAGGCTCTTACACACAGCACTGAGCCAGGCCCGCGAGCAGAACCCGGGAAAGGAGGCACGCAACAGGGTTATCCAATTTTTCCCAGAGGGATGTTGACTTTGGATCATGAAAGACTGAGAATTCAGCAGTCTGGGCTCTAAAGTAGTGAGAAGCCACAATCCATCCCCAAGTTTTCACAGTAAGTAAGTGGGGGACTTGTGTATTTGATGGAGAAGGACACGCTGGCAGTCCCATGTATCCACCCATGTATGGTGTAAATTCGTGTGCTGTAGATGTGTACACCTCTTCATACCATTCTCCATCAATCTTAATTCTTCATGGAATACTTCCTCCATCTACATTATTCTATGTGCTGGTATCTGTGGATCCCAGATGGGTCTGCCACAGAGGACAGGGATGCCAAAGTGACCCTTAAGTAGATCCACAGCAGCAACTCAGGTTTCTAGTCTCTCCATGGTGCCTCCATGCCCCCTATCGGGGTAGAGCCACTGGCCTCCTCTTCCAGTTCCCTAAGTCATTGACTCACACCTTGCCCGGCTGGATAGATCATTAAGAGAATTGGTTTACAAGGCTCTCGCTGAGCTGCTGGCTGTTCGTGAGAGAGTAAACAGACGTTAGATAGAGCTGTAACATATGATGCTCAATCCGATGCTTAATGAGGCCAGTAAAAGCAGGAAAGCAAGATTAGCTGCAGATAAATGAATGTGCCTAGCGCAGAATCGAGAGTTGACTGTATTTTATTTGATTTAGTCTTAGAAATAGCAGATGTTGTACCAATTACGGCAAAGCAGTTCTGACTAATCTCTTCATTGAATTCATTGTGTTCACAGGAATGGATTAAAATTATTTTATTTCCATGGGCATAAAAGTTGTACACCTTGCTGTAGAAAATATGTAGGAGAGTAAAACAGAGAATTAAAATGACCAGAAATCCCAACGTATTAATAAGCCACAAAACAGATCACAATTGCAAGTGTTTAGCTGTTTCTGGACCCTTTCTGGAGCCCTGGCTCTATTAACACAGGAGTCAACCTGAGTTAATGCAGTGACGGTCAACAGAGGCACAGGGAAGCTAAGCAGTTTGCCCAAATGGCCACTGCACAGAAACTGACATCCATCCCTTGGCCCTGGAACCTGCGTCTTCAGCCACAGAGTCTTTTGGTCTCTGAGGGAAACCATGGGTGACACATGTTCTTGTCACTTGAAAATGCCTGCAAATATCATATCTACACACTTACGAACCTGAAATCGTGCTCCATGTGCTGCCTGTAGTGTTTTCATAGGATTCTGTTGCTGGTGATTGGCGTATGGGCCAGGTGTCTCCAGATTCTTGACCTCTTACTAAAAAAAAATGAAATAAAAGTCTACATAGATTGCAAAGTATCAAAGAAGCTTTGTTTATAGCAAAGGGACAGAATGGGTCAGATACACTGTAACAGCTGGACACACCAGTGAGGATACTCAAGGGGCCCAGTTATTTGAGGGTTTCCTTTTATGGGGTTCAGGAAAAAGAGATATTCCGTTGCTAAGAGGCAGAGTTTGGGTACCTATTTTGATTGACAGATTTAAGTTGTTATATAACCTCTTGTTTTTTGTTTGTTTGTTTGTTTTTGTTTTTGTTTTACTGTGCAAGCCCTCCCCATAATGCATCTGATTTTAGTTACGTGCTTGCCCAGTTACTTGTCGGCATGAGGTGGTAAATAGGAGATTCATCCTAAAAGCTGACTTTCAGGACACAGTTTACATTATTGCACATGAACCCCCAAGCCAGTCTAGGAAGTATGGGTCTCTTATTCTTGTACTTTGACATAGTAGATAGACTCTAAGTTCAATTGTGGTTAAGGAGAGGAGAAACTTCTTTCATTGTTCAGAGAGGGTGTTCGCGGAGCTTGATGCAGGTGAGGGTCCTAGATGGGCAACGGACTGCAAGGTACATTATTCAGATAGGGATGCATGGGTAGCAGTCCCTGCTTTTACATTATTCTTCAAATATAAACATCAATTAAAAATGTATACATTGTTTTTTATAATTGCTTCTTTGGACATTTCACATCATACACCCCATCCCACTCACCTCCCAGTCCTTCCATGTCTGTCCCCCTCCCTTGTGACCTCCCACCCCCCAAAAGTAAAACTAAAAAAAAAAAAAAGTCCGATGTGTGTTATCCATACACCCACTGGAGCATGGTCAAACTCTCAGTGGCCTGCCCTCCAAGTAGAACTGGGTCATTTTCCTCCCACACCCTTGCCAGAAGCCATCAGTTGTGGGGAGCCCACCGCAGCATCCTGATCACACTTCCTAAGAGTTCTCTTCCATGGCTTCCTGTTTGGGCTGCTACTCTTTTATTGGGGTGGGGCTTGGGGTGGGGGTAGAGGTTTTCACAGAAGCCCTCCGTGCCCCTCCCTCTCAACTGTGTGTCTGCAGTCATCGATATCACTGCAAAAGTAGCTTCCTTGCTCTCCACAGTCAGCAGGAGCATGGGTCATGGGCATCCACATGGTGACAGTACATGCTACCCTGGCCGCAGTAGCACCATAGACCCAGACAAGGCTCTCGGAGGCAGCCCAGATCGTGGAGATCAACTTGGCTTCAGATGGCAGTGCAGACCACTCAAATCAGTATGACCCCCGGTGCAGAACGCCTCTTGGACATCAACATGGCTTCAGGTGGCAGCCCAGACCACAGACATCTGCATGGCCTTTGGTGGTAACATGGGCCACGGACAGCAACACGGACCCCCGGTTGCAGTAGGACCATGGGCCCAGACATGTCCCTCAGTGGCAGCACAGGCCCAGACATCACCATGGCCTCAGGTGGCAGCACAGACCTCTCCTGTCAGCCTAGTCCTCATCGATGTCCAGTCTCCAGTTCCACCTCTCTCCACAGTGCACAAACCACTCCACTTCACTTTCTCTCCCCTCGCTTGACCACATCCTTGCTCGTCATGGTGGGGCCCACCCACGTTTGCTGCAAGCTCTAAGTTACTCTTTGTGTATAACCTGACTCAGATCTATCATTATCTCGAATGTTAGATGGCTGCATTGAATAGGATGAGTACATTCCCCATTCCCCTCCCCTGCCTCCCTCCCTCTCTCCCTCTCCCTCTCCTTCTCCACCCCCCTCTCTCTCTCTGTGTGTGTGTATGTAGGCATTTTGAGATAGGGTGGCATCAAACTTGCTCTCTCGCTTCCCCTCCCAGCTGGGGTTATAGGCATGAGCCACCACACACAGCTTGGGATGTACTTCTTTGTTTTCCTGTCTTCTTTCATGAGATGAAGCAGCGAGAAGGAAGCAGCATAAAGCGTGCTCTACAGATAGATTGCTCAGCCTCTTATCTTCCAGCTTCTAGAACAATGAACGTACACTCCCCCCACAACTTTGTAAACTTCCCAGTCTCCAGTGTTCTGCTACTACTCCAAGTGGACTAGAATGTGGAACTATACCGGGATATTTTTTAAACTAATGTTCTAGCCCCGGGTATTTTCCAGTGGCTCTTGGTTCATTTTATAAATACACTAAGATGAAAGTCAGCTTTACACACACATCTCAGAGTGAGTCCCTGGTTATTGTACCTAAGCAAATCCCCACAAGTACCATTCCTGGCTGGCAAGATCTGGGCCTTTTTTAATGACCTTGATAGTCACATAGATTTTTTTTATGTGGGTTTGGGTTGGTGATGGGCTTTGACTGTGATGATGAAATGAATGGGTTGGTTTCATTTGTAGTTGTGATTACAGCTCTGCCCTCAGCGGTATGCCAACAGTGCATTTGATGGGTTGGAAAATAAATCACACAGTGACTTAATGAAAGCACCCTGGTGGATGGTCCTTTGTGCTCCCACAGCAGGCCTTTCTCCTGGACATTGAGCAGGAAGAAGGTCACCCTTTAATAGTGTGAACACCAAGTGTCGTTCTGGGAGGGCACTGTAGAGGGAATGTCGCATCTTTGCCTGTATCTCAACTGAAACTCTGTCTCAAAGAACTCAAGGGGTATAGATACCACTCAGTAGTGGAATGTTGGCCTTGCATGCACATGGCACACAGTTTGATTCCCAGACATACAAAAATAAAGAAATAAACAAGCCCTGAGGGGTAGAAAGGGCTCTCAGGCAATAACCAAATGATTTGAGAAAGAGGTTCTTGGGTTCTTTATTTGAAAGTGGAAGGCATTTTGAAAACAAAACAAAACAAACAAAACAGCAATATCACATAAAATTACTTTTAAATTAGAAGAAGCCGAGTAAGAATGTTGGTAAAACACAATAGAGTGAAGCGCTACTGTTCCCAGATGACTCTGTGAGTGGAAATGGTGGGCAGACACAGGGGCAAGGATCTAGACAGAACCAAAAGGGGAAGGACTTGAGGACCCTACAAAACACCCAAGCCAGCTCTGTTTAAGGAACTCAGCATTAACATCAGCATCAGCATCAGCACCAGCATCAGGCTTCTCCTACTCTAAAGGGATAAAGCTGTTAAGTTTCTTTTCTCTGTTCTTTTGTCTCCTCAGGTCACTTAATTCCTTGTTCCTGGGAACAAATGAGCAATCCCCTAGAAAATGACCACAACCCTCCTTACACCACCTTCTAAGTGCTCAAACCTCATCCTAGACACTTCTATACTTCCTATGATTCGAGGATCTCTTCCTCACAGCATCCTTAGTTTCCATCCCTGAGCCCAGGAAGAGTCACCAGGAGCTTCTGCCCTGCCCCCATACCTGGCTCCATTGGGTCACATGGACTGCAGGAGCCAGGTGCTGAAGGCCATACTGAACCCTGATCTAGACATCTGGGAATGCCCTCAGTGGGCTGGGCCCTCCTACATCTATTAACAATCAAGACAATCCCCTACAGACATGGTTCCCATTCTAGTTTTTTTTGGTCAGAGGTAAGGCCTTGACATAGCAAGCAGGTTCTTACCTTAACTGGGGCAGTTTCTCCATTGAGGCTGTCCTCTCAGATGACCTGTAGGATGGTTGATATGGACAGGTAAAGCTAACCAGAACACAGCACTCCTTGTCAATTTGGCACATAGATACATAACTCTTCAACTGTAATCTTTCATTCCTTGTCCCGCACGGCTCATACTAACAACACTTTAAGATTGATTTATTTATTTTATTATGTTTATGTGTGCATACCTGAATGTGTGTGTGTCTACTACATGTGTGCAGGTGCCTGTGGAGGCCGGAAGAGGGCTTTAGATTTCCTGGAATTGGAGTTACAAGTGGTTGTGAGTAGTCTAGCCTGGGTACTGGGAGCCGTACCTGAGTCCTCTGCAAGAGAAGCCAGAGCTCATAACTCGTGCACCGTTCCTCTAGCCCCAAGACTAACTTTAAGAAGCACCTTAGTCTCTAAAAATCACAACACTATAAAGTTGAATTAAAATTAAAATAAAACATAAGCTATGTATTTCTAACAAACAACAGCACAGAACACAGTTTCTTATTCCAAAAGGGAAGAGCCAAGCCATAGGAACTTTCAGATCCAACAAAAATAAAAATCTAAGAGTGTAAATCAAAATTTTTTTAGCTCAATGTCTGACATCTGAGATTCACTCATGGGATAGTCTTCTGGCTCTAAAAGGCTTGGGCAATCACCAGCTCTTCCACCCACAGCCCATACAGTCTGTCTTGGAGACTGGCTTCACTTCACACCTGCTGTTCTTCTGGGCAAACATCCCAAAGCCCTGGCATCTCCTAATGTCCTGGGGTCTCCATTGCAGCTGAGGCTACACCTTCATCAATGGCCTCTCCACAGGGATTCTGACCTTGCCACATGTTGTCAGGCCTTATCTACTCGCCATCTTTTCTGTCTTCAAAACCCGTACCATGTGTATGATGCTTACCCATTTGCAGGTTTGGCTTCCAGCTTGAGATGTAGCCTGGCCTCCCGGCATCAGCTTCTGTGTGTACTGACTCTGAGAAAGCACTTTCCTACTGTCCCAGTGAGTCCTGAAGATTTCGCTTTAATGGTCTTACCCACAGCTGAGTTTTCAGCCTCAACTTAACCATAACTGTCAAGTTGCCTATTGTCCCAAGGAAGCACAAATCGTTTCTTTCAGTTGTGCTGGTGGTCTCTTTAACAAGCATAGCTGCTTCTTCAGCTCTGCCATGATCAGTTCTCACAGATTCCTACCCCAAATATTCATGAATAGCCCCCAGTCCAATCCCCCAGCCAAGTCTCTGTTCCCCTGTAAAACACGAAATTATAGGTCACACCTATAGGATAAAAAGGGATGTCAGTCAATCCTGTCACCAGGTAGAGATTACAGCATCAAACGTATGGTGTGACAGAGGGATGGTGGTCCATCCTGCCATGAGGTCAAAACTGACTGACATACCTGGATATGAGTAAAGGTATCAGTTAGATATTGAGGATGCTGAGGGAAGAAAGCAAGTTAGCTGCTAGAAATTCAAGTTTGAGGATGTGGAAGGCAGAGAAAAAGTTACTGTCAGAGGAGGTGAGTCCCGAGCAGCTAGTGGATGAGGTCCTGGATGTGAGAAGCACACCAGGAAGCAAAGGATGGAATTCTGGAATTTCTCAGTCTCGTGGTTAAGAGGAAAAGAAATTCCATGAAGGTCACTTGGGTAGGGTGGATGTGGAACTCAAAGAAAATCAAAAGGAACTCATACGATGGATACTGATGAAAAAACAGTGACAGCCACCAACAAAACGTTTATTTTTCATAAGGAAATTGTGACTTAGGGAGTTCCCAGTGGTCTCCCAGCTAGTTAGTGGCAGATTATGAGTAAGGTCAGATAGCACTGGCTGTGGTCTATTTAGGGGCAGATCTTTTAGCAAAGCCATTTTGCTTAGACTCATTTTATAGTGTCTTCATTTTATTTCCTGTTGCTGTGATAAAATATCCGATTAAAGCAATTTAATGGAGGAAAGGTTTATTTGGCTCACCACCCTGTGCTGTAGCGGTCCATCATTGCAGGGAAGGCAATGCAGGAAGAACTTGATCCTGCTCACACCCACAGTCAAGAGCAGAGAGGAGCAACACATTGACACATGCGCACTGATGCTTAGTGCCTCCACACCTGTGCAGTCCAAGATCCCCAAGCCCAGTGTTCAGGTCTTCTGGCATCATTCACATCAATCAAAACAGTTCCTCACAGGCTTCCTCAGAAGCTCTTCTCAGGGGACTCCAGATTGTGCTGAGTTGACATTTAAAACCAGTCATTACATCTAGCTTCCTTAAGCATAACTTCTATAAGACCATGCATTTAAAAATAACACATCAGGGGCTTGGACAGATGTTCTTGCCCAGCATGCATGATCAAGGTTCAAACGCTTAAACCACAATTTTTTTACATTAATATACATACATACTTTTATTAGGAGAATAAATGTACTGGGGGAAATTTGGAAAACAGGGGAAAGGAAAAGATAACCATATTCTCATCTTCCAACTTTGTCACTAATAGTATTTTATGTGATATTGGTGATTTTTCTGGTTTCCTGTGTGTGTGTGTGTGTGTGTGTGTGTGTGTGTGTGTGTGTGTGTGTGTTTTAATCTCTAATACTGTACCCAATTGGTCAGGGTTTTCAGCTTCCTCAACCATCCCTTCTTATAAAAATTCGTCAAGTGAGATGGTTGAGTTGATGAAATACTTGCTGCACACACATGAGGAACTGAATCTGGATCTTCAGCACTCATATAAAAAGCTGGATGTGGGGTGTATCTTAGTTAGGATGTCTGTTGCTGCATCAAAACACCACGACCAAAGAGCAAGTTGGGGCAGAAAAAGTTTATTATGCTTACACTTCAGCATTGCTGTTCAACACTGAAGGAAGTCAGGACAGGAACTCAAACAGGGCAGGATCTCAGAGGCTGGAGCCGAAGCAGAGGCCATGGAGGGTTGCTGCTTACTGGCTTAGTTCCCATGGCTTGCTCAGCCCACCTTCTTATAGAACCCAGGACCACCATCCCAGGGATGGCACCACCCACCATGGGCTGGGCCCTCCCCCATTGATCACTAAATGAGAAAATGCCTTACAGCTGGATCTCAGGGGGGCATTTCCTCAGCTGAGGCTCCCTCCTCTGAGGACTGTAGCTTGTGTCAAGTTGACACACAAAGCCAGCCAGTATGGGTGTGCTTGCCTGTAACCCCAGTGCTGGAGAGGTGGAGGCAGGAGAATCCCTGGGGAGTTTCTGGTCACCCAGTCTAGCTGAATTGGTAATCTTCAGGTTCAGGGAGAGACCGTAAAAACAACAAAACAAAACAAAAAACCAAACTGTGCTAAAATGATCTGACACTGACCTCCAGCTTCCAGATGTATTCACACACAAGCACCTGTACACATGTATATTTACACAGTTACATGCATGTATACACACACACACACACACACACACACACACACACACACACACACACACAAGAACGTCCACTGAATGGATGGGCTGCTTGCCCACTAACTTGAACCTTCTCCAATCTTCAGTGCCTGGGTTACTTACCCCGCTGTCACTGATGTCTGAAGAGCATCCTCACACTGTATTAGAGAGTCTCCCAAATTCAAGGCCATTTCCTCACGAAAGCAGCACAATCAATATTTTTATTAGCCCTCATACAGGTTGCCAAATTGCTTCACTTGAGAGCTGCACAAATAATTACCCTGTGAATGGTCAACTAGAGATGTTTACTTTTTAGCTGGGATGCTTTCCTCCGCAGAGCTCTGCGGGAGACAGGAGTCAGTGGTCATCCGGGTAAGAGGATTGTCCCTTGGAAGTTGTGGCGTGGTTTTGCAATGCTAACAAACCAAGGCTGGTGGGGATTGTGAATAGTCCTAGTAGATATCAGTGAAAACATCACTGTCAAATGGCAGAACTTGGAAAGGTAAGAGAGAGACCAGAAGCTGGGTGGGACCAGGAGGTGTGGGCGGGCTGGAGAAAGAAATCCCAAAGGCCTGATACCAAAGAGGATGCAGGAGTAGGAGAAGAAGTGAAGGAAATGGACACAGTTGGGAACCCCAAGTGTGAGTTAGCAGTTTCCTTGTCTTCAAAGGATTCACCCTTCACAACATCCCCTGGAACTTCCTGAGGGACTACATAATCTCTGATTGAGGAACTTGCTGGATTCTCCATGAGTGGCTGAAATCTAAAGGTGTTCTTCTGGCTTCTGCCCTGTGCCTGTGGGGTGCAACACCAGCTAGCACAGCCAGGCTGCCCCTGCTGAGCCCATGGTTGTGTCTGAGACCCAAGGGGCACATGCACCTTGCCAGCTAGAGCAGAGCTAAAGGCCATCCCTATGTGTGCACATTGTTGCTTTGGACCCAACAGTCCTTAGAAAGACAGTGGCAAGAGAGGCAAGGGGACCCAAAGAGGCTGCACAATGGATTCCATTTGATAGGACGAGAGAGCAAGATCCCAGATATTGCATCACTGAGAAGAATGGGGGAATATGGTTCTGCTCCTTGTCCTTGACAGCTTGCCTTCATAGACCAAAGGAGATATTAATGATTGGGAACTACTTCTAAGTCCAATTCGCCTTCTGTGTGTCCCTAGGCTCTGAGACATTCAGATAAGGACTCAGGGTTCCCAAGGGAGCAGAGAGATGAACAGCACACAGATGCACAGCCACAACTTTCCAGGGCAGCCTTAAGACAACGAGACACTCATTAATGGAAGAAATATATGGTGGCAGACACCTTTATTTTTGTTTAGTCTTTTGACAGCATTGGAATGGAAGAGTTATGCAGGAGGGGAGAAAGTCCTGCCTTCATTTAACTTGCTGAATTCGTGGGTGTAATTACCTATAAATGTAATTACAGGGAAGACAAATGGCATTTTCAGGCATGGTCTTAAAGAGCGAGTTAATTTCTGACTTTGACCAGAACTACTTTGTTAATTAGCTCTCTCTCTTTTCTTTGTCTCCCTCCCCTCCCTCCCTGGAAGTTCCTCACCTAAGACTGAGCTGCGCACGAGTGCTGCTTCTGTGCCTTTGAGTAATGAGGGGACAGAGCAAGGCGGCCACACCAGGGCTGCTGTATTAGTAAGGCTACTCTCCTGTCCATTTATCATCAATTAAAGGTGTGCTAGTTTGTAAAGGAACCCCACCTTCGGCCTGGCCGCCCAGAATGGCTCCTCATTTATTGTTATTTTTTTTGTGTGTGCGTGGTTTTAGATGGAGTTAGACCCACCTTACATCTCAGAGGTGACAGGCGGCATGAAAAAGTACACTAATTGAGACATCTCGAGGGAAAAATAGCAGAAAACGGAAACGGTAATTAGAATGAAGCCATTTGAAGCTGGGTAAGGAAAATCAAATGGAGGAGCATATTACAGGCTGCTACAAATGGGGGTGGAAGGACTTGGAGGAGGGTGAGGAGGCAGAAATGGGCGTTAGAGGAGAATGTACCCTTTTATTACTTCAGGGAGAGAGAGGAGGCTAATAGCAATCCACGGTCAGGGCACTGACTCTCCGGTAGACTAGTTCCAGGACAAGGACATGCTCGGAGGGACAGGGACAAGACAATCGCCAGGATTTAAATGGTGCTTGGTGTCTGGGGAGAGAAATGTGCTAGCAGTGAACAGGGAAATGTGGTTCTCGGATGAAAATGTCAAGTCCAGAGCCTGAGCCTTTTGTGCAGAAGTGGGGAGAGAGGGACTACGGAGCACACCTGTGATTTCCAAACTCAGTCTGTCTCGGCAGCATCTGGTACACTGTTCTCACTTACCCTGGAGGATGTATCTGTGCAGTTTCGTAAGGATGCTCTTCCCTCGGCCCTCGTGCATCATGCTCTGTGCATGGCCACTTTTCCGGTTACAGGTGTGGATGGTGATAGTCCATTCTCCGTCTGAAATGGCATCCCACAGGAACTGGGCACAAAGAGAGCGCTTCAACAAATGTTTAAATGAGGGGATGGTTGGGAGTGGTCAGCTCCTGTTTGAAGGTCCCAGTCATGGACTGTCATAGGTGGAAGCTCCCACCCAGATGGATGCTGCTAAGGAAGGAGGGGTTGGGGCAGTGATGGGATCAGAGGGTTTGATGAGACGATGCTAGGACTATAGGACATGGGCTCATACCTGGATTAGTGAGGGTGAAAGTCCCTTGGAGAAGGAGCATTCCTTCCAAGTCTGCAGCCTGTATAGGTGCTTGCCTGATGAAGGAGGGCTGGAAGAAAGGTGTGTTGAGTGTTCTGAGATAGATAGATAGATAGATAGGTAGGTAGATAGATAGATAGATAGATGATAGACAGATAGATAGATAGATAGATAGATAGATAGATAGATAGACAGAATATAAGATTTAAAAGCCCAGAACTAAGTAAGGCTGTGTGGATGGATAGATAGAAAGATAGACAATAGATAGATAGACAGATAGACGATAGATAGGTAGATAGATAGATAGGTAAATAGATAGATAGGTAGATAGATAGATAGATGAATAGATGATAGATAGAATAGAAAATTTAAAGGCCCAGAACTAAGGAAGGCTGTGTGTGTGTGTGTGTGTGTGTGTGTGTGTGTGTGTGTGTGTGTGAGAGAGAGAGAGAGAGAGAGAGAGAGAGAGAGATGATAGATAGATAGAAGATTTGAAGGTTTAGAACTAAGGAAGGCTGTGTAGATAGATAGATGAATAGATGATAGATAGAATAGAAGATTTAAAGGCCCAGAACTAAGGAAGGCTGTGTGTGTGTGTGTGTGTGTGTGTGTGAGAGAGAGAGAGAGAGAGAGAGAGAGAGATGATAGATAGATAGATAGATAAATAGATAGATAGATAGATATATAGATAGATAGATAGAATAGAATAGAATAGAATATTTAAAGGCCCAGAACTAAGGAAGGCTGTGATGTACAATGGATGGTTGAATGTCTTGGACAGAAGCTCTCAGACCATGGAGGGAGGCAGGAAGTGATAAGGAACTAGCTGAAGGTGGAGCCTGCCGGAGTTTGGGAGGAGAGAGAGACATGGCTGTAGAGTAGAGTTTTGCATCCTGCTAAAGCCAGTGAGGGCCCTGGAAGCAGGAAGTGTCTGGATTGGATTTCCTGGTCACTCACCCTTTCAGCTTTTGCATATGCCCCCTGGGAGCCCTACTTCACCCTACTGTCATTTTGGGACTGGACTGCATCTGGATTTTCACACTCTGGTGACGGGGCAGCATATACCCCCATGCTAGAGGTGGGTGTGTGTGATCACGACAGCCTGTTCTCACATTTGTGTTGTATCTGTGACCTATCCCCTGACGCAGTACCTCCCTCTCAGCCCTGAACAGTTGTGGCTCCTGCCTCTGCTGCTTCACTTTCCTTACTGAAGGTTTTAAAATCGATAGATTCTTGTAGAATGTCTGGTGACCTAGATCCATCCATTCAAGGGCACACGTTGGTCCTTGTTGGAACCTCCCTCAGCTCCTCCTCGTTATAACTGTCTACTTGCCAGGTTTCCCCCTGCTATCATCTTTGAGGATACAGATACTAAAGAAGCCCTCAACATTGATTCTGTGTTCTGTGGCTGTAACAAATAGCTGATGCAGTAAACTTAGACAGAGAGAAGCCTTATTTTATTTTACAGTTTTAGAGCCCTCACTCAGTTCATGGTTGCTTAACCCTGCTGCTTTGAGCAAGCATCACATTACTGCAGAGTCATGAAGTTGAGCAAAACTGGTCACTAAATGCTGGGGATGGAGAGGGAGGGATAGCTTCAGGGGCATGCCTTGTGAGTCCTAAGGATGTCCTACCAGCTATTACCTTCCAGGAGCAAGTCTTGAACACATGGACCTAGTGGGACACGTACGATCCACACACTCGGAGGTTCATATGGTGTGTGTGTGTGTGTGTGTGTGTGTGTGTGTGTGTGTGTGTGTGTGTGTATGTGTGCTGATCTTCAGGACTGTTTTTTGCTGACTGGGCCAGTTTTTACACAGAGTCTAATTACAGATTGTCTTACAAACAACATACTTGTATCTCCCAGAGTTATGGGAGATCCAGACCTGAGATCAAGGTGCTCTGTGGCCATGTTCTGGGGAGAGTTCTCTCTAATCAGGCTTACAGATGGCCTCCATGGAGTTGAGGAGCTCTTTCGGGTCTCTTTCATGAGGGTACTAACCCCCTAGATGATGGCCCTTACTGCCATGCCCTGACGCTCTCTGAAACGCCACCTAGCCGGGCGGTGGTGGCGCACACCTTTAATCCCAGCACTCGGGAGGCAGAGCCAGGCGGATCTCTGTGAGTTCGAGGCCAGCCTGGACTACCAAGTGAGTCCCAGGAAAGGTGCAAAGCTACACAGAGAAACCCTATCTCGGAAAAAAAAAAAAGAAAAAAAGAAAAAATGAAACGCCACCTAATACCAGGGTCTTGGGGGTTAGGGTTTGGACATTGGAATTTCAGAGAAATAAACCATTTACTCCACTGTATACTTTCTACACTGTCCTTTCCCCAAAAATATTTAACAGAAAGATAATTTCCTGACTGAGTGTTGGTAGAAGCAGAACAGGTCCAGATGCCACCAGTACAAACATGGCAGAAACTCTTATGGGGCTGCTGGTGAAATCTAACACCCCAAGCACTGGGTCTTAACTTTTTAATTTTCTTTTTTATTTATTCTATGCATCTTTTAAATCATGGATCTTGATCCTATTCATTTCCCAGTCCCTTTACAGCTGCTCCACCCCCGTACCCCCTCCCAACATAAAACTAAATTTAAGAGAAAAAAAAGGAAAAAATTAAAAATCTCATCATGGAAGCTGCAGTGTGACACAGTGGGTCACACAGTGACCCCTTTTGTCCACACATCTTTAATGCAAGTGTTCATTGCAGAGAGTCATTGGTCTGATTCGAGGCCTCTGGTTTCTGCTACACCATCGATGCTGGCCCTCACTGGGACTCTTCCTGGATGTCCTGTTGTTGCTGGGTCTTAACTTTAAACACTCTCTCTGAAAGGTGTTCTTTGAGGACTGTGAAATGCAGAGACTATTGTCTGATGGTCCAAAGACACACCATGGTCAACACTTAGAGTCATTTAGGGCTTTCTGCATATTACTAGACTAAATCCACTCGTGTTATATGGAGCCAGTGCTGGATGCCAGGTGCTAAGCAACATCTGTGTGTTCCTCTGGAGCTCCAGTCCCCACAGGGGCCCGGGTGTGTCCTGTCCTGTTCTGAACTGCCTTTGCCATCCACTTTCAGTCAACCTGCTGTTGGTTCTGAGCTTGGATGAAGCCTGCTTTTCTGTCTCTGTGTAGGAAAACTGTGGTTTCTCTGCCTGCAGCTCTGTACCCCTGGCCCCTAGCTTGAAGCGGGTCTGTGGCTCATCCACCATTGGGCATTTACTAGTGTGCCTATCTGGATATGACTGGTCATTGACCCCCATGTGTGGCTTGGACAGCTTGCTCTTAGGGCTTTGCCTGGGAGGGCTTTTGTATAGACTGAGACACACACTGCTCCCTGCCAGGGAGGACACATCTTCCCTGACCAGAGCAGCAGACACATGCAAGCTTGGGGTCCTATGGAGACACTAGGTTGCTGCCCCCCACACTTCCTCATCGTTTTCCCTGGTTGCCACAGGTGTGCAATTCTTTCACCCCCTTTTCTTTCTTTAAGTGGGCTACAAATTCCTGGACTGCAGTTGCCAATTAGCACACATAAACATTCATAGCTATACCAGCAGCAGACAGCATATCCCAGTTCACTGAAAATGCAGAAATAGCTACCAAGGCAGCGAATCTGAGTGAAAAGGGGTAATTTTATAAAGTCATGAAGGTCTTATGAAGGTTCAAAACGCAAAGCAAGTACCACTTGAACAGTGTGAAACTGAATTAGCTAATTACAGTGGTTTTATGTATAAGTGTATATATATATATATATATATATATATATATATATATATATATATATATATATGTTTGATCATTATTTTTAAAAGTTTCTCCCTCCCTGCAACACACACTCCAGCAGGCATAGCCCCATCAAACAGGCTTCTCTTTGAATTTAAAATTACTTTCGGTGGACAGGGAGGTTTCTGAATCACAGATGGAAATACAACATCAAAGACTTTTCCCTTTTGTCAGGGAAGAGAAGCTCTTTCTGCCAAACTGTCTAAGAAGGGAGACATATAGAGATTTGAAAGCAAAATTTCAACAGGGCAAACAGAACAGAAAGCACCAAGGTCCTACTGTGGATAAGCCTGCGTGTTGTTCTGATGATGTGAATGTAACCAGGGAAGAGGTCTGACAAGGAGACAGCTTACGTGGTCTCAGAATCACACCTGGGACCATGAGAGCTTTCCTTTCCCAGCAGAGACACCCACAGGCTAATTTCCCACTAACTGGTAATTATGGAAGGGATGGTGGATACCCCAAAACTGAAAACTCTGAGCATGCCTCCAAACGTATTTTTTAGAGGAGGCTGGATCAAAAGTTACTTTGAATTTGAAAATTACAACGTTCTTGGATCGTGAACATGTTTATCTGTGAATGCATCGCCATATTCCAAGGGAAGGGTCTATTCACAAATAAAGTGTATATGCTACCTAGTAAAAAGCAGTTTCGTTTTCTGTGGTTGAGCCTGCCTCTTCGGCCATTACCTTCTCGCGTATGTTTTCCCTTTGTGCTGCCCCTTTGCTAGCTGTGATTTAATGAATGGCAGTAGCTAAAGCAGGCTAACTGACGGCTTATGAAGTGTTTCATCTGACTCTCACGTTGTCTTGTACAGGAGGGAGAGGTTGGCTCGCACATCAAACAGCAATCCAGTTAACTAAGAAAGCCTCTCAGCTGCCACCAGAGCGAAGGCTGGGACAAATCGAGGGTGTGTTCCCACCACTCCCATTTATGCAGTGAGGGGCCATTAGCAACCACAGGAGGAGTTTCTGCAGGACACTGGCGGCTGCACCCCTGGCTCTGCAGTGTGGTGTTTTTGTATACCCCCACCTCACAGTGCTGCGGTATCCAAACCAGTTTCTGTGCCTTGTAGACAAGAAGGCAACAGCTCAGAGAATCTATGATTTAACCCAGAATGTCTTAGCAAGTAACTGCTAGAGCAGGTAGTCATTGCTGAGTGAGTTACTTCTGTAGCCGTGACCAAAAAAGACCCGACAGAAACAACCCAAGCCAGCTTCTTCCCATGGTTGTGGGACTCCATGCCTGGGGGCAGAATATAGTGTTGATGTGAGTGTATGACATTTCTTCATCTCTCGAGATGAGGAGGTGGAGAGTGAGACAGGAGGCAGAGTTTAGATAGATACAACATTCCAAGGCACTCCCCACCCCCACACCAGTGACTTCCTTCCTCCAGCAGGGCCTCACCTCTTCATCTTCCACATCCTCCCAAAATAGCATCAGTTAGACTCCAAGCATTCAGCACAGAAGCCTGTGGGACACACGCTGTATTCACACCATGAAGCCACCACAGCAGTCTACAGACAAGGAGAAATGCTGCTCCCAAGGGCCCTGCTGTTTGTCAAAATTCGGACTTTTGGAGGGGCCATGAGTAGCCTGGGTCTGAACATGGTAGGGTCAGGACACAACTTCAAGCATTGTGTCCTTTCCTTGCCCCTGTTTTACTTCCCAGCTGTAGACTAGAATGTTAGTATATATTTAAATTTTTCACAAACTTTGAAATCGAGTATGAATATATATCTTTGAATTTCTTTATTTCTACCATAATTTTTCTCTATGGCAATGTCAATATATTGCCTGCCTTTTCTCATGAAAATACGTTGCTCATTAAGTGAAACAGACCAGAATAGGTAAGTCTAGTGAAGTTTCACAGTCAATGATTGCTTGCCATGTCCTAAGAATATAAATTAACTTTTCTGAAACTTTGGCATAAGGCTGAGAAGAGAAGACTCCATCCAAGGTGGACCAACAGAAAGATACAGTGATATATGGAGGGCTGGATTTGTTCCCTTGGGTAGGAAGGATGCTGTTCTGAGAATCTCACGGGGTGCTTCCCCATCCAGACTCCTGAGTCCAGCCTTATTCTTTACCCATCAGGAGGCTCTTTCTTCTTCCACCCCAGATGGCTACAGAAGAAAGTTGGGGGACGGAAAGAGAAGGAAGAGGGGAAGGGGAGCCTGTCTGCTTCCTTCCAGCACCACCTCCATCTTCCTGTCCTTGTAAACTGCCTCTGTGTAGCCACAGGCTCTGGGTCGGGAAGGAGGAGGAAAGTCTTACCCAGAATGCTCACCTGCGGTTTAATGAGTGCTGGCGATTCTAGCCAACCAGACTGTCTCATAGCTAGAGAATGCAGGTCTACCCTCATGCCCCTAGAGACTGCAACTCCCAGCGAATTCTCGGAATTAGTATTTCTGGGTTTTTCTGTTAAACTAATTGGCTACTTGTTCTGTCATTTTGTTATCCACCCATGTTAGCAGACACACATGTACATCTGTCAAGTGCTTTAAGAACGTTTCCAAGTGAAAGGATCAAGTCTAACAGTTGTTTGAGTTTTTTTGAAAGCAGCAGAAAGCGTCACGTAGAAAGCTGTCTATAATGTGAGTGTGTGCTGGTGTTTGTGTGTGTGTGTGTGTGTGTGTGTGTGTGTGTGTGTGTGTGTTGGCTCCCTTCACTTCTCACTTCCGGTGTTATTTTTGTTGTTACTCCATGATAAACTATAACAATCTAGCATGATGATAATTACAAAATAGTTATGAAAAATGCAGAGGCCATCCTATTACCAAGAGGAGGTCACCCTCCAGCTCGTTTGGAAGCAATTTTTTAATTATGGCAATCTCTAGAGGAGGTTGAGCTACTGCTTGCCACTGAGAGTCAGTCTATTAATGCTCATTTCCAAATGGAAATGTTCAGAAACATATTAGTGTTTTGGAATAAAGTATTTTAAATTATTAGGTAATTGTTCTCCATTTTTTCCTTGCATGTGGAAATGCTTGGGCGAACACAGGTATGTGCAGGGTGAATTTAGATTTTCAATCAAACTTCAAAGAACACTGTGGTTTTATTAATAAATTGGGGGCAATAATTTCCAGGTTTCTTCTCCTTTTCTTCTCCTCCTTCTCCTTCCTTCCTTCCTTCCTTCTTCTTCTTCTCCTTCTCCTTCTCCTTCTCCTTCTCCTTCTCCTTCTCCTTCTCCTTCTCCTCCTTCTCCTTCTCCTCCTCCTCCTTCTCCTCCTCTCCCTTCTTCTCCCTTTCCTTCTTTTTTAGAGATGATCAGTTATCTTTTTCTGAACTAGTCTTGTTTTGTTAAACATCATAGAAGAAGGCCCTTCTTTTTGCAGATGGTGTTGGGGTGAGGATCACCTCACACATCCTTGCTAAGTTAGAAATGAGCCATGGGGGTGTGTGAGGAGACCAAACTGTGTGGTGTTATCCACAGGCACTAACTATAGAACGGCATTTCCAACTGGATTTTTGATTTATCAAAGCTCATCTTAACTATTTCATCTTTTCCAGCATTCAAGATCAGTTTTACCCCCCAATGAGCTCACAGTCCTGTGGTATTTCCTGAAAACAGCATCTTCCAGCACTGTTTACTGGGTGTTTTCTTTGGAGCACCTATTATGCCTCAAAGGCTTTGTATGTACCACATCTTATTCTCACAATTATGCAACACATACATATGGAAAGGGAGCCCAGAGGTCTCATAACAACTGCCCAAGGTTATAGTCAGAGGCAGACACAAATTAGTCTTTCTAGTTCCTTGTTAGTTAATTTTCTGTTTGCTGTGATCAAACACCCTGAAAAGAGCAACTTCAGGGTTGGAGATCACAGTCTATCATAATAAGAGAGCCAAGGAGGCAAGCATGTGGCGCAGCTGGTCACACTGTGTCCACAGTCAGGAAGAAGAGAGGGATGAATGCCAGCGCTTCGTTTGCACTCTCCTTTTTATTTCACTCAGGATCTCAGACTGCCATGCTGCCCACTTTTAGGGCAGGTATTGCCACCTCAGTTAGCCTAATCCAGATAACCCCTCCCAGGCATAGCCAGAAGGTAACCTAATCCAGATAACCCCTCCCAGGTGTTCCTGGAGGTCTGTCCATCTCCAGGTGATGCTGGGTCCTGTCAAGTTGACAGTCAGTAGTCACTACCACAGTTTCCAAAGTGTTCCTTTTCTTTCTTCTTTTTTTTTTTAATAGTGTAATTCTTTATTGATTCTTTGGGAATTTCACATCATGAATTCCAATCCCATTCACCTCCTTGTCCCTCCGTATCCTCCCCTCACCCCTCTAGGGTCCCCCCACCCTGCAAATAAACTCTCCCAAAATTAAAAACAAAACAAACAAACAGATAAAACCCACCTTACTCCTCCATCTTTCCCTCCCCTCCAACATTTCTTCATTCGTCCTGGTGGCATTGGGAGCTTCGGTGTGTTACACAGTATACTCTTTTGTCCAATCAGCCCCACCCTCAAATGTTCATCACAATGAGTCATTGGTCTTGTTGAAGACCTCTGACCTCTGGCACACCATCATCACTGGACCCCCAGTGAAACTCCCCTCCAATATCCTGCTGTTGCCCCGAGTCATGGAGATCCCACGGCTATCATTCTGCAGGATCAGTCCCTTCCCTGGCTCCAGCAGGTCGTAGATGGGGTAGATGTTAGGGTGGGCCAAGCCAAAGCCCAAATTGTGGGCCTGGGTGATAGCTGAGCTGGTCAGTCTGGGCAGCTGGGGCAGGTGAGGGGCAGAGCCAGCTTTCCTATGCTTATGGTGAGGTGTGGCGGCCATCTCTTCTGAGAGTGGGGAGGAGAACAACACTCCCATGATGGGTGGGGCCAGCTCTCCTGCTGTAGTGTCCAGCGAGGGGCAGGGCCAGCTATCCCAAGGCCAGTAAAGGGTAGGGCTGGCTCAGTATGACCCTTGGATTTCAATGAGCATGATTTTGGGCCCCCCCTGTGGTAATCAACACAGACCCCAGCTGCAGAAGGATCATGGATCCAAACATGGCCCTTGGCATCAGCTCCAGGCTGGACATCACCATGGCTCCGGTGGCAGTGCAGGCCACCCAGATCAGTATGACACTGGTGGCAGCATGGCCCTCAGACACCAAGTGGTTTCAGGTGGCTGACCAGACCCCAGGCATCTGCATGGCCCTTAGTGGTAATAGGAGACAGAGATATCAACTCAGACCCTAGCTGCTGTAAGGCCACAGATCCAAACATGACCCTCAACAGCAACCCAGGCCTGGATGACACACCATGACTCTGGGTGGCAGTGCAGACCACTCAGATTGATATGGCCCCGGGGGCAGTTTGGCCCTTGGACACCAGCATGGCCACAGGTTGCAGTTTAGACTCTGGGCATCTATGACATCATGGACATCAACACAGACCTGGCTGCTGTAGGACCACAGACCCAGACATGGTCCTTGGCAGCAGTCAGGGTCTGGAAGTCACCATGGCCCCAGATAGCAGCACAGACCACTCAGATCGGCGTGGCCCCAGTGGCAGCATGGCCTTTGGACACCAACAAGGCCCCAGGTGTCAGCTCAGACCCCTGGCACAGGCATGGCCTTTGATGGTAACAGGAGCCACAGACATCCATACAGATCCTGGCTGCAGTAGGGCCATGGACAAAGTATTTCTTTGAATCAGTATACGTCATCAGTGATGACAAATGGTCTTTCTCTTTTCTTTACTAAAAAGAGGTTGCTTTGTTATATCACTTTGTTAGTATTTACATTCATTGAAAAATTTGAAATGTAAGGTCTGCTCTCCTAACTGATATCTGCTCAAGTGGCAGGACAAGGTTGAAGCCCAGGGTCCCTTTATTCTTGTTAGTGACAAGGGACTCTCAGCCTTCATGAAACTTTGAGATCCAAGACAAGATCCTTTGCTCAGAGTTGGAAGCCCCATTGCTGGTTCCTGGGTATTGTTCATCCAAGAGTGCACCTGCCTCCCTCCTCCTATTTCCTGTCTTTGTGAATGTTCCAGAAGTCATTCTTCTGGATGATCAGGTGGCTGTGGCCCTCAGGCACTTCTCTTGTTTGCTCCCTTGTTGGAATACAACACAAATTCCCCCAGCTCCTATAGGGCTAGCTCTGCTTTGTTAGAGGAATCAGAAGCATCACAGAGACAGAAGAGGAAAACTAACTCTGTTGTAAGTGTCATTGGGCTTTTAATAACTAGTGAGCATGGCTGGTTTTACTTTACCTGCTTTTGACATTCCTTCCATCCAGTGATTAGCTCAGACATCACATCTCAGCTATTGTATCATTTCATGTATAAACCTTTTGTGTTTGATTAAGAAACTATTGTGATGAGAAGCCAGACAAAGACATAACACACACACACACACACACACACACACACACACACACACACACAAAGGTGGGGGGAGAAGAGAGAGGGAAAAGAGTGAGGATGTAAAATTATAGATCAATATTCTTTATAAACCTAGATGTTAAAAAAAACTCAGTAAAATACTAGTCAGTTGAATCCAATCACACACAAAAGAGATTAGTTATTATGATCAAAGGAGATACGTGTGAGGGATGAAAGGATGGTTCATCATATGTAAATCAGCAAGCATCAACCAAAGAAAAACTCAGAGCCATTTAAGCAGCTCAATAGGTGCAAAAGAGGCATTTGAAAAAATTCAGTATGCCTTCATGACGAAACATTGACCAAACTGAGTAGAGAGGGAACGCACCTAAACCCAATTAAAAGGCATTCCCTAGTAAACTGGTAGCAAATGTTCTGCTGGAAACAGAAGGGCTGGAAGCTTTCTCTTGGAGATCTGGAACAAGACAAGGGTGCCCACTCTCATCCCTTTTGTGCAGCCTAATGTTGGAAGTCATCAATGGAACAGTAAAGCAAGAGAAAGAAAGAACGGGAGGCACCCAAATCAGAAAAGACTCTGCAGATGAGATGATCGTGCACAGAAGACCCCAAACACTCTGCCAGAAATGATCAGAACTAATAAATGAATTTAGTAAAGGTAGAAGGTACAAAGTCAACATACAAAACCCAATAGCATTGCTATGTATCGGTACTGAAATGTCTGAGATAGAAATCGACATGGCAATCTGATTTATAATAGCTATAACAATTACACAGGAGTAAATTCAACAAATGAGATAAAAGAGGCCTACTATGAAAAATATAAAACACTGATGAAATTGAAGAGGACACAAGAAGCTGAAAGTCATCCAATGTTCATCGAATGGGGGAGCAGTTATGTGGTGATATTGTGTCCACCAAAATATTATCCCTAATAAACTTATTTGGGATCAGAGAAGCAGAACAAGCCACAACTAACCTCACCTCGCCAACTCCTCAGCTGATCTTGTTTCCTCAAACTGGAAACTTCTGAGTTCTCACCCAAATGCATCTCAGCTGAACTGCTGCTGAAAGCTAAAAGCTTAATGAGGGCAAGTTCCTGGTCCTCATGCCTTATATTCCTTTCTGCTCCCTGCCATCACTTCTTGGGATCAAAGGCGTGTGTCACCATGCCAGGCTGTTTCCAGTGTGGCTTTGAACTCACAGAGATCCAGACAGATCCTGCCTCCTGAATGCTAGGATTAAAGGTATGCATGGGTCACATTGTTAAAAGATCAGTTCTACCCAATGGGAACATCTTCTTACACTTGCATGTCTGTTACTTGCAAGAAGCTTTTCTCCAATCTACTGTCCTGTTCCCCCTCTCTTCTCTCCCTCTCACAACAAGCCATTGAAAACAGTCGATGAAGAGCCATGCACAGTAGCAAACTTCCATTTTATCTGGAGTGCTCACACAATTAACACTGTCTTGTGAGGACACACCTCCTGAGTTGGTTAATTGTCAACTTGACATAAACCTAGACACAAGTGAGTGTATGTAACCTCAACTGAGGAAGTTGTCTCCATTAGATTGACCTGTGGGCATGTCTATGGGGGCATTTTAATGAATGATGATTGGTGTGGTGCCACCCCTGGGTAGGTAGTTCTGGGTTCTGTAAGAAAGCAGACTGAGAAAGCCATGGGGAGCAAGCCAGTAAACAGTATTCCTCCATGGCCTCTGCATCAGTGTCTGCTCCCAGGATCCTGAACTGACTTCCCTTAACCTAGCCAGGCTTTAAAGAATTCACCAAAACTTCTCTGATTTGCAATTACAGGCTTGTACGGTGCCAACCTTGTCCTGCCAGGTACTGCCAAATGTGAACAGTGACTCTTGTCTCCTCTCTCTGAAAGGACTCATATTTATGGAAAGTGGTTTTCTTCGTTGCCTAGTGACCACAAACTTATGATCAGTTCATGGGGAGTTACTCTTTTGTAGAACCTTGCAGGATATATATTTTTTTTGTTATTGTAGGGCTGGTGTTCTTCCTGAAAAGAAATATACATACATGAACATTGTTGAAAACTTTTTATAGCTTCTTGAATATTACATAACTTAGGATAAGTTGCATACATTTAAAGAACATGATATAATGAGTCTAACCTGTGTATACCAAGGAAATCATCTCCATAATCCACATACACACATACATATAAACATATATAATATATGCACAAAAAACATACACTGTATAATGTTTTTTGTATGTATGGTTTCAGGAATGACCTTTTGGCAGTGGACAATTGGTATGCTCTTCTCCATGGAAGTCTACCTCTCATGCTCCTAGCTTTCCTTAACTGCCTATAGTTCTTTGTGTAGAGTTCAGGCCTAATGGGCTTTTTTCTGTCTACCTTGGCATGTCAGTTGGTGTCATCATTGATTAGCTCATATTTGGGCAGTTCTGTTGCTGAGATTTTATGGATGTAGGTTCTAACGTTTTGAGGAAACACATCTCACAACAAAGTCATTAATTCTCTGACTCTGCCTCCTCTTCTACTACATTCTCTGAGGCTCAGATATAGGAGGGTTTTGTAGCTGTATCCATTGGGACTAGGCTCCACTCTCTGTGTATTGATTGGTTTTCCTTTTATCTTTCTTTCTTTCTTTTTTTCTTTTTTTTCTTTTTTTGGTTTTTCAAGAAAGTAGTAGTAGTTTTGGTGCCGGTCCTAGATCTCTCTTTGTAGACCAGGCTGGCCTCGAACTCACAGAGATCTGCCTGGCTCTGCCTCCTGAGTGCTGAGATTAAAGGCATGCACCACCGCCACCCAGCATTGATTGGTTTTCTATAGGGGGTCTTTGTTGCAAAGAGAAATTGCCTTCATGACAGGTGGAGACTACACTTACCTGTGGGTATGAAGACAACTGTTTATAGATTGTTTTCAGAGATTATGCTGATTTAGAAAACTAGTGGTTGTAGATTCTCCCCCAATAACCACGACTTGACTAGCACTGAGTACTTAGCTAGGTTTCCAGTACCAGTTATGGTTTCCCTCTTGCTGAGCTGGGTTCAAGCTCAATTAGAGAGCTGTTGGTTACCACTAAGGTATGCATGTCTCTACTGCACCCTTAGGTTTTTTGTGCTATGCTGGTTGTCGATGCGGTTCATAAGTACCATAGCTGGGTAGGACTGTTGGCTGCTTCCCTCCTTTGGAAGCTTGCACAGTGCCTTCTGGTGCCATAAAAACTTGTCCTCAGAGAGGAGGTATTCAGGTCAGTTCCAGCTCATGGACCCTGTTTCTGAAGTGTATGGTATCTTCAGCAATCGGGATTTATCCTTTACCTCTGGCCGTGGGGCAGCCAAGGGCAGCAGGAGTAGGTTGGGACATTTTGGAAGTCACTTGGACAGCTTTGACCAACAACTCAAAAGAGGGCTTTTCATGTTCGGTGTTGGGGTTCTTGTTGGATGGTTTTTGGCTTTTGGTGGGAGCACTGTCAACTCAGATGAGCAAAACTTATCAAAACTATATGTGCATATTTATAGATGGAATTAAATCTATTGTAGGTTTTTTTTAAAGGCAAATAGTTAATAGTATGGTTCCTTGTGGCTTTTTCAGACATTCTTACTGCTATTTTACCCCCTTCCTCCTTCTTCTGTATTTACCCTCTCCTACCCTAAAGAGCCCCCCTTTTCCCATTTCCTCTATCATGTCACGTGCATACTGCATTCCCCTCTACCCCTCCCACTTTCTTCTGTGTTTCCTTTCCTTCCCCACCAAAAGAGTCTCCCTTTCCCATTCTCATTTCAGACAGTATTTAGAAACCACCACCCGGCTGCTAGGAGATACAAATAGTTGTAAGGCAAAAGAAAAAGGAAGAGACCAATGAAGTGACAGAATACGCTGATTTCAGTCCAGAGATCCTCACCCATCCTAAGGGAATGTTCACTGCTAACTAGTTCAGGGAGCTGTGTGGTGCTTAAATCTCTCCAATGTAAGTCTGAGGAGGGAAGACAAAAGTGGAGTCTTCTCAGTGTGAACTCATTACCTGGGGAAGGCTGAAGCATCCGCTCCCAACTGTAAGGTGCAATGTCATCAGCAGAGGACCCCAGTCTCCAGAGCCAGGTCCCGGGGATGCTTATCCAGACTCCGTGAGAGTTCCTGATCTAAGGATGCAAGGCGGGGTCTGACAGTGACTACACACTGCTGAGGGAATTTCCATCTAGCACTCCTGGAGTCTGTGTGGTCTCCATGGACAAGAGGAAAACGGAGAAGCACTCCATTGGCAGGATTTTGCTCTTCAAACTGAAGTGCACACTCAGGCTATAACAATAATCAAGCAACAGCAACAATAACAAGAGATGGAGTGGGGCTGTTTGCTATTGGTGAATGTGAATGTGAGCGCCGCAGAAGGCAGAGTGAGAACTTAATAATGGATGTTCACAGGTGGCATGGGAAAAATCACATAACTGCTTCCTCCTGTCAATGAATCTAGTATATTTACATGAGCAAAGCTGCCTTTATGGTGAAATTATGACAATAAATAAGAGAAATGATGTTTACTGAAGTGAAAGTGTTCCTTTTCTGAGAAATACAGTGTGAAAGCCACTGATACCATGGTTTGATGATAATACTAAATAATAATAAAAGGAAAGAATAAAAATTAAAAACTAAAAACACCCTATAGCTTCAAGCTAGAAAGTGTGATATAAATTGGTTGTGGGATACTTCTCATCTTTGTTGCTGACAGATTCCTTTGCTGATAGCACGGACAATCCCAGGAACCATCCCCTGTCAGTTTCCCTACCCATGACTTTGCCCAGTCTCTGTACCTTCTCTATTCTGTCTGAATTTGACCATGCTACTGTGGCCAACAGCCACATATCTCTGCCTGAGGTCTATAGGTGCTACCTCTGCCTGAGGTCTAAGGTGCTTCAGCATACTACGTTTCAAATTCTGCCCTCAGTTTTGTCCGTTTCTTCCTTTAATCCTGCTCCTCGTCACTGTCAGCCAGAGCCTATGCTAAGTGTCTGAATCAGTGTCACAGCTTTGCCTCAGTGGTCACTTACTGGAGTACAGACACCGTGCTAGGCAGGGGGAGCTCTTGCCAGTTAACATCAGGTAGGGAAATACAGATTCCAAAGCAAGCAGCCCTCCCAGGGTGAGACCCATGCTACAGTGGAGCCGTGTGAACGCTGCTTTGAGAGCAGCAGAAAAGCGAGGCAACTAACTGAGACTCTGGGGACATGCAATTGTGTCCCCAGAGATGGCTGTGAATTTGCTAGCAGAACCAGCGGGAAAGCAGACCTAATGGGAAATATGAAAACTTGACCCACGTGATAAAGATGAGCGTGTTCCTGGCCACTGAATGTGAGTAATGTGCAATTTCAGTTCACACAGAAGCAAACGTTTGAGGGATCCATTCCCAAACCTTCATTTTCTAGATTTCCTAAAACCCTCCAGCTTGAGTAATCCCTGTGTGTACACTTCTCATCTCTTCTAAATATCACTTGATGCATTGTTGAGTACTAGCAAGGAAAACCTCCACGGCAATATACACAAGCTGTCTAGTTATCCAGATACACGTTGTTCCTGGGCTTCCTTTCATTCATTTATTCAAAAAATTGTTTCAGCATGGGGGGGTGTATCAAACTCAGGATCACCTGTGTGCTGGGTAAGCATTCCACCATCAAGCTATACCTCAAGCCCCCCACCATTTAATGCACATTTCTGTTAAGTTACAGAAAGAGGGCATTTAAACTCATATCAGACTGCTTTAAACCCAGAGGAACAGAAGCTGTGTAGGATACTGTGGCACTCTTTTAAAAATAACAAGACTTGCTGGGCAGTGGTAGTGTAGGCAGATCCCTGTGAATTCGAGGCCAGTCTGATCTACAAAGCGAGTTCCAGGACAGCCAGGGGTGTTACACAGAGAAATCCTGTCTCAAAAAACCACACAACAACTAATCTCTCTCTCTCTCTCTCTCTCTCTCTCTCTCTCTCTCTCTCTCTCTCTCTCTCTCTCTCACACACACACACACACACACACACACACACACACACACACACACACACACACACACCTGCAAGACTCTCTTAAGGAATCCAGTTCACAATGCACTGGATAAAACCAATGGGTATAAAATTTTTATGATTTAAAGCTTCTTTTACCACATCATGGAAGAGAGGCTTCAATTTCGGTCAGTTATCTTCCTCTGCACCACATTTGTGAGCTTTAGGTTCATAAATTAAGACTTAACTCTTAAAGACAGACTGCAGTTTAAATAAAGTCCCTTGTGCCAACAAGCATTTTCTCTGGGCTTGTGAATATGAGTTTGGAAAGGTCTTTGGATTCTTTTGCTATCTATAGAATGTGTCTGATAACAGCTATAGAGAGGAAGTGCCTATTAGTTTATTCTGTGTCTTCTGAGGTAAGGCAGGGGGCCCGCTGCTTGCCTCTAACTGTGGAAGTAGGCAGGATTCTGTGTAGAGTCAAGTAGCAGCTCCTAGAGAGCACTGATGATTTCATTGTTTGCAATTTCAGTGCCCCAAATGTCGTCAAATTTTTCCTGAGAGGCTTCCCTGATCTACAAACCCTTCTGAGTTTCAAGGAACATTTGAAGTATGGTGGTTCTTTTTATTTGGGGATGTTAAGAAAATTGGAAACTGAAGTCTGTGCTCACAATGTCCCTTTCTGTGCATGCTAACACGGAACTCGCAGGGGCTGGGGCTTTGAACAGCAGTGGAGGCACTTGTTGTTTACAAGCCAGCTTCATGTTGTTTCCCACCTTCTGGAAAGCAGAAGGGCCAGGGAGCCACTGGTTTACTCCCTTAGGAAAGATGGTGGCACAGACACCTGACTATGGCTGGGCTTCTCCCTGAAGCTGGCTACTGCTTCGCTTCTCCTGAGGAGAAAGCTTGGGGGCTGCAGCATCCTGTCCTCTAAGTGTCCTGACTCCTCAGAGGCTTCTGCAAACATCTACTCTCATTTCAAAGTAGAAAAAAAGTGCAAGTGGGTGGAGGAATTTTGTGAAAGCAAACATCATTTTTTAAAAATTCTATCAAAATAAGGAAGAGGTATAGGGAAGGCATAGGGTGAGCCTGGACTTCTGCAATGAAGAAACTTAGGCTCTAATAGTGAAAGTCCTTCTGATGAATGAATTCTTTGGCATTCATTCAGTCTCCTGGAGCTGATACTGAGATCCTATTATGTGCTGAATCCCACACTGGCTTCAGAGAAATCCAAGATGACTAAAATATCATGCCCACCCACATGGTTTACAATTCTGTGGTGATGGTGTATGATTAAGCAAAATGTATGGCGCCCTTGGAATAAACTGGCAATGAATGAGTTTTTTTCTGGCTATTGACAGGAGATGGGGGGACTGCAAAGATGTGACCCTTGACTCCTCTAAGAGGCATTTAACATCAGAATATCAACTTCACCCTGGAAGGCGGCTCCCTGCATCTGGTTTCCTGATTCACTGTGTCCTGGCTCTGTGAATTGGGGTTCTGACTCACATCTTCCAATGGGCAAAATAAGCCATAGATTCACTGTGAGCTTTAAATGACATGGTATTTGAAAAAGGCTCAACTTGGAGCTATGCATATAGCCACCCATTTATGAATGCGTGTGTAACACGGTACTACTGCCTATTGTTTACCGTCTCTGTTGAAAGATGTGGAGGAAAATGCCCATCAGAGAAAGGAGGGAGGGGTAACAGGAAAGGGATGAAGTGGGGTAAGAGGCTGATGGAAGAACCATGGGTAAAGGCAAGGATAGAAAACTCCCTACAGAAATAAAACATGGGGCTTAACCCTCTTCCTCTTTGATTTTCTTTTCTTTTCTTTCTTTGGTGGGCTAGGGATGTAGCAAAATGCAAGCTCCCCCTGAGGATGCTTCAATAAATTAAAAAGATGATTTGGTCCGAGTTATTTTAGTAGCTATCCTCAGGAGGGTGTGCTGAGTGCGCATGAACTGCAGTTGTTCCGAGTGGGTTTGATTTCACAAATGCGGCTTTTCCCCTGATGGAAATGAGGCAGGTTGGATGTAAGTTGAACCAAAAGGCTTCAGGCATGTGCCAGGCAGCTGTGGGTGGCAGCAGTGTTGGTGTGCTTTATGTGACTTTAATGGATTTGACCTGGAATTTGCCTCTCTCTCTCCCTTTAAATCAGGACCCTGTTAAGCTAGTGTTTTTTTCAGTCCTGGCTGCGCATTAGAATCTCCTAGAAGACTAAAAAAAATATTGGTGGCTGTATTACACATGTTATGGTTTGAGTGATGCCCCAGTTTTCTTTAAAGTCCCCTCTACCTAGCAGCACCAGATAATCTTAATGTAGAGCCAAGTTTTCTAATCAAAGTCTTGTGGATTCAAAGCATCCCCTGTGTTGTGGTTTAGAATAGGCTTGATCAAACTTAGTGACTGTATTACTTTTCTTGTTGGCATGACAAAATATATATTAAAAGCAACTGAAGGGAGAGAGGATTTATGTTGGCTCACAGCTCTGGAAGTCAAGGCTGCGGGTGCTAGCGGCATCTGTTCACATTGTATCCATGGTTAGGAAGCCAGAGGATATGCTTGCTGATGCTCACCTAGCTTCCTCCTTTATATGTAATCTGGGATCCAAGTTCAGGGCATGGTGCTTTCACTTTTAGGGTAGGTCTTTCTATCTCATTAACCTAGTGAAGATAATGCATCACAGGAGTGCTTGGAGGCTTGCTCCTAGGTGTCCTACTCAATGTTCTGTTGCTGTGAAGAGACACCACATCCAAGTCAACTATTATAAGAGAAAGCATTTAACTGGGGCTGGCTCACAGTTTCAGAGCTTTAGTCCATTACTATCATGGTAGGAAGCATGGCAGACAGACATGGTGCTGGAGAAGTAGCTGAGAGTTCTACATCTGGATCTGTAGGCAGCAGGAGGAGAGATACATTGAGCCTGACTTGGGCTTTTGAAACCTCAAAGCCCTCCACTTGTGATGCACTTCCCCCAACAAAGCCACATCTAATCCAACAAGGCCACACCTCTTAATCCTTCTCAACCAGTGCCACTCCCTGATAACTAAGCACTCACATATATGAGCCTATGGGGGCCATTCTTATTTAAACCACTACACTAGGTGATTCAAAATCTAGTCAGGTTGACAGCCATATTTAGCAATCATAGTGATACAGTGCTTTCTTTGTGGAGATGAGTCTGCCCCTGAAAATGTGGTCAGCTCTTCAACAGTAAAAAGGATGCTTTTAGCCGTCATCCTCCATACTGTGGTGGGACTCTTGTGAATACTGATACCTGTTGATGCTCAAGTCCTTTAATAAGATGGCACATATGCATAGAGCCTCTTTTATATCCTTCCATGTGCGTTTGAGTCATCTCTAGATTATTATTTAAAACAATGTAAGCACTAGGTATATAGATTGTGTTGTTTTTTAAAATGTATATTCCTTTTTTTTTGTTGTCCTGTTAATTTACTGTCTCCCTCCACCCTGGCTATCTCCTATACATGGTTGGTTGAGTCCATCGATGCAGAACCTTCAGAAGTGGAGTGCTGACTGTGTGTTTCCTACTGAAGGTTCAGGGCCGAGTGAACTGCCTCCCTATCTTCAGTCAGTGCAAGCTTCACAACTCAGAGGTAGCTATCAATAGGAATAATTTATGTGCCTTTGAATCTTGCCTTTGGCAGCTACACAGGGCTCTTTCTCTGTTCTTGGTCTGCCTGTGTCTCTGGTTGTTTCAAGTGTTCTTATCCTTGGACACTGAAGACCCCAGCTTTGACCCTTGGGGTTGCCCTGAGGACTTACCTTCTTCTGCTCTTACAGTTGGAGACTTTAAGTAGGACATCATGTCCTTCACAACCCCGTTGGCAGATCGGTCTTCGATTCCTGTGTGACCCCTGCATCCAAAGGCATCATCACTTTAAATAAAGCCTAAGGCAATCCAGCCATCGAATTGGTTGGAGCAAGTTTCTATGAGGAGCATCAAATGGTACCCGTTCTCCAACGAAAAAGTGGAATCAATGTCAATTACTTTTTGCCAAAAATATGACTACTGGTCTTGCGGAGAGGGAAGCTGAGCTTTTTGATTCTAGACTAAGTACCCCAGGCGATCCTGACTTCTGGACTGAATTCGGGGCAGTCTCACATTTTTTAGAGCAACGCCTGGGGGCTGAAGGTTCGATGCAGTGTTCTTCCAGACTGCCAAGCTTCAGGAATTGGCACTCCACCAGGCAGAGTTGTTTGAATGGCTAAGTGATCAACAACTGTAGGGGGAAGGTGAAGAATGATAGCAGAAATCCCTAGCAGCAGGGGACAACAGGTTATTGCCTGGAAGGGAGGAGGTGTGATTTTCCCATATACATCCAGTTTTGACATCGTGAGATTTAAAAAAAAATTCTTTGACCATACAGATGAAAAAAAAAACAGTCCTAAAAATGTAAGTTTAGTTAAACACAGTAATTGTAGATTATCCTCCGATGTCTGGCAAAACATCTAGTTAAAAAAATCACGCAAGCTTGTCACAAATGGAAAGTTTGAGAAGTTCTGTGGGAAGCCAGTGCACAGGGTTGGTGCTTACATGTGTGAGAGAAACCACTGAGGCAGCACCTTGAGGGATTTCTGTCAGGAGGTCCGAGACATGGCTCCGCCGCGGCCGAGAGCACTGGCTGCGCTTGCGGAGGACCTGAGTTCAATTCCCAGCACCCAGGTCAGGGAACTCACAGCCGCCTGGAACTCCAGCTTCAGGGGATCCAGTGCCGCCTTCTGACCTCTGAGGGCACCCCCATACACAGGGCACGTGCCTGAGCACACACACCACACCACACCACACCCCCTTCCCCCACACATCCACACACCACATTTTTTTTTTTAAAGGTGGCTGTGGGGACAGCCTTCTTCCAGTTCGAGCGCACGCTAAGTAAAGTGCCCACGTGGTATCCCCGTGACAGAAGGCTTTGTACTCTCAGTCCGTTCTATCAGCAGTGGCTTGACAAGGCAAGCCAGTTAATTGTGAGGGAAGAATGCACGGGTCCCCTACGCCTTATGGCAAAATCACCCATCTTGCCCCTTTAGAGAATGGGCACAAACACGGTACCTCTGCAGAAGGATTAGGAACGCGAAGGTGCCCCCTCTTTTGCTTTCCTCTGAAGCACCCCACGCCCTCTGGAAGGGCAGGATGATTGGGCAGTGGTTAAATAAAGAGCACCGTCAGAGCAGTGTCGGTAGAGAGCCTTAGAGTATTAGCTGTTTATTTCACTGACAGATTCTGAAGGGTCTGGAGGGGGCTTTTGCAGAAGTCAGGACCTCAATGTAATATACAAGCATTGATTCTGATATTTCCCTTGATAACAGTGCTCGGCCATATTGGGGTCGTAAGTCAGTAAGGTTCATTGGCTGTGGCAATGCTCACTGTCACCAGCAATAAGTACAAAGGACTTGCTCTAAAAGCTGGCTTATAAAACTTTAAGGAAAGTTGGATTGCTTAAGTGAACTTGCAGGGCTCTGGTGGGGCCAAGCAGACCTTAGTTGTCTACTTATATTAATTTCACAGAGTTTAAAGGGTCAGGAAAGGCGGCTGGTGAGGCTTACTAATTTATGAAAGGCTGGCTCTTGTCTGTCTCACTCTCTCTCTCTCTGACTATGCTGGCTACTCCTTTTAGAAAATTTAATATAAATTAAAACTTACCAGACAAGAGTGCCCTGAAGGATTAAGTATAAAGTTCACAACTGGACTGGAAGGATCCAAAGATGCTATAGCTTTTCGCTGGCGCGATTTCATTTGAAGCGATGTTGGAACAAACGAACGGCACAGTGGACAGAAAACGTGAGAAGGAAAAGCAATTAGAAGCATATCGCAGCTAGTCAAGGGTTAGGGCAGTTAAAAAATTATAAGACATACTCGTGTCTGAGGAGTTCTCTTCTTAAGAAAGGGAACCACACAAGGGGTGTCTTCCTGCTCTCAAGTTGGGGCGCAGTACGTGTGAAGTCACGAATGTGTGTGCCATGCAATGTCTCCAGACAGGTCTGACTGCAGGGGGCTGGGGGTGGGGGAGTGCCTCACTCTGCTGAAGCAGGAGAAAGGGAAAGGGGACATTGCCATAGAAACCGAGTGAAACTCTTGAGTGCAGAGGATGCTTCTTCCTGGTTTGTTTGCTTTTGAATAAACGAAGGAAGGGCAGAAAAAAAATGTAAATACTGGGGTATTTAGACAATCAGTACTTAGTTTAGTCTTCCCAAAAGCTTTGGCCGTCTTGTCTCTCTCATTTTGGAGAGAGAACCACAGACCCTCAGAGAGATCCATGTGTTTCCTGAGGTCATATACCTGGGACGCAAATGAACTTTCACCTTCCTTTGATGAAACTGAGGGACCAGACTGAAGGCTATTGCTGCCATGCCGGACTCTTACAGGAAGACTTTCTGAGCAGTGAGGGAAAGAAATACATGTCTCCTCAGTCTCTGAGTGTGGGATGGAGATCACGCCGGTTTGGATTCTGAGTATGGGCAAGCCTGTGGGGGTGCGCTCAGGCTGTGGGAGGTGGTAGTGGGCAACGTTTGGAAGTCTGAAGCAAAGGAATACTTAAATTGGTCGATTTATGAATTTTAAAAGTTTATATTGAGAGATTATCACTTCCTGATGTGATGGAGTGGCTGGTGGTAGATAATAGATAATACTCATCCAGAGAACAACTTAGAAACCAAACAGTCTATCCAGGATGCTGGGCTGTAACAAGAGAAGCAGAAAAGCAACTGGGCAGCATGGAAAAAATATTTCTAGAGGATGGGAAGGTCAAGTTTCCTTAGGTCCAGGGCAGGTGAGGACCCACTTTCTCACAGCAGTACCTTTTCATTAGTGCTCAAACAATGGAAAGGGTATCTGAGTCCTTGTGGTCTTTCTATGGGACCATTAATAGCATTTCTGGCCATGACCTAATTGCCCCCAGAACCCCCAGCTTTTAATACCATCACTTTGGTGATAAGAGTCCAAGTTCTAATACTGTTATCTTGGTAACCAGGGGGACAAAAGCATTCAGAACATAGTGGCAAGTGAAAAACAGTAATCAGAGTGGGCAGGTTGGCCCAGAAGGTACAGGTACACGCTGGGTAAGCCTGGCGACCTGAATTTGATCCCCAGAGCTCACAGGGTGGAAAGAGAGAACACAGTCAAGAAAATTGTCCCTTGACTTCAACATGTGCATTGTGACACGTGTGTGCTTAGGCACGAGTCACACACACCAACACACGACAGACACCCTTTATCTGAAGATGACCGAAGAGTGGACGCAGGCGACACTGGCAAAGACTGTACCGTGAGCCGACTTCTCCAGTTGCCTTTGGATGTAGTTCATGCTGTCTCCAGGAGTAGGCAGGATTCTGAGTAACCAGGATTCAAATTAGTGGCAGGTTTCTATATGGGGGGGGGGGGGGGAAGCCAGTAGGCCTTCACAAAAAGAGAAGAAAGGTTTCAACCAGGCTGCCAGGTTTCTCCTCAGGGCAGTCAGAATCTGTGCAGCTTGGAATCAAAGGCAAAGCCCCTAAATGGAAGACTTAGGAACATTCAAGAGTCAAAGACTAGAGTTCAGCCTGTCTCTGTGTCTCTGTCTCTGTCTCTCTCTGTCCTTCTGTCTGTCTGTCTGTCTCTCTCTCTGTATGTGTTTGTGTGTTGGGGGATGAACAAAGCATGCACTGTGCTTTCAGATGAAAACCTGGGAAAGCTGTGCCCCCCAGCGCCCCCCCCCCTCGCAAAAAGGCAAAATGACAGTAAATTAAGTCTTGTCTCACTGCAAGATAAATTTAATGCAGAATTGTTTCTGATTGACTAAGGTGATCAGCTACGACTTCCGTCTGAAGGAAGGAGGGAAATACGCTTCATGCAGGAAAGCAACATCAGCTGAGTTTGCCAAAAGTTTTAGAAACAACATCCGCTGAGGCAGAAATTGCCAGCCATGTCCAAGCAT
Organism: Peromyscus leucopus; assembly: GCF_004664715.2. Taxonomy (NCBI): domain Eukaryota; kingdom Metazoa; phylum Chordata; class Mammalia; order Rodentia; family Cricetidae; genus Peromyscus; species Peromyscus leucopus. The sequence continues at coordinate 144,683,293 of NC_051063.1, read as the reverse complement.
GGGACTACACGTGTGAAAACCAAGAGAAAAGCAGCCAAAGGGAACATGTTTAGAATGGTCCAGATATAGAAACTAGTCAACTGTATGTTTTCTTTAGTCTTCTCTCATGCAATACATTCTGACTGCAGCCTCCCCACCCTCCCCTCCTCCCTGTTTCTTCCTCTCCCTCCCCCCTCCCCCAGATCCACAGCTCCTCCATTTCCCTTTAGAAAAGAGCAGGCCTTCCAGGGATATCAACTGAACATGGCATGGCCATCCTGCCAAAAGCAATCTACAAATTCAATGCAGTCCCCTTCAAAATTCGAACACAATTCTCTACAGAACTTGAAAGGAAAGATTTAATTCCATATGGAAAAACAAAAAACCCAGGTTAGCTAAAATAATCCTGAACAATAAAAGCACTTCCAGAGGTGTTACCATCCCCTGATTTTAGCTCTACTACAGAGCTTTAGCAATAAAAACAGCTTTGTATTGGCATAAAAATAGACAAGTTGATCAATGCAGTAGAATTGAAGACCCAGACATAAATCCACACACCTACGGACACCTGATTTGTGATAAAGAAGGCAGAAACACACAGTGGAAAACAGAAAGCTTCTTCAACAAATGGTGCTGATCTAACTGGATGCTTGGATGTAGAATTTAACAGTATTTTTGAAGACTGGGTTTTTGTATAAGGACTTGGACTAAAATCTGACAGTACAGAGAATATATCCAAGATGTCAATGCCTGAGATAAACTTCCAAAATTGAACAGCCTGTGCAGTGGCTGAGCAGGTAAAAGAGCTTGCTGCGTGAGCTGTGTTTACTTGAGTCCGATCTCCAGAACCTACAGTGGAAGGTTCCGGAATCCTGAGGTTGGTCCTCTGACAGGCAGAAGTGTGCCACGTGCACACACGTGTGCACACCCACACTCAAACACACATCATGTCTGTGTGACACCAGGGTAGGCACTTGGAGACAGCAGCTCTGATCTCATTTTACCCAAATGTGTCATAGTTACAGGGTACAATGAATGACACATGGACTCGACAGAGGTCAACGATTTGGCTGCATAGAAAGGGGACCATCATTTCTCCATCCTGAAGTAGAACTGCTGGGCCATTTGGGAATTTTATCTGTAGATTCGAAGAAGTTGTCTCTAGAACTAACTCTTTATTTTTCACTAATAGTCTAATGGGTGTGAGATGGCATCTCATTATGGTGTAGACATGCATTTCTGTAACTGTTGGTGAAGCCAACCTGGTTTACCATTGGAAACAGTTCTGCCCTGGTTCTTTACTCATTTTTAAAGCCAGGTTTCTAAGGATTTTTTTTTAAAAAATAAGAGTTCTTTATGTATTATGGATATGCATCCCTTATTATATATCTGCTTTGAAAGTATGTTCTCCTATTCTGTGTTTTATCTTTTCAAGAGGTTCCTGGTGTTTGATGAATAGATATTTTAAGTTTTGATGACAACTTTTTTCCTTGTTGCTTGTGTCTTTGATATCTTGTATAAGAACTCATCATTAAATTCAGTGTCATGAGGATTTTCCATATACCCTTTCCTAGCAGTTTTGGGATTTTCGCTTTTTATCATTTTGTCTTTGATCCACTGAATTCAGTTTGTGTGTAGGATAAGGCCAGAATTCAGTTGAATTCTTTTGCGGGTCTATCATGCAACCCTTGATAACACGACACCCCTCCCCTTCCTTGGTTTTAGCACCTTTGTGAAGATCATTTGGTTGCTCATGAGGAAGTGCATTTCTAGGGCAGATCATTAACTTTTCCACTCGTCTATATCTAGTTTTTGCTAGTACCACACTAATTTGTTTACTATACCTGTGTAATGATTCCTGATATTAGGAGGTGTGAAACGTTTATTTTCATGGATGGGACTGATTCCTGGGGCCATAGACTTAAGTACTCCTGTGATGACTGAGGATGGAATCATTGACAGTAAGAACTGAGGAAGTTGTATGGACCCTGACAGCAAAGGTTGGTGTGCATCACTAACTGTTTGTCTTCTATTTCTGTTGGAACCATGCAAGTGGAGAGAGGTTATCAACCTAAGAAATGGGAGTTGGGTTTTAGTGTCCACAGAAATCGCTGGGTAAGACAAGACAAATGGGTAGAGCATCCTAGGGAGGGGCAACACCATAGCTCCATAAAATTTAACTCATAAAAAGATTTATTTATTTATTTTTATTTCATGTGCATGGCTATTTTGCCTCTGTGTATGTCTGTTCACCCCATGGGTACCTGGTGCCCAAGGAATCCAGAGGGGGGTATTGAGATGCTCTGGAACTGGAGTTACAGATGGTGGTTAGCTGCCATGTTGGTGCTGGGCACCAAACACGGACGCCATCACAGGGATGTTTAAGGGTAGTGGTACTCTTAACCATTGAACCAGCTCTCCAGCCCCAATATAGCTCACTTTAACATTCGATTCTAGCCAGACATAGTGGCACACACCCTTTAATTCCAGCAATGAGGAGGCAGAGGCAGGTGGATCTCTGAGTTTCAGTCTAGCCTGGTCTACACAGTGAGTTTGAGGACAGCCAGAGCTACGTAGAGCTCTGTCTCAAAATAAAAAAAAAATCTACCTTTTCTTTTATCCTGGCACACTTTCAATTCTTTGAACAAATCACGGTTACATTAAGCTTCCCATAGTAGAAACTTTGAAAAGTTTGAGGTTTATTTCAGCCTTATGCCCCAAAGCTCATAGAGGAGCAAGTCATGTGGGGTTTCAAGTACCCTTATTCTCAGCTCTCTTCTGCATTCCTGGATTGCAGCCCTCACTCTCCTATTCCAACGTGGACGCTATTATTCCCACTTACACATCTCATCCCATCTCACTGTCATGCACCATTGCCTGATCATGTGATGTCATGCCAGTGCAGTACTAGGAGAGAAGAAAGCTCACCATTCCGCTTAACCTTTATTGGCTAGAAATGATCACTTGACCAGACTTCAGTGAAGGTGGATGGGAAATGTAGGTTTTCACTGGGTTAACAGTGGGGAATTGGATTAACAAAAAGAATGACCATTATAAATATACTTGAAGTCTCTGCCATATTTCTGAAAACTTTCAACATGACCCCATACACATAAATTCAGTCTCCTTTGTCCTAGACTGCTAGACACTGATATATACACAATAATACAATAAAAATGAGGTTCTTCACTGGAATGGAACATGGTTTACATCTTTAGGAGGCTTCCTGGCATGAGCATAAACAGTCTGGTAAGTTTTGGGTACTTTAAAGTAACTAATCTCTTTAGTCTTCACCAAATGTACTGGATGGTGAATGGCTTTTATTTCCTGTTGTTCACTTGTCTTTGTGGACACTTTGGAAGGTAGGTACTTGTGATTTCATGGCAACACCTCAGCGCCAGGGAGACACTTGGGCAAAGCAAGAGATGGACTGGGTGCCATCTGATGGTGTGTCTGGCCAACTCCTCTGGTTATCAGAATCCCACAGTGGTATTATTTAGAATGACCTGCATTCAGGGCTTTAATTAGACAAAGTTGAAGTGAATATTTAACTTGGACATAAATGATTTATCAGAGTTTTAAAAAGTTTTCATTTGGAAGCAGAATAGTGATTACTAAGTGCCGGGGAAAGTATCAAGGTGGTTGTGGGGTTAGGGTGAGGGAGGAAGATAGGTGGGTAAATACGTGCACGTTGTACACACGTGTGGGAATATCACACAGAATCCCATTAATATGTACAAGTAATATGTGCTAATAAGATGATTTAAAAGTAAAATGAAAGAAGGTAAACTAGCAATGACATGTGCAGCCACACACATGCATTACGGGCAGAGCTTTGTGAAGAAATTACTGACATTCTGTCCTAGTGTAGCTAAGGAAACCTGAATCCCGCTCTGGTTTGGATGCTCTTCCTTATTAGTCACTTTTTTCTCTGTGCGTCTTGTTTGTTCCTGCCCCCTGCCTTTGCTTTAGAACCAACCCAGCTTCTTTGATCAAACACTTTAAAATATTGATTACAGAGACGTCTCCCAATGTCTATCAGCAATGGTTCCCAGGGCTGCTCACTCCAAGGCAATTATTTGTTTGTCTCCTCTAGAGCTGTACGGGTCCATGCAATGCTGGCATTTAATATGGACGCCTTGCCTTCCAAATGATGGCTGCCATGCTAGTGTCTGAGGAACATGATCTCCTTTCCATGCTTCTGCTCTCCACTGTTGTATCAGCCTACAGCTGACAATGGCTGGTTCAGTTGTTAAGCCCTTACCCCTCACCTGGAATGTACCCAGTACATAGTCTAATTGACTCTAGTGGACGCTGGGCCATCCTTTGAAGTTCATTTTCCCAAGCAGATGCAAGGGATTCTGAAAGCATGGTTGGTTTGTTTGTTTAAACACAAGTCAAACGTTTTTCTGGTAAGGGGCTGGAAATCGACTCAACAGTGAGGCTCCTGCAGAGGACAGAGTTCAGGTTCCAGCACCCACATAGTAGCCCCTAGCTACCTATAACTCCAAGTTCCAGGATATCTGACACTCGCTTCTGGCTTCCACAGGCATCCACACATATGCTCTTCACACACACGTAAGTAGAAGTAAAAAGGAAAAATGGTGCCTGTGGAATACCATGGAAGTGTCTGTTGTTATTGCAGCCTTCATGGCAGCATTTAACGTGTGCCTCTTAACTCAAAGCATAGGAAGGTACCTTAGAATGTTTGCAAATGAGCTTTCCCTATGTATCTAGGCTGGATTTGAACTTCTGGTGTAGTCGAGGCTGGCCTTAAGCTCACCAGCCTCCTGCCTATGCCTCGTTATTGCTGAGATTTCAGGTCTGGATTACCATGCCTGATTGAAAAACAAAACAAAACAAAACAAAAACCAGACTATTTCTTTTCCCCCCTTTGTTCTAAAAGAACTTTTCTTTATGCTAGTTACAAATGGCAGAAACACAAACTCACAGAAAGTTAAGCAGCAGATGAAATTCATTGGTTTGTCTTCCTGGAGGTCAAATCCGTCATCAGACACGGGGAGATCCAGGAGCTCAGTCACCGCCCTCAGATCCTCTTCCCTCTTGAGCCTCTGGCTCTTTTTTTTGTTGTTGTTCTTTCCTATGGAGTGACATTTTCTCCATGTACCCAGATGTTGTTGACATCATCAAATATCACAGCACCAAGAGAGCTTTCTTCAACATGTATGTCCTTATCCCTTCTCAAGGAAATGTATCAAGGATGGCGTTGTATGGCTGTATCATACAGGAGAGACACTTGACAGTCAGAGGATGGGTTTATGTGGTTGACTGGTTTCTTACTGTGTCAAGTATTGTGTTCTAGAGAGAAGTGAGGGGAAGTTCTATGGCTAACTGCCCAAACAGAGGCAAGGGATGGGAGAATGGTGACTCCCCAAATGATTGCTTATTGGGGGCAGATGAGGGTTGCATATGCTTTTCTTTTCTTTTTCTTTCTTTTTTTTAGCTGAGACTAGGCTTTTTGTAACAAAAATAGTGAACAAACACATAGAAAAACACTCCACTTTATTCAGTCAGGGGAATTAAAAAGCACCACGCTATCATACAGTATTTCAGCTATGTGGGAAAAATATAAAAAGTCATGATGTAAATTGGGGAGGACAGAGAACAACAATTTCTCTAAAAACTGGTTAAAGTATGACCTGGTATATCTCAATTGGAAAATAATCTGCTGCAGACAGACTTACTGAGATCTAGCAGCTAATCTTTTGGCTGAAGGGATTTATTTTGAATATTTAAAACATGGGAATTAGATCATCCAATCGTTACCTGAAAGGGCTTGAAATGATTCTTTTTGTTCCATAAATGGATGCTTGTGAGTATTAAGGATTAAAAACAGGATTATAAACTCATGGGGGAGTTTAAACTCACATGAGACTAGTTTGAATTTTTATCCTCAGTAGAATTTGAGAGCCTCGGCAAAGGGAAGGTCCAATGCCATTCATCTGGGCACCAACGCATGCTGGGCATCCTTCACATTGTCTCATTATTTTTCCCGGAAACCCCTTCGGAGAACTGTGATGAACCTCAGGTGGCCTCTCCCAGATCACACATTATAGATCTATAGCAAGACACTGCACTTGGTTTGGGGTGCAGGTTCCCTCCAGGTGAGAAAATGCTCCTTCAGATGATCTTCCTTGCACGTTGTCCTTCACCAAAACCATGGGAAGGAGTCGTGGGGAGGATTTTACAGATAAGAAAGTTATGGTTCTTAGGCTGTGAATGAGGAAATTTGACCAGGAAGCCAGTTTGAAGGGCTTCATTAAGTTCCGTCTTCATATTGTCACATGGAAATAAAGAGGAGACACTTTCCTGTATTGTCCTGCTTGTAGAATAGTCTAGATTTTACGCTTTGGTGCTGCAGAGGAACACTGCTGTTTGCATAGGAAATATCCCCCACAGGCTCATGTGTTTAAACACTTGGTCTGAAGCTGGTGCTGCTGTCTGGGAAGGTTGTGGAATCTCTAGGGGGTGGAGCTTATCTGGAGGAAGTGGGTCAAAGGGGCACAACTTGGGACTTTATTGCGTGGCCCTGTTTCCTATTCACCCCCTGCTTCCTGAGTCTGAATACAAGGGAGCAAGCCAGCTTCCTGTTCCGGCCACCTTGTCTTGTCTTCCCTACCTGCTGCCATGTATTCTCTGCCATGATGGACTGTGTCTCTTTGGAATGGTGATATGTACATTACTATATGTGTGTGTGTGTATACATACATATATGTATATATATAATATATACTGTTTTTACTTTAAATTGCTCTTGTCAGGGTATTTTATCACAACAAGGAAAAGGTTGCAAGGATAAATACATTTCTACTACTCCTAATGCTAACCTTTCTTCAAGAGTGTGAGCTAGGGAAATAGAAAGGATGAGCACAGCCAATCATGGGGTTGTAAGTTGATCAACTTGAATTTTATGACCTAATTCTAAGTACTTGTACTTCCATGGTCCAAGATGCTTTTGGTGGAGTTATGGATCATCTTATACTAAAGCCAAGACCAGCATCCGTGACTCAGCATCCAAAGCTTAGAGAATGGAGACCACACATGATTCAACACACGCTATTTGGTATGAGTCACTCAAGAATTCCAAGGCATTTGTCTATTGATTTTCTGCATTTGGCCATAGGCTCGCTGTCTGCTGTGATGTGATTTTTACCACAATCCTTATCACAGGGAATCTACTATTTTGTTGAAAAGGCTCACCAATTCTTCAAACATGAAGAATATTCCACTGGAGTGCACTGCAGTCTCCTTTACGGTCCAAAGCAAGATGGACATCGCCATTAGTGGCTAATATTTTTCTTTAAATCTACCCTCTTCTCAGTCCTTACATTTTATGCGTCAATGCTCCCAGACCAGGCATGGATGCTTTCAAGTGAAATTGCTGTTAATGGTGCAAAATATTTACAGTTATGCCCCAAATTCAAACAGCCAGAAAACTTCATTTCTCCTTTTGTAGTTTCAGTATTTAATTAGTGATGAAGCACCGGAATCCTTCAGGGAGAAAACACCCCATTATTTTTTAAGTTACAGTGTATTTACAACCCATTTCCACCTGCTCCCTTTGTCTCTACCCGTCTCCGCTGTGTACAGATTCATCTCAGCCAGCCCCTCAGGAATACAGCTGTGTCATCACATACCGTGGCATCCTAATATTTCATACTAAGCCGTAAACCAATTAGGAGTGAGTAGTCACTGTGCTGACTCATGGGAAGAGAAGGGGATAATGTGTCCTTCAGGTAATGAACTTCTTTGGGGACTTGACACATATTTCATCTTTCAGTGCTGTGCTTTTCCCTTGTCACATTCTTGTGGATGTTACTTCGTGGTGCTTCGTTGTGCTAAGAGGATTATGCAGAGCTTGCCAGGTAACCACATAGCCAACCTCTTAACCCCCCTACACATACCCTGTAGAATTCAAGTAGATGTGGTCCAAGTGAGTATGTCCTTGCAGGGAAATGGTACATGCTCAGTGTGCCTTGGTTTCTCTTTATTCAACACAAGAATGTACCAAATTATCAGCAGAAAACACTGCTGGGCCCCACTTTCAGGTCTCCTCATTCAGCAGGACTTGGGCATTGCTGAACCTGGGACCATACTGAGGACCACTGTTCTCCAGATGGATGCAAAGATTTTATCCCTTTCCTTGATTGGAAACACAAATCATTGTCAAGTGTAACCATGTGTTAGAATCAGAAACTACAGAGCCAGCCAGCTATTGAAGTCATCTTAGTAGGTGAAATGGTCCACAAATAGAGAGAATCAGGAATGTGGGACCCATGGAGTTGTGGAGAGCTCTAAAAGGCAGTGTCATCTGAGCTCCACCGGGAATCAGATCTTCTAGTGTTATGAGACGAACCTCAAATCAAGAGTTTTAAAACATGAATTTTTTTCTGTTTCAAAACAGATGCTTTGGGTTACGGAGATGGCTCAGTGAGTATACACAGGCATATATATCATTGTGATATAGTTCATTATATCATGACATAGCTCATTGCACAAGTGTGAGCTAAGGTAGTTGGGTCCTCAGCACCCATGTGAAAGTCTGGTATGGTGATGTATGTCTATAACCACAGTGCTGGAGCAGTAGAGACAGGTAGATCCTGGAGGTTCACTGGCCAGTCTAATCTAGCTCAAATAGCCGTCTCCAGGTTCAGGGAGAGACACTGTCTACAAACAAACAAACAAACAAACAAACAGCAGAATAAGGTGGCAAAGTGACCTTTGGTCTCCACATACACATACCTGAGCACACACATGTGTACATACACACACACACATACTGCATATATATATATATATATATATATATATATATATATATATATATATGGAGGTTCTATATAGATGAAACTAGCCATTCTGTGAGTGAGATTTAGAGCTTGCTACTCTGCAAACTGGACTAAACAAATCTATCAGTCATTTCCCCTAAGAAGATAGATGGGTTTATTATGCAGGTTAGAACTTTCTTTAGAGCTTCCTCCAACTTTCTTCCTTGTCTATCTTCTTACAGTGCAGTAGGGTCCCAAGTCCCTGCCTAGGTCCTTATGGTAAAATTAGGGACATCTTGAGTCAATAACAAGTGAGAATAACTGTAAATTATATAGTATATTGGTTGGGGTTCTCTATAAGAATAGAACCACACATAGGATATATACTATATATGATAATATGCACAATTATATATATATAACTATGAGAAGGGGTTTGTGGGATTGGCTTATACAATCAGAGACTGGGTAGTCTCCCCAATGACTGTCTACAAGCTGGAGATCTGGGGAAACCAGCAGTTGTTTAATCCAAGAAGCTGGAATTTTCAGAATAGAGGGAGTAAGGACATAATCCAATTGAGGCCTCAGGCTTAGAAGGCCTCTGGAAAGTAGCTGGGGCAGATCTACTTCCAGATGCTGAAGAATCTGGATCCTGATGTCCAGGGGTAGCAACAGCTGTCACACACATACTGCTCAAGAGAGCATCAGTCACCTTTCTTGTCACTGTGAGAAAACACCTGATAGAAGCAACTTCAAGGAGGAAGGGCTATTTTGGCTCAGAGTTTTGGAGTCCCTGAAGTTCTTCATGGTAGAAAAGACATGGAGGATGGTGGAAACTTCTCGTATGGTGAGCAGACTAGGAAATAGGAAGCTAGCTTGGGCCAGAAGGGTATGACCTTGGTAAAGTAGACTCTTCCAAAGCCTGGTGCTAATTCTCCACTAGGTCTTATGTCCCAAAGGTTTCATAAACCATGAAAACAGCACTGTGGACCAAGTGTTCAGGCACATTAGCCTGTGGGTGACATTGTACATTCAGATAATCACAGATGGGCTATGCTAGGGCGCAGGGCAGACCTCCCTATTCTGCTCTTTCACCCCCCCCCCCAGCACAGGGCGTATTGAGTGGCACCTTTGACATCCAGGGTGGCTCTCTCTCACTGAGTTTGATGCTTTCCTCTTCTCAGGAAACTCTCATAGACACACCGGAAGTGAGCTTCATCCATTTTCTAAGCATCTCTCATTCCAGTCAAGCTGACGGCTAGGATGAATCATACTCAAAGGATAGATCTAATCCTTCTGGGCCAGACGGAAAGGTCACAGCCTGAGTAGAGAGGTGGTTCTGGAAGAACTTCTGTGCTCACATTAGAGCGGCGATAGACTTCTGCTACTGGGGTCTGTGATGTCAGGCAGCTCGGATGCATCCTCTTTGAGGATGATCCCCACTCAGCGGCTGTCAGCTTTGCATCTCATTTAACCTCCATGACAACGTAGCGAGTTTGCTGTCACCATTTTAAGAAGAAAAGTCCTTTATACTTGGTATGTGGTTGAGCTGTGCCATGAACAAAGGGTATGTGGTATGAAGCCAAGCGACTCACCACCCTGCACTCTGGACAGTGCACCCCTTGGTCGGTAAATGATGTGATGAATCACAAGGAAACCACGGCTCCCATTTATATTTTTATGACCCCAAACTTTATAGTGGGAATTGGGCCCCGTATTTGTTCATATTCATACATAGCGAGAACTTAATTTCTCTCAATTAGCATTAAAATGACCCCAGAAAAGTTCATTCCCAGCTCGTGTAACCTGTATTGAAATAGGATATTAACGGAACCTCATAACCTACCCCAGAGCCATTAACACTGCTGAGTTTTGAATAGGGAAGCTCCTAATTCTTGAGCTGAAATTTTCTTTGCTCCACTAAGTTCAATCCATGTTGGGGCTATTAAAATGTCTTCTCAGCGCCTGGTCTGAAATCAGCCCCTTTTACAAATTTCCTCATTACACAGATCTATAGCCCTTTGGAAATGAATGGGTTTTGGTGTTGGTGATGTTATGTCTGTGATCTTAATAACATTATATAATGTGTCCTGATGAATCAATGTTTGAGGGCCATGTAGCTCCAAGCCAGATTAAAAGTAAATAAAAATGGACTTGGGGCATAATTCTTGTCTCCATTAAAAAAAAAAAAAAACCTCCAAAAACCCTTCTGAAATAGAGAACACAGAAGCAAAGGAATAGACATGCCTGAGCACAGGAATGTGGGAGGCTTAAGAGAGGTATTTAATATTCATCTGGTACCCACTGCAATAACATCAATCTTACCATATTCTCTTGGTATTAATGTAGATGTTCTGCATTTAATATATACTACCAGTGGAATTTCATTGTAATTGAGCAGTAAATGATGTCTACTTATGGCAAAGTGGTTCCAGAGTTTTCTGTAATAAATAGGTTTTAGTAGGCTAAAGGATCCCAAATTCATCACTGAGTCTATACTAGACTCTTTATGCTCTAATTGTCATTGATGGTCTTTACTGTATTATTTCCAGACAGTTCATAATTACTCTAGCTGAACAAATGATGATTTGTGAATGGAGTAAGACATTGACTGGATTATGTGGTGCCATTGATTTTTTTTTTTAATGCTCTGGTTTCACAGAATACAGCTGGTCCTCTATATTGACAGATTCAGCATCTGTAGATTCTGCCATCCACGGACTGAAAGCATTTTTAAAAATTGCACATGTACTTATCACACCCAGACTTTCTTCCTTGTCATCATCCCAGGAATGATGTAGCATAACAACTACTCACACAGCATTTTCATGGGCTATAATCTATCGATAATTTAAAGTTTGAAAGTGGATGTATCTAGGTTCTATACAAAGGACTTGAGTATCCTAAGATTTTGGTGTCTGAAAGAAATGTCAGCATCAATCTCCCAATGACACCAAGGGATGACTCTTTTCTAAAATCATTTGGCTCCTCCCTATTGCTGCCACTATTAACGGTAGTAGAATTGTGACAAGGTGACTTGAGTAGTGACAGTGATAGCAGAAATGAACCTGTGGAGTGCTTCCTGTATATTATGAACCTTGTTAGATGATCTATGGTTAGTATCCCAACAAACCTCATGGCAACATGATAGTTCCAATTCCCAGTTGAATGCTAGTGAGGCTACTTGAGAATCAGGAACTTAGGGATTTTAATGAGTCTCTGATAGCTAGACAGAGGCAGAGTTGGGCTTAAATTTGTATCAGATTGGCTTTAGGTTTCAAAATCTGTGCTTTGAGCCATTACACCAGATTATCTAGTTGGTGGTGAATAGGTACAGAATTCTCTGTAAGCAGCTGAAGAAAACTGTGGATCCCTGCATGGTAAGAATTCCTGTGTTTCCTTATCGTAAGTAGGATATACTCATGGCAAGTTGACATTTCATGAAGAGAGCTTCGCTGAGAAGTAACCCAGACTCAGAGACACAAATGCCATATTTTCTCTTATTTGTGAAAGTCAGCTTCGAACTTTCAGATATGTCCGTTCTATTTGGTATCACCAAAAGGCCAGCAAATTAGTAAGGGAGGTGATGGACTTCAAGCAATGGGAGATAAAACAGAGTGGCATAAAGAGCTAAAAGGGAATAATGGAACAGGAAGGGTTAAGTGGGTGAGTAACGAGAGGGCAGGACAGGGGAGGAAATGGAGGCTGCATAAAACTAAAGACATTTCAAAAGTGTTATATGGAAAAATGTACTACGGTAGAATCTTCCTGAAATATACAAATACATATACATAACATGAGTTTAAATATTGTTACCCTGTAATGGGCAACAAGATGACACACCACAGGATAACAAACAAAAGATCCAGTGCCAGGGCCAGGAATGAGTTACCTCATCTGCAGTTGTTGGCCAGAGAGATCCCGTAGATCCCCAAACACTGAGGCCACCGCCATTGCTCTGAGTGACCCTCTAGTCTGTGTTGGTGACCCCTGTTGCTGAAGACACCAACACTTGAGCCCTCAAACATGAAGAGATCACGCTGGCACTCAACTGAAAGCTACATCCCTACCAGCCAGCTTTTAAAATGTGGGAGGTGCTATGCACGCTACCAGAGGAGAAAAGAAACCCCTAGTCTTACCGAGCGGTGAACTCTGCCAGCTATAATGACAATTGGTCTGGCGAGCCACTGGTGTGATAGTGGGTGAATGTCATGGGAGTAACCGACCACTGTGAGGTTTAAGGCCTGCCCCACAAACTGAAGCCCAGAACCGGCACCATTATTGGGGCCAAGAACATGTGACTAACTGGGTCCTAGGCCTTAGGGAAGAATGTACTACTGTTACTCTCCTAAATGGGCACAGTATAAGCTGACTCTTTTTCCCCGCTGAAGACAGGGTTTCTCTGAGTATCCCTGGATGTCCTGGAACTCTCTTTGTAGACCAGGCTGGCCTCGAACTCAGAGATCCTCCTGCCTCTGCCTCCTGAATGCTGGAATTAAAGGCGTGTGCCACCACTGCCCGGCTTCAGCTGGCTCTTAATTAATTATTGTTATGCCCACAGATTAATGCTTATATTAACCTTCATCAAAGCTTGTTTTTGCAGTAGATGACAAATAATGTAGATTTTTTTTTGCAGCAAATAATAATCTACCACTGGTAAAAGTACAGAGAATGAGAGACTGTGGAGTGTTCAGTCCTAGTAAATGAGACATCTATATCCCACTTCCTCCTCCCAAGGCTCAGGGATCATTCAGAACAGGGGGTTGGGAAGAGTGTGAGATTCAGAGCAATGGATGCTGACAAGGAAACAGTGTCTTCTGGGCTCAGGATGGTTGTACACATGAACTCCCAGAAGATGTGACAGCACACACAGAGACCTGTACGAGCACAAGCCAGACAAAATCCCGGAGTGGAGAGGGGGGTGGTGGGCACAAAGCACTACCTCTAGCTAAGGGGTTCTTGGCAACTGATGGCTGCTGGGAGAAGGAGGGTCAGCCTTCTTAAAGCTGTGGCCCCTGCTGTGTCAACCACACTCCAGAGGATGACCATGCATCCAAGACAAAATGGGCAGCACAAAAATAAAAAAACCCAAAAACCTAATGGGTTTTAAAATAAAGGAGGATACAGTGTTGGGTGAGTAGGGAAAGGAGTGTAGGTATGTAAGGAGTTGGTGTGCGGGCTATATCTGATTATATTCCTGTGTCATTCTCGAAGAACTAATAAGAAATGAAGGAAAACAAAGAGAGAGCTTAGCTCTTTTTAGCTGATGTAAGATGGGAACAGTTAATATCCAAGGAGAAAGTATGAAACAGTCACACGGTGAGTGTGTGAAGTGAGTCGCTGGGAACCAAACCAGGTGCTTACACCGTATATGTACAGGAGCAGTTTCACTAGCCATCAGTGGGTAGTTAACACTTGAGTTGTCTATTGGGGGATTTATTAAGGCAACTCCACATGGTTAAAAGGGAGGTTTATTTTTGGGTAACTTACAACAAGTAAAGGGATAGGTTACAGGATCCGGGAGAGTTGAAGTGCAGTCCAGCGGTGTTCTCTGGAGAACTCTGCTCGGTCTACATCCAGCATCCAGGATCATCAGGGACCAAGAGAGCCAGCACATCTGGATCTCAGGTCTTAAGGGTTCCCATCTTGGCCCTGAGGCAGGCCATAGGTAGGTGTGACAGTTACCGGAAGCCTCTCTGGGGGGTAGTACTTCTAGGTCAAAGCTGGAACAACTACCCACTACAGTTGTCCATAAGGCTAACAGAGCTGAAGCTGAACTTTCCAGTCCACACCCCTCATGCCAAAGCTTTGTGCATTTCCACAGGGAGGGGTGCTCAAGAGTGGCCATTCCCCAGCCCGTGACCTTGACTTGTCTCCTCTGCAAATGGGATGGATGAAAGTCCGTGTAGATTTGCACAGTAAATCATTCCTCAAAAGAAACAGGTTGCAGAATCTTATATACAGAGCAGTTGAAAACGTAATCTCTGGTTGAAGGTAGGTGCCAACTCTCCCCTTGGTTGGGTGGAAAGTTCTCAGACCTCTTGGCCCAGATTTCCTGACACCTTGATAGATGGCTCATTAAAAGGCAAGAAAATCTATGGACCTTCTCCCTCAGGGTGCCATGGCCTCATCATACTCCCCATATGTGCTGACTATAAATCGGTCTCTGTCTTGAATGGATGAGGAGACCTCATGAGGTAGAGCTTAAAGCTTTTAAGGGAAATTTCAACTCATTGTGAGGATGCCTTCTGGGTAGATTGTGGACCCTCATCTGTTCTTCCACCTCTGTCATATTTCCTGAGTTCTGGCCTCGAGGTAAGCAGGTGGCTCCACCCCAGATTTCTTGCAGTTATGTGCTGCCTTGGCAGAGGCCAACAGGGATGATCAAGTATCCAGGAGCCAAAACTCCAAAACTGTGAGCTAGAGTAAACCTTGCCTTCAGCAAGTTGATGAGGGCTGTTGTTTGTAACAGTGACTGAAAGCATACCAGCACAGCACTGTTTCTGAGTATAGAGCCTACCCAGAGCCATCGGTGGTCAGAATTCCTTGGGCACTGGGCACTGAGTCGTTGATCAGTTTCCCCAAGTCAAAGGCAAGGCTAGAGTTTAGGATTAACTTCATTTTGTTCCCCCACCAGTTCATTCCTCTTTCTAACCCTCCCTCCCTCCCTCCTTCCTTCCCTCCCTGCCTCCCTCCCTCCCTGCCTCCCTCCCTGCCTCCCTCCTTCCCTTTCCTTCTTCCTTCCTTCCCTCCCTCCCTCCCTTTCCTTCTTCCTTCCTTTCCTTCTTCCTCCCTTCCCCCCTCTTTACCTCCCTCCCTCCCTTCCTTTTTTCTTTCTTTCCTTCTTAAAGATTTGTTTTTTTCTGTGTATGAGTGTTTTGGCTGTGTATATGTAAGTGCACTAGCCTCATGCCTGTGGCAGCCAAAGAGGACACTAGACCTCCTGAAGCTGGAGCTAAGGACAGCTGTCAACTTCTAGGTAGATGCTGGAGACCAAACCCGTATCCACCCTAAGAGCAGTAAGTGCTCTAACTGCTGAGCTGTCTCTTCAGGCTCTCTTATGTCTAAAGCATAGAATTTTGTGTTCAAAATACTTCTATGAGTCACTTCAAGATTCTTTCTTGTTTTGGTCAAATGGACTAAGAAATTATTCAACTGATCAACCAATGAAAGATCCCCTAAAAAACTCCCTCACATTAGAGCACTTGCTAGAAAGTGAAAACAAAATCCCCAAATCTCTTCCAATTCCATCTATACAGGTGCACCGTTCACCTGTATAAACTTAGCAGCTTGCAGCCCCCCACTCACTTCCTCAGAGAAGGTATTGCAGCAGCTCCTGCCCTCCCACACACCCTCGTTAGGCCTGTGCTCTCCCTGTATTGCCTTTCACACAGCATATGACTTTGACGTTCATTTCAGTCACCTGTGAGCCAAATTTTCAGGTGAGGAAATGGAATGCCCTGGGAAAGGGTTGAATTGAAACTGCCCATGCTGAAGGCCTCAACCTTCACCCCATACAAACTGGCACACACACACACACACACACACACACACACACACACACACACACACAGTAGGTCTTCAGCTAACCATTAATGAATGACTGCCAGAATCAAACCATTCTGTAGAGACTTAGCAAGAGGCTGCCATGGCCACTTAAGTGTCCATGAGAGGAAAAAGCGATTCTTTATTGTTAATGCCAACACCTTGGATAATATACTTTTTATCTCTTCTCATAATGATAATGTGGATAAATTCCATAAATCAAATCTCTGCAGTAAAAAGGTTAATAAGTTTATGCTGTGTAATTGAAAGCCATATTAGTGATTAAAAGGATTTTATATATCAGTTTTCTGGGTCACCAACTAATTATTTTCAATGGCCGGTAATAAAATACAGCACCATGCCTGGCTAGACATTGCAAGCCATCAGATGCTAAATCATGTAGAAAGGACTCAGAGCAGTTACCTTAGGTTGCCTGGGTTTTCCCTTGGGATGTGGAGCCACTGAAATCTTTGCTGTTTGTTTTCTATCGAGCTTTGCAAGATGTTCTGAGTGTTCTTTTACTCAAAGTAAATAAACTGGGAAGTCCTCGCAAGTGAAAAAGGACATGGTGGGCTTTGGGGAACACCAGATAACTGTAAACAGTCAGAATCTATGTTTCATCTACAACAAGGTCATGGTTTAACTGTGTCACATGCTTGGCCACATTAGCAAAACACGGAGCATTTGCAAAGGAAGGGGGAAGTCTGTGGCCTGGAATGTGGTGATGTTTATTAAAAAGTTTCTGAAATGTTGCAGGAAAAGTAATGGTAGATTTGGACTCACTAGAGGCCACTGAAGTATTCATTGTTAACCTAAGGTCAGGGATAGGAAAAGTGAGGCTTAGAGTCCACAAAAATCATGGCCAGCATGCAGCAAGCTGATACTTAAATCTGATTTTGTCTGATTTCACACCCAAGTAAACTATTGAGCTATATTTACTTTCATTCAGTACCACATCAAGTTGTAATAACAACAAAGATAAAATGCTTATGACTGGTTTTGAACTTGTAGGATATTGGAGATCTGCCTATACAGTAGTGGTAGAAGCATGGCTACTGAATTGTACAAAAACCCATTTCTGTCATAGGTAAGTGGTGTGCCCTGGAACACTGTAAGATAGAGAGAACATATAGAAGACAGAGCTTCTTATTTGGAGGTTGAGTGAAGGTGAACAGAGATAGGGAGGAGGCATTGGTGGGGCATTTGTTTTAATTTTTGCTATTATTTCTTAAGAAGGGTCCTAACGTATTATTTAGCCAAAGAGCCATCCCCTCTAGAGTCATGATAGAATTGTTTGTACAGTCAAAACCAAACCAAAATATGAATTTGTGGGCTTAACATCTCAACCAAATCATTCAAGTGTCCTCTGCTTGACACTTGGATGTCTGATTTTGCATTGTTATGGAGAAAAATTAAATTTGGGAGCCTTCTGTATATAACACCTTCTTTTGTTTCTCCAGTTGTTTTTCAGGTTCTGGAATTACCTTGTAAGGTAGGCAAGGCTCTCTGTGTCTATGTGTGTGTGGGGGGGGGGAGGGGAGGCAGGGACAATTTGTAAAGCCAGTCCAATGAGGCTCTACAAAGCTAAGAGTGATGGACACATTAGATAGTTTCAATCACTAGGCTATTTTCTTCAAAGGTGAATGACGAGCAGATGAAACAAAGGATGAAAATTGGAAGGTGGATACCATTGTCTTGGCTTCAGACTTGAGACATTTAAAGAATAGCTACTATCACACCAAACTGCAAAGCATGACTTGAAAACTGCCCTTGAGACATGCCAATCAAGCTACTAAATCAGGGAGACAGGGTAAGGATGACACTCTAGGTGCATGTTTACCTTGGCATCTAGGGCTAAGGAGCACAGATGTATGGCGAATAAATGTTTGTATCTGCCATGGTTTGCTATGTGGAATGTGTGAGCAGCCCCAGTGTGGGGGCCCAGCTGGGAGATTGACTCCCACATTTTACCTCAGAGTACTCTTGAGGAGTGAGGAATAAGAGATTTAGATAGAAGGATAGAGGGGAGAGAAACAGATATAAAGACAGGATAGCCTCAGGAGGGCCTAGATCCCTACCACTGGCCCCTCCTGTCTCTTCTAAAGGGCTATTTAAGAATGCCAAGGAGTGGAGCAAAAGACCTCCCCCAGCTCAGCCAAGTGTAGACCCTTCCAATCACTTAGAAACCATGCATATGGTCAAGCAATCCTCCAATGCAGCTCTGGTGGGTAAGGTAAGCTCAGCTTTCACTAGGAAACCTTTGTGGGCCTCCACACCCAGTTGCTTCCTGGAGGAAGAAGGATATGTGATTAACACAATGACCCCAGGAAAGACTCAGAAGCATGCAGGGAAGAAAGGCAAGTAATATTCTTGGGTTCCAGTGGAGTGATTCATGTTTCAGGGAGAACTGGCTTCTTGTTGTCCAAGCATCCTAGCTCCACGTGTGGCAAAGCATTCCCAGACTCCCTTAACCATTCAGCCATTTCTTAGAAAGAAATTTTAGGGGCAGGTGAGGAGCAGGAGATTTGGAGAATGAACAGGGAGAAAAGAATGGAAGAGAAGGCTTAAAAGCCCAGAGACTGACACATACATTCCAATTAATATGAAAGCAAATGCACTTCAGGTGACTTGAGGTACAAGTGGCTTTGTTTTTAAGGGGAGGTATATTTTGAATAAAACCAAATTTGTTTATCATCTTTCCTCCTGACATGCCTAGGCACCGTAATTGGACCTTGGTGACTTACTCAGGGATTGCAGACAAGGGTTAATTAAATACAGAGGAAGGGCTGGTCTGGACTCTAGGAGCTGAGTGCTGGCACTTGTGGTGTGCTGGTAGGGTAGGAAAGTTAATGCTGTAATCTACCACTACAGGTTTACATGGTGGATCATGTTTGAAGGAAGCCATCTCTGTCAAGGGACCCAGAGAGGAAGTATGTCTTAGGGTTTCTGTTGCTGTGAAGAGACACCATGACCACAACAACTCTTATAAAGGAAGACATTTAATTGGGGTGGCTCACAGTGTCAGTGGTTCGGTCCATTTTCATCATGGTGGGACATGGTGGTGTGCAGGCAGACATGGTGCTGGAGAAGGAGCCAAGAGTTCCACATCTTGACCCACAGGAAGTGGTCTGAACTAGGCATAGCTTGAGCATAGGAGACCTCAAAGCCTGCCTCCACAGTGACACACTTCCTCCAACAAGGCCACACTTCCTAATAGTGCCACTCCCAATGAGCTCATGGGGGCCAATTACATTCAGGCTACCACAGAGTAGGTATACAGGAAGGCAGAGACTTGACTTTCCTGAGAAAGATGATAAAAGTGGTATTTGTTTTCTCTGCTCCTTTCCCCCTATGGCTTATCAGAGCTTCCTACTATACTTTCCTATCTCCAGCCTCTCGCCAATAAAAACCACTCATTTTCTTTCTCTGTTTTGTTTTCTGATGAACACAACTACTCTGGCAAGAGAATGCCACCAGCGGGCCCACCTGTTCTTATCAGGGGATGGGCTGAACCTTGACACAACCTCGTGGGAGGCATCCCCTGCAAGAAGGGGAGGCTTAGATGTGGAATGCCGCTTCAGGCCAGGCAGGGACTAGAATGATGTGGGTGAGGGTTAAGTAAGAGAAAAACTCCATAACTAAGTCAATGTTTTGTTAAGTCTGTAAAATAAATAAATAAATAAAATACAATTCAATTGTAAAATCTATGATGAGAGAAAGTCAGATATCAAGTTGATGGGCCGTGATTAGAGTGTGGAGAGTGAGGCTCTCTATCTCAGGTTTCTCAGGGCTACTACATACGCTTTTCATTTAGAACTTAATATTTTATTTGTGTGGACCTGGTGCTGGTGGAGCCATGATAGGCCAATGGCTGCTTCTTTGGCTCTAGCTTCAGCCCCATGCTGAGCCCAGGAGGGTTCTCCATGACTTTCTACTGAGGTCTACAATAAATTCCCATGGACTTAAGCTGGGTTTGCGGTGGGGGCGGGGCTCTGTTTTTGGTGGCCTTAACCCTTGACTAAGATAGGGAGAGATGTCCATTTGTTTCCTTTCCGACTTGGCAGACTCAGAGAGCCCTGGACTTTTCACTCAGTCTTCTGTTGCAAATTGCAAGGAACAATTTTGTAGCAATAAGGAATGGTTCTTTTGTTTTTAAAAATACACTTGTTTTTATTCTATTTTATTTTTATTATTAATTTTAGGTGCCGTTTTGTTTTCTAATGAGAGAGAAAGAGGGGGTGTGGATGTTGGGGGAGGGTAAACCATAATCAGAATATATTGTATAAAAAAAATCTATTTTCAGTAAAAAAAAAAAATTACCTCTAACCCCATTAATATAATAAGTACTTTTTCTTTCTATGTGTTTCCTTATTTGACCTGATCATCATGAACATATTTGTATTTTGCTCTTTTTGGTGAACTTTGAATACCCCAAGTTTTCTACATTGCTACATGTCAGTGTCTTTAGGCCATTCTATTTTTTGTTTCATATTTTATTTATTGAAGTGCTTATTGCTACAGTTATAAGTCAGATTTCATTATTCCATATAATATTTAATGTAAAGTGAGTATTTCATCACCATGGATTTTATTTTTTCAATTATTATTGTTATAAAATTGGGGACCCAGAAGTCTTATTTCTGAACCAAAAAAATTATTGTGTTCTTAATGTATAACTTACATTGACATACATCTTTAAAAGTATTTAGAATTTACAGTGGAAACAATAGAAACAATAGAATTTGAATAAAAAGACTTCATATACTTGAATCAATTTATTTCAAATTAAATTGGGAATGGGGAAAGTATTAGTCTTTTAAATTTTACTTACAATATTGTTAGGTTCCAAAATTGAAAAACTGGTAACTTTTTTTACTTGTGGTTTGATGATGCACCATTTCTACTTTATTTTAAACCAGAGATATAATCATATATGCTTTCTGTAAAAATATTTTTGCTAATAAAATCACAAATTTAAATTAGAATTATGTACAATGAAGATACTTGACAACCAAATATTAACTTAAAAAATATGTGTGTGTGTATATATATACATATATGCACATATATATTCCTGTGTGTGGTGTACATGTGTGTATGTTTGTGTATGTGATGTGTGTGCATATATTGGTTCACCTATATGTGTGATGTATGAATACATATATGACTGTATGTGTATATATATATATATTTGTGTGTGTGGTGTATGTGTGTATATATGTATATGTTTGTGTGTGTTCATATATAGGTTCATGTGTATGTATGTGTATATATATAGTGTATGTATGTTTGTACTTTTTTAATAGTTTTCTATAATACAATATCCATTTAATAGTTTTCTATAATACAATATCATCACTTCTTTGAGAATTCTGTACATGCAAACAATATATTTTGATCATCTTTACTGCCTATTCCTCTCCTAACTCCTCCAGACCCACCCACTCCAAGCCCCAACCTTCAGCCCTCTATCCCAACTTCATGTCCTATGCCCCTTTAAAAAGTAATCCACCACATCCCATTTGTGCTGCCAGTATTCTCCAGGGTGTGGGCCAGACCACTGGAGCATAATTAACCCACTAGGACCACACCCTTCAGAAAACGGTCTCTTCCTCTTGCAGAAACCACCAGCTTTCAGTAGCTCCTCAGATGGGGGGCAGCTCCTGAACCCCGCCCCCTTCTGTGCTAAAATGTTGACTGGCTTTGTGCAGCTCTTACAGGGACGGCCACAACTGTTCATGAGTGTAGTGATCTGGACCATGGTGCTCTGGCCCTTCCTGACCGATGGATGGTACAGTCTTCCTATCCTTTCTTCATGATGGACCCTAAGCTTTTATAGTGTGTGTGTGTGTGTACGTGACATGAATGTCCCATTCAAAGCCCAACACTTTACAGACATGTATTCCCTGTACTTCAACCAGCGTGAGTTTCTTCTAAGTTAACTGCTACCCACTGAACAAAGAGACTTCTCTGATGAGATCTGAGACCTGCACTAACCCACGGGTGTGAAGATACACATTTGTAGGACAGTAGGATACCATGCCTATCCAATACCGTGACAGTCGTTGGGTTCACCCTGGGGTCTATGAGTTCTTGGCCAGATTTACAGCACCAGGCCTGCCTTTCTTCCTGTGGAGTGGGCCTTAGGTACAGCCAGAAAGCAGTTGGTTACCACCCTAACCGGCACACCACGGTTGCAGCCATGGGCGTTTTTGTAGCTTGCCGGTTCACAGCTAAGTAAGGCTACTGATGAGTTTCCTTCCCCCCAGCATCCTGTATAGCACTTACGGTACTATGAAAGCTAGCTAGCATGGAGGACACTTCCCGGTCAGCATTGTGCACATGTGTATGGGGACCAGAGATGGATGTTGGGTTGCTCTCCTCAATTGTTTTCCATATTAGTTTATGAAAATAGTTATTTAAGAGTGAGTGGTCAAGACTGACTCTGAAGTACAGGCAGGTTCCATTTGCTCCTATCCAGTCAACATCGGACTAACAATTAAACACATATTCCTGATTTATGGGTTATTGTTTTCCTGTAAAAGCTTTTATCAGCATTTTACTCCAAACCCACATTTTGAAACATGAAACTCCATCTCAACCTCATTCAACATAATGAAGACAGAAAAGCCAAAACGTGCCCACCGAGAGGCCTGTAGTATCCTGACGGCACATCTTGTTCTGGCTGCTGGCACACGTGTTTCCAGGAGACAATATGAGGTGAATAACTTGAAAACCTACACTGCCTGTCAAAAAGATTTCCCAGACAAGACACAGGAGTAGGAGGTGACTAGCACATCACCAAGATAGATCACCAACATAAATGCATCTTAAAGAAGTTAAATGCAGCCATCATCCTGAGGGAATTGGTTTTAGGACCTCCTTGGTTACCAAAATCTGTAGATGCTCAAGTCTCATATATAAAGTCATCATATGTTCTAGTAACTCACACACATCCTCCTGCACACTTGAAGTCCTGGCTAGATGAAATATAATGTCTGATACAGTACAGTACCTATGTAAATACTAAACCTTAGAGAAGGACAGAAAAATGACCTGCACTCATTCTGTATATTCCCAACAGTGAGCCTGGTTTATTTTCAATCTGTACTTGGTAAAATAGATGAGTGTAGAGCCTACAGACCTGGAGGGTCAACTGTTTCTCACTCTTAATTCAAACTTCAATGAGGTCAGGAGCCAGATCCACTTCAGTCTACAGCAGCATCTATGCTTCCCCACATCACCATTCTGTGCCTCCCTCCAGTGTCTGGTTTTTCGGTTTGGATAACACCGCAGTCCACTTGCCCTGGTTATCCAGTTACTGGCCCACACCCAGTGTCTAAGGGTGGGGAGCTTGTGGCACTTATTCCATTTCCAGGAGGCTCCCTTGTGGCTCCTAACAGTACAAGGTACCGTCAATGAGTAATAATGACCTCAGATGATTGATAAAATGAACCCTGTGCTCGTGCGTGTTCTTGCCTCAGCACAGGTGTGGAAGCTAAAGGACAATTTGTGGGAGTTGATTTTTTCTTCCTTCTATGTTGGATCCCTGGAATTGAACTTGGGTTTTCAGGCTTGGTGGCAAGACTTTTGTACCCACTGAAAAACATTGTGAGCTTTCTACTTACTTTTAATTCACCATAAATCAACCTTTTTGTTGTTGTTGGTGGTGGTGGTGGAAGTGAGAGCATATGGAACACACCTGAGACCTAAGACACCACCACCTTTCTGTATGAATTAAGAGTTCTGGCCTAGGAAGCTACAAATCCCTGGGTGGCCACAGGGGAGTGGTCTGGGGTCCCTATGATGAGCGAGGGAAGGACTGGCCTCAGTGTGGGAGGCTGGGGTGCCCATCATGGCTACTGGCCCACATCAAACTCTTGAAAAGGAGCTAAGTAATGTGGCCCCAAGCGTCAGCATTGACCCAACATTTGACTCATTTTCATCTGTGCCGGAAGATGGAAGCTTCTCCTCTGATTCTGTTTCCTGTAAGGCATAGGGTGGCAAACATGGATGAAAGAGTGATCGAGTGAGTGAATGAATAAGAAAATAAGTATACTGATCCTTATTGTCGCTCTGTGAAATCTATAATAGAAAATTTAAACCGTGTCCAGCCCCCTGGGGCAGGTAGTTGCTCCTGATTTACTGAAAATCAGGTTTCCAGAAGATGAAAGCTGCCCAGTTTTAAATTAGCTTTCCTAGTGCTTGGGAAGTTGCCTCTACCACGGTTGGAGATGGTGGGGGCTGAAAGAGCCTGCAGCATTTATTTAACGGGTGAATTTATTTGGTGTCTGGGCAGAATCCTTTGAGGGTTTATAATCTGAGAAATAGATTGTAAATCCTCTAAATTAGTGGGGCCACGCAACTTGTCCAAGATCAAACAGCCAATGAACGCCACTTGAGATGTCTAGTCTAGCTTCATCGTGTGTGTGTGTGTGTGTGTGTGTGTGTGTGTGTGTGTATGTATGTGTGTGTGTATGTGTGTCTCTCTGTGTGTTTGTGTGTGTGTGTGTGTGTGTGTGTATTCATATATATAAACATTCATCAGTGTTATTGTCACAGATCCAGTATGACTGGTACTTCTGGATCCCCTCTGATGCCCTGTCTGTGTCCCCAGTGTATACTCTACTTTGGTGGCCCATTTATGATGCCTCTCCACCCTGTAAGCCTTGCCCACAATTACAGCTGCCTTTGAAAGATGAAATAAGCCAGCTGGTTAGAAAGTGAAAGGAGAGATGGTCACCCTTGTTGAATGAACTGCCCTCGCTCATTTTCAGCCCTAGTTAAGATGAACAGATACACTGCCTGTCTAAGGTCCCATGTCTACAGCCAGGGCATAACAAGGCATTGAGAGCTGGTTCTGATTAATCTGCTTATGGAGTCCAGTACAAATTCTATTATTGTAGTGATGGTCTTTATGGAAAAGCTATAGGTGAAATCTGAAAACTTTTATTCTGGATTTTAGCTATGTATCCACAGTACAACAAACTGGGTATGTCTTTTGACTTTTATGAAGTCTGTTTGAATTCTCATTTCTTGCTACAGGGATGATTAGATAATGCATGATAATACACTGATTAAGAGTAGAAAACATTACTCCAGGGGCAGTTTTTCCTATCTCACAATGATTGGAAAGCTGGAACTAGTTTAGACAAACATTTAAGGGGAAAACGATGGAAGAATCAAAAGGTTGCAATTCTTCAAAAACTCTACCACGTGCAAACAGGTAGACTTGCAGTTAGCAACGGCTCTGATTTGCTTAGTGATGGCCTTCCTAAGCATAAATTCTGGTGCCTCCAGCAAAACATGGTCCCCTTTGTTAATTGCAACTTCAGTGGCCTCCCCGGGGGTCCCTCCTCTCCTGCACCCTCATAAAAAAGTGTGCATGCCTGTGGCTGTCTCCCCAGCCTTTGAAAAAGCCGTATAAAAGGCCCCTTTGACATTTCCCTCCTCCCCCTTCTCCTTTCTAAGTTTCATTGAACATTAAAAGTTTTTACGAGTATGGAAGAAAGGCATCTTGCCACTTGAAGTTAAGGTGTGATTCAAATTACAGGATGGCAGAGTCCATTTCTAAAGTGGTATTTAACAAGTTTCACAGATATCTTCTTTTATAGACATTTCTACTGGTGCAGAGACACAGGAAAAGTGAAAGATTGTAGAATCTCTCTAACTGTCCTCCTGCCCTCGTTCTGCTGTGCCCAGGCCACTTGCTCTCCCCTTCCCTCCCCTTCCCCTTTCTTTGCAGGTGGATGAACCTCATCATGCTTCCCCAAGAATGCAGTCCAAATAACCTTCGTCAGTACCTTCTCAGACATATAGGCGATGGAGATTGGTGGGTACCCAGAGTGGGGGGCTGCCTTAGTAAGTCAGTATGTCTGTGACTATCTGCCCATGGGTTCATTAGTGCCATTTAAAGCTAGGCAGAATCCAAGCACTTGGAGCCAGGCAGCGATTGAAACATAGATTGGCACGATCAATGCTTGCAGAGCTTTGCTTGTGAAAATGTTGGTGTTTTCTCAGGAAGACCTAAGAAATAAAACCACAACCAGATTGCTTCCTTATTAGCTGAAAGGGTAGGCAGTATTATTGACTCAGATATTTAAACAACAACAACAACAACAACAACAACAAAAATCCCACCAATGTAAGGCTATCACCAACTGATACCTGCAGGTCATAAATGAGAGCTTGGGAGGCATCTCTTTTCTCCTTGGAAACATTGTTTTTTTTTTTTTTTTTTTCTTCTTTTTGGGCTTAACTATCTTGTTAATCTGGTCAATAATCCAAAAAAAATTTAACAGAAAGGCTGATTTATCTTGTTTGATTTTTTTTAAATTATTCATCAAATTAGCCAGATAATCACCTAATTTGATATTTTCACTTCCAAGTTGGATGTAGAACAGATTGAAACTGTATCTATGCCCTGTCAATTAAAAGAGGAAGTCCTTGCCCATTTACTGTAGAATTGACTATGCCCCATACATGGGGATCTAGAGAGGAGGTGAAAGAATTTTTGTGGGTCTTTTTTTCCCCATGTAGCAGATTATCATCTCTATAGAGGCTAGGCAGCCCCTTTGGTTTGACTAGTATCGAAATACCTTCAAGAATTAATAATAACACCCCCCCAAGCCTACTCATATTTCCAACTGAGCTAAAGCACATGGAAGACAAATTACATTTTAAACTTACAAGACAAACCTCTTCTCTCCCCTTAAAGTCAAGCAAATCTGAGTTGACTTCGCCCATAAATTCAAGAACAGAAAGTCATAAATTGAACATATGAAGGACATCGCCTCTTTTCAAGTGATGTTTCCCTTGCCTTAATGGATTTAGCTGTGGCAGGGAGTCAGAGAAAAGCTGTCTTAACGAAATCTTTGACTGATTATGCATTTTTTCCCTATTCATACAAGATAGATTCATCATTCCAATTTGTCAAGCTGGCGGAGTTCCAATTAATTACGCCGGGCCAAACTCGGCTCGCGTTCTGCCCATGTCAGAGCTAATCTAGTGCCTCATTTGCTGGCCGCCCGATGAAGAGGTATCAGAGGTGGTGTTCCTTGAGGTACTTATTGTGATGGATGCCCCATAGTGTGGCTGGTGGTGGAGGCAGAGCCCGGGACGCGCCTCTCCTCCGAGCCCAGCACTCATGGCTCCTGTACTAATTGAGGGCTCATCTGTATAGTGGATGTTGCGGCAGAGTCCATCCTTCATGGCTGGGCTGAAGGCTCTCTGTGTCATACAGACTGTTTAAATAGCTACATGGGTCCTATGTTGCTGTCAGGTTTGTCCTTGCACAGTAGAAGAAGGAAGGCAGCTTGTCCTCGAGCTGAGTTTTGGAGCCCTTTAGTGGCTGACATGTGACATTGGGGGAAAAGGCAGACAGCTAGCTGCCACAGGCTTTTGTGAGCTTATCTGTCGATCCCCGTAGGTACGTGTTTTCGAGTGTTCGTAGGTAATGCTGTGCTGTTTTTGATTGCGG
Organism: Peromyscus leucopus; assembly: GCF_004664715.2. Classification (NCBI taxonomy): domain Eukaryota; kingdom Metazoa; phylum Chordata; class Mammalia; order Rodentia; family Cricetidae; genus Peromyscus; species Peromyscus leucopus. The sequence continues at coordinate 144,655,501 of NC_051063.1, read as the reverse complement.
TGACTTTCTTTTCATGGTTTTAGCTTTCCGGGGAGTGACCTGCTAATAAATATCATTGATTCAGTAATGTGAAGCCCCCTGGAGTTTGCTTTGCCTTTTCTGATGGCCGGGTGTGCTGATGTTTGATTGGGTGACTGGGGCCATGGGCTGGCTCAGTTGGCACACACTGCATCTTTAGACCAATCGCCACCCCATTTTGGATTCGAAAACTTAACTCAGAAAAATTAAGGGGCCCCACCCAAAACTGCATGACTAATAAGTGGTGGAGATGAGATTTATCTGATGATGAGATCTGAGCTCTTCTAGGACCTCCCTTTATGGATCTAGATCTTTCCAGGTTATGCCTCTTTTCTTTTGTTCTTCATCTTGATCAACTCTCACCTTTCTTTGTCTTCCATGAGTGCTCGAACCTGCAAACTACAGCCAGAGGCTGCAGTACCCTGCTGATAAATCGGGGTTGTGGGTTGGGGTGGCAGAGGTCTATGATGCAGTCTGCTGCATCTGTGTCTCCTCTAGACCATGCACTGGCAGAGCTCAGGGAATTCTAGCAATAATGCTTGGGCATGGTCTAAGACGGATTCAATGGCGTCCTTTCTCTTTCTTTATTAACCCCCCTCCTGTATCTGTCACCTCTCCCCGAAGGGCATGGGCTCTGCATTCCCAAGTGGCCATGAAAGGCTGGTGGATGTATCTCAGGAGTGTTGCTGGATAGTTGGCTCTGCAAAGGTCAAACTTCTACCCCTGGGGAAACAGAGATAGCAGGGAGCCAAGTGGATAAAGACCCCTTGGGTTTTCGCATTCCTGGATTTCACTGTTGAGTTGCCCCTCCTTGTTTCCCATTCACGTACTAATTGAGCACATCTGCTTAGCATCAGGCTGAGAGTCCAGGCTTCTAGTGAGTAAGTGACCAGCCAGTGGTAGCTGCCTCCCAGTGCTTTAGAGCTTAGCCTCAGTTTAGTTTTTAAAACCTCCTTGCTTTCAAAAGGAAGTGTTGGTTTCTTTCTTTCTTTTTTTTTGGTTTTCCGAGACAGGGTTTCTCTGTGTAGCTTTGCGCCTTTCCTGGGACTCACTTGGTAGCCCAGGCTGGCCTCGAACTCACAGAGATCCGCCTGCCTCTGCCTCCCGAGTGCTGGGATTAAAGGCGTGCGCCACCAACGCCCGGCCAAAGTGTTGGTTTCTTAATCTTTCTACTGAGACACTAAGAGGAAAGACAACTTTTCACTGTGATAGTCTCTTTAAAAGAATTGCTTAAAGAGCTTGCTTGTCTTGTTTTGGGAAGAATTGAGTCACATCAAAGATCAATATGTATATGTTTTTTTTTTCTTTTTTCAGTAAGGCTTTTATATAGCCCAAGCTGACCTTAAACTCCATAGGGGAAATAACCTTGAATTCCTGCCTCTACCTCCCAAGTGCTGGGCTTGAAGGCATGCACCACCTTGCTCAGCTGAAAGATCAATTTTCAATGTAAATAAGACTTCAAATGCATTAATATTCAGCATTTACATTCCTTCCTGCTCCTTAAATATAATGTGTCTTCCAGTTATCAGAAACATATGCTGCTTTTCAGCAGCGTTTTATAGACAACTTGTTCAACAGAAGGTGCTGGCATCCCAATATGTTTTGCTTGGTTTTGGCGTTCGCCATTGTGATGAAAGAATTCCAGTGCAGTGGCGGGTGTTGTCTTTCTGAATGTAAATGAAGACGTTGCCAACATGTGTCGCCTGAACCAAGAAAAAAACAAAAAACAAAAAACAAAAGGAGCTGTTTATTCTTTCTTGCATTAAACTAACTTTATGATATTTCTATCATGGGGAGGGGCTCTCTACCAGGATAGAACAGATAAATTCAACCTAGACCTCGTTTCTAAGGAACTTTCAATGTAATAAAAGACTTTTCTTGACAAAGTGGATTTCTTATTAAGAGTTGTTGATAATCTCATGTAGTTATATCTGTGGAACCACATTGACTGCTAATGTGGAATGCATCCATGTTTGTGGGTAAATGGTCGTCATTCTAATATGCCCACATCTGGCTCACTTCTCCTTTCTGCTGTGGTCCAGTCCCTAAAGCAATACTACTTCTCAAGGCGAGGGAGTCCAGTAGCACCGTGTCCAGTGTCTGACCGGAATCCTTAGAACCGATGCTTCACTAGCTGTTAAACATTTGCAATGCCATTCCTGAGTCAAAGGATGCTGTGCCTATTTTGTTCAGATAATCTGTACTTCTGAAGTTTAATTTTGTATGTCAGCTTGGCTGGGCTAAAGGATACCCAGGTAGCTTGTTAAACATTTCTGTGTGTCCTTGTAGGCATTTCTGGAAGAAGTAAGTGTTTTAATGAGTAAACGAGGTAAAACAAGTGATCCATCCTCAGTGTTGTGGGAGGACAGGATCCAGCCTATTGAGGGCTTTAGCAAAAGAAAAATGCAGAGGATTTCTGCTTGAGCTGGACCCGTCCATTTCTTTTGTTTACAGACATGGGTGCTCTGGTCCTTGGGCCTTTGGATGTTGACGGGGAGAAACTGCCAGGCTTTCTAGTTCAGACTGGAGTCATACCAACATCTTTCTTGGGTCTCTAGCTTATCAATGACAGATTGTGGGAAGCCTCTGCTTCCACAATTATGTGAGCCAACACCCCCGTTATGTTTTTCTATATATCTATCTCTCTATTGCTGATTGCTTTCCTCTGGAGAACCATGACTAATAGAGTAATCTTTATGACACTGTCTAAGATTGTTAATCTGTTTCTTTCTTCCTTTGGTTCTTGAGTTTTTGTTTCATATGTTCTGAGACTCTGTTATTAGCTGCTCAGTCATTTACAATTATGATATCATCCCGGTGAATTGTCCCTCTTATTTATTTTTGTTCAGAAGTATGCTCACATGTATGTGTGGTTGTGTGTAGTTATTTGTGTGCATGAGTGCTGTGTGTGTGCATGTGCATGCATGTATGCAGTCGAGAGGACAATCTTGTGTGTTCTTCATCAAGTGCTGTCCACCTTCTTTCTTCCCCTCCGCTTTTGTGAGATAAGGTTTCTCATTGGTCTGGAGCTGGCCACCTAGGCTAGGCTAGCTGGCTAGCAAACCCCAGGGACCCACCTGTCTCTGCCCCTCAGCACTGGGATTAAAAATGTGTGCTCATAAACCTGGCTTTTGTTAAATGCGGCTGTTGGAGATTGAACCCAGGCACTTGAGCTTGCGTGGTAAGCACTTTATTGATTGAGCCGTCTCTGCCTCCTGCTGGTCCTCTTGAAATTGATGCCGTCCACTGCTGGCAAAGCCATGCCTACTTGTTCAGGCTAAGTTTGTCTGGTGTGCTGTATTCTTTTATTTTTAACCTGTATGTGTCCCTATGTCGACATTTAAAGTTTTTCTCTGAAGATAGCACATAGAATGGTCTTAGCTTTTCAGGCTTTGTTTTTCAATTTAATCCATCTCGACATCTCAGCGGGGGCTGTCAGTATTTACTTACATTTAATGTGCTATTGGATATGGATGGATTCAGCCCACCATTTTGCTGTTTGTTTTTCACATGTATACCTGTTTTCCCTCTTTTCTTACCTTCTTAGATTATCAGGCCTGCTTTAAGAATTTCTGCCCCACTTCTCGGTTTGAATACATAGGAATTCTACCCAGTGTGGCTCTAGTCTTGACTTGTTTTTCCAGTGGTTCAGATAGACATAAAATGTGGTTTAAAAAATGGAGAATGAGATCTAGGGAGTTGGTTCGGTGGTTAGGAGCTCCTGCAGGGACACCAGGGTTTGGTCCCAAGCATACACAAGGTGTCTCTTCACTACTGTCTGTCCATAACTCAGTTCCAGAGGATCCGATGCTATCCTGTGGCCTCCACGGCACTGCACACACGTGTACAAGTGTACCTGCAGGCAAAGCACCCATCCATGTAAATAAAAAGTAAATAAAATCTCAAAAAAATTAAAGCTATGGAAAATGAGTGAACCTACATCTCAGAGAACAAGTCACTTGTAGGGGGTCAAACTTTCTGCCTTGGTAATTGGAGGGAGACCATGATGACGGGAGTCTCTGGGCCAACTTACATAGAGTTTAACATAATTTAAACTTACTTTGGATTTGGAAGATTACGTGTAAAATCGTAGGTGTCTGGATTGTTTAAAACTCAGTGCATTTGAGTCCCTGAGTTATATTACCCTACCGGATTGGCACAGTCATCTAGAGGTATGGAATACCTGTCTTCATAGGCCAAGATCCTGCTGTTTAATTTGAGTCTTTCCATTTGTTCAGTCAGCATTGTATTTTAGGTCTCAAAGTTTAAAAGGATAAATTAGACTTCTTTATACGGAGCCTCTTTCTGAGGGGGCATCTTCAGGGGAAGGAAAATGTGAATTGATGCAATTCACACATTTGCAATTCCTATCAAGTAAGAGGTCTGGCACACTCTGAGCTGGTGCCTCTTAAAGCCACATAAAATCACCTCTGAGGAATGTGACTATGGAGAGTCTGCTGGAGTGAAAAGAAATCTTTTGAGTTCTCAGATGCAGATTCAAGGCTGAATAAGTGGGCCAGGGAAGCTTAGACAAAGTGGATGGTAGATTTCTACCCCCAAGTCATAGAAGAGGCTGTTTCCAAATGTGCTTCCAGCCCTGAAGTCAAATTTCCCATCGGAAAGAAAGAAAGGCTCAAGAGTGCCATCTTCCCAGAGGCTGGAAGGATTCTGAGCATCTTGATAAAGACACAAATGAGACTTGAGCTCACTGCAGTCCCAGTGGTCAGAACCCACCAAGCACTGCTTCTGTCCTTTGTATTTTCCTGGAATCAGTCTGGTCTTCGATATAACTTTGAATTCGGATGATTTCAGATGTGAATGTCTGCTGGACTCTTTCATGGTCCAGCCCTGTGGTGCTGAGAGGAAACATGAGAGGTGAGATATAGTTCACACACAGTAAAGAGTAGCTTGGTTTTATTATGACTGAGGAACATGGAGGAGATGTGTCCTCCACCAACAAGATGCAGATGGCCACTAGTGAAGTCTGGAATTCGTGACCTGTGGAAGGAGGGTCAATTCACTCTATGGACTTTGGAAGAAGAATCTGAGAAGAAACCACGTACCCTGCTGGGGTGGCACACAGCCTTCTATCAATGCAAACAGATAGATGGACCCCTTGGTTCCTTTGATCTATTTTGGAGCTTTATAAGGGAAAAAAATTCACTCCCTGAGATAGGAAATTAGAAAAGACAAGAGGACTGGGATCTGTGCCCCAAATCCATCCTTTTAGATTAATATTTACTAATAGATATTAAAACATGGTAGATGAATGAAAGCCCTCTAGAGCGTACATACAGCTGGAAGAACACACTTTCTTCTGACAGCCAGGCAGTCTACAGATGCTCAGTGATTAAAGGAAATTCAGATTGACACCCTTTCCTTTATGACTCATAAACTAGAAGAGATGGTCAAAGGGCGGCCATCATCACCTGTGGTAACTTTTTCAAACTTGATTTTTTTTTTTTTTTTGTCCTTAGAGAGAAGGACACATCCAAGTCACCATACTGGTACAGGCCAAAAACAGGTCGACAGGAGGCAGGTTTAAAGGGTGTGTACATTTAATGTCAGCTGTTAGAAACTTTGAGAGCGTAGACAGACGGAGAGAAGTGAAAATGTTGGCCAGTGTCTGGTGAGGGGCATTCATCTCTGCATTCTGTTCCTCGCCGTTCTGTAGTGGTTTTGTACTAACCACATTTAGCTGCGTATCTCTCAGGATCACATCAAGTTTTGTCTGAAGTTAGGATTGTCCACAGGAAAAATCCCCATAAGCTCTGGAAGGTGGAAGTAAAGGCAGTTACTTCTGTGAATGGGTATAGGCTCTTACCATGTGGAGCAGGCTGACCTCAGACTCACAATGATCATTCGGCCTCAGCCTTTCAGCTTCTGGGATTACGGGCATGAGTCACCGTGCCCAGCGACAGCAGTCGATTTTATGTTCCTAAGATGGGAGCTGGTGCATCACTATGTGATAGCATGCTACATGCTGTGGCAGTCCAGACGTGCTATCATGGATGTGTTTTCCCTCACAGCATACCATTCTCCTGTGGCAGAGGATGTCAGCTTTGCCACGTCACTCTCATGCTTTAAATTATACGAGAGACAAGGGTAGGGCTCAGGTTGTGTTGGGGGATCTCAGCTTATGCCTGTAGGTTCCAGCTCATCCTTGATCTCCCCACCTCCTTCCCGGCTTCTTGCCCAGGTGAACACAAAGGCCATGGCTTTGCTTACATACCCCTCCCTTCTCCATGTCAAATCTTGGAACTACATGTCATTTACAGTTCTCCTGCCTCTTCTCAAACACAGACTGATAGTGCGACTCTGTAAGAATAGATGCTGCATGGGCAGCTGGGAATATTACTGCTATTATTGTTTGTTTTTTGTTGTTGTTGTCTATGTTCTTGCAAATGCTTGCTTCCATTTTGGTGTTGGGCTCCAGGAAAAACATAGTAATGGAGGCTGCTGAAATAAAAATATCCTATTAAAATTATTCTGAGGAAATGAAATACAGCTGCCTAGTTTGCCTTTCCTGTAATTGCTCTTGATATACATCTTTGTGAGTAAATGCAATCGTTACCTGTTTATTGTGTGAACTCTTGAAAGTTGATGGTGGGACTACCCTGGGTTTTTTTTCATTCTTTGTTTTTAAGAGTTAGTGAGGTAAATTCTGTCTTAGTCTAGAAAAAAGTTTACTTTTACAGTTTTGTTGAAAATTAGCTATCAATCCTAGATTGGAAACTCATGAGTATAGGCTTGAAATTATTTTAATTTTCAATTGATAAATAAAAATTTGTATATTTATTGCATACAGCTAATACCTAAATACACACACACACACACACACACACACACACACACTGTATAGTAATTCACCTGTTCACCTGAGCTAACTAAAATGTCTATTATCCTGAATGCCATTTTTTAATGAGAGAACATTTAGTATCCACTTTATTTTTAAATATTTATTTATTTCTTTAAATTATGTATGTGCATCCCCTCCCTCTCTCTGTTTGTGCACACATGCCTGTGGTGTGCTCACAGAGGCCAGAAGAGGGTGTCATATCCATCCTTTGGAGCTTGTGTTATGGATAGTTGCAGGATACCCAGCTTGATAAAGGGGTGCTGGGATCTCACCTCCAGTCATCACGCTTGCACAGCAAGAGCTGAGCCTAGCTGAGCCACCTCCTTACACCAATAGTTACGTTCAGAGGTTGTGGGAATCTAAAACACCGTTCTCAACTTTGGCTGCCATGCCTTAAAACATACCTCTTTAGCTCATTCTTCCCACTCCGTTGAAATTGTGTATAATTTAACCCAGGTCTCCTCCACTTCAATGCACTTAGCTACTCTGCTTTGTGAGTCCAGTACTTTTAGGTCCTACACTTAAGTGAGATCATACAATGTTTGTCTGTCTCTGAATGATCTCACTCAAAATAAATTCCCCTGGTTTTATCTATGCCATTAAGACTACCAAGCCTAATCATGAACAGAAAGAAGGGCAATAACAATAGACACACCAAGTGGATGGGGAAACACCCACGAGGCCTCAACCCTACACAAAGAACTACAGGCGACTGAGGAATGTTGAGAATGGGAGAAACAGTCTTCCCCAGGGAAGAGCACACCCACTGGTTATTCAGTCCCGAATGGACAGCCCTGAAAATATACATACAAGTACCGTTATGCAGATTGAGTGGGTTATATTCAGGGACATGTATGTACATATACATAGATGTATGTAATAACAATAAACTAAAAAGGAGGCCATGAATTTGAAAGAGCAGGAGGAGGGGTATAAGAGAAGGTTGGAGGGGGGACACGGAAGGGAGAAATGTTGTAATTAAAATACAATCTCAAAATTAAAGAAAAGTTATCTAGATTTCCTTCTTTTAAAAAGTGGGTGTGGTATATTCTCTAATGCTTACCGTGTGCATTCTCACCAGCCACTTATTTATTGATGTACATCAGCTGATTTCATATCTTGGTTATTGTGAATGTGACTGATATGGACACAGGGTACCATATGTTTTTGACTATTGTGAATCAGGCTACGGTGAACGTGGGTGTGTAGGGATCTGACTGCTTTCCTTTCTTTTGGATACATACCCATCAGTGAGTTGTCTAGAAAACTTAGCAACTCCGTCTTTAATTCTTCGGGAAACTTTTATAGGGTTTCCCACAGTGACTGTAGTAATTTATGTCCTTACAAACACTGTGAAAGTTTGCTACCTTCCATCCTCGCCCACAGTTGTGTCTTTTGATTGTGGATCCTAGACAGTCGGACGGACCTGAGTCGGCATCTGTGATGGTTAACCTTGTTTGTCATCAGGACTGGAGGTCCACAGCTCGGTCCCCTCGTGAGGCTTTTACTGCTCTGGTTAACTGAAGTGGGCTGGCGCATCCTAAGTGAGGGCAGCGCCTTCCAGAGTTGGGTATCCGGTCATCCCAGGCAAGGGATAGAAGCTTTGCCTTGGCCACATTGCCTTCACATCTCACTGGTGAGTTAGTTCATCTGCTCTGTTGCTGCTGCAGCCGCCCGCCACCGTCGCTTGCCTCCGTCACTGACATCAGAACCCAGCTGACCGTTACCGAAATCTCAATGGGGGTTGGAACTTCCAGGTCAAAGCTGGAATGGCTACCCACTACAATTGGGCTTCAGACATGGACTGAAGACCATTAACTCTCCAGGAGCCTCCAGGCCTTCAGCACTAGATTGAAACTGCTGGGGCATCCAGGCTTAGGGGCTGAGCAGCTACCCGGTTCTCGGTTTGTCCAAGGTGAAGGCAGCCATTGCTGAATTATTTAGACTGTATGGCTAAAGCCAATCCAATCAATCCCCTTGTTAGATTTATTTATTTATTTTAAATGTATGGATATTTTGCCTGCATGTATGTCTGTGTACTGTGTGTGTGTGTGTGTGTGCCTGGTGGCTAGAAGGCATCTGGAACTGAGTGACAGATGGTTGCGAGCTGCCATGTGCACGCTGGGACCTGAACTCAAGTCCTCTGCAATGACAAATGCTCATATCTCCACCCACCAAATTCACTTTCAGTGTTATTCATTCTTAGTTCTGTTCCTCTTGAGGCCCCTGACTGCCCCCTAGTGGCTTTGGTTTGCATTTCTCTAGTGATTAGTAATGCTGAGTTTTATTTCTGCCCTGAAACCACTGGGGGTTTAAGGGTATTTCTTGCAGAAACCTCTAGTTAGGTAGCCATCTTATTTTAAAATTAGATTATTTACTGAGTTGTTGTGTTCCTTATGTATTTGGACTATTAACTACTTATTAGATGTGTGGTCTGTCAATGTTTACTTCTCTTTTATAGATTGTCCATGAGTAACAGAAAAATGCTATTGAGTGTTTTCTTTCATGTCTAGAGGGCCTTTATTTTTATATATTCCCATTTGTTTATTTTATTGCTTTGGGGGCATATCTAAAATCAGCCCCCACCCCAAACCACCACCACCACCACAACACACACACACACACACACACACACACACACACACACACACACACATTGACCAGACAAATGTTACTTACAGAGTTTTCCTCTTACAATGTCTTTTAGTAGTTTTATGTTTTAGGACTTACTTTTAGGTCTGTAGTATCAGATGGGGATAGAATTTTAATTTTGTGTGTGTATGGATATTTAAAAGCCCCAATTCCACTTTTAAAGAGATTGCCCTTTTACCATTATAGCTTACATACCCAGTACACACCAGCTATCTATCTCTTATACCAGAGATATCTTAGTGGTTAAGAGCACCTCATGCTTTTTCAGTGGACCTGGATTCAATTCAAGAGCGCCCACATGATTATTCAAAAACCCTCTGTAACTCCAGTTCCAGGAGATTCAAAACTTACAACAGCCATACACATGAAGTAAGAATAAACAAATCTTTAAAAAAAACCCAGGTTGATCGTAAATTCATGAGATCTTTCTTTCTTTGTTTAGTGTGTTTATGTATGTGGTATGCCTGTGTATGTGCATGTGTGTTCACATGTGTGTGCATGTGGAGGCCCAGAATTGAGATTAAGTGGCTTCTCTACTCTCTACTCTACTCACTCTCTACTTTTTGTTGGGAAAAGGTCTCTTGTCAAAATTCAAGATTGCTAGCTCAGCTACCCTGCTTACCCAAGGGATCACCTCTCTGCCTCCTGAGAGCCAGAGCTATAGGAATCTGAAGGCTGGTTCTTACGTGTGTATAGCACATACTTTAGCATGAACTGTCTTCCCAGCCTTGTTTCTGGGATTTCCATTCTCTATAACTTTGTGTCATATTTGTATATTAAGTGGTATTGTGCCAAACTTTGTTCTTTTTGCTCATGATTATTTTGGTATATGGTCTTTTTGTGGTTCCATGTGAATTTGAGATTCTTTTTATATTTATATGAAAAATATCATTGGAATTCTGCATTGAATCTGTAGATAATTTTAGTAATAGTTTGGACATTTTAGCAATATTAAGACTTCATTAACATAAACAAATTTTCTATTTGTTTGCAGTATTTCCGAAATTACTGTTCATTTTTTTCTTATTTTGTGTATATGTATGTATGTGGTTGTGTGTGTGTATGTGAGTATAGTGTGTGTTGGTGTGTGTATATGTATGTGTGTGTGTGTGTGCATGTGTGTTGGTGTGTGTGCATATACGTGTGCATGTGGACGCCAGATGTTGACTTCATTTGTCTTTAATTGCTCTCCACCTAACTTTTTTATTGAAACAATTGTTTTTCATACAATATATTCTGATCATGGTTTCTCCTCCCCCAGCTCCTCCCAGATCCTCACCTACCCAACTCCATGCCCTTTGTCCTTCCTCTCTCTATTTAGAAAACAAACAGATAAACAAAAAACAAACCAAAATTGAAAGCACAGAATAAGCACACACACACACACACACACTCACTCACTCTCTCTCTCTGTCTCTGTCTCTGTCTCTGTCTCTCTCTCTCTCTCTCTCTCTCTCTCTCTCTCTCTCTCACACACACACACACACCTGTAAAAACACAAGTTCAGAACCATCATACACCAACAGAAGACAAGTAAGAAAGAACAAGTCCAAACAAAGAGATGGGAGACAAACACGCTACAAAAATACCATGGAATTCACTTTTGTGTTGGCCAGCTACTGCTAGGCTCGAGGATTAATTAAATGTGGCTTGTATACCAATGAGACTCCAGTGCAGAACACTGACTTTGCCTTTGTAAGTGGGGGTCAACTGCAGATACCGTCTTGGTTGGGGTGGGAGCCCCTGGGCACTGATCCCTCTCAGCACTGCGACCCTTCCGGCCTGAACCTGTGTGGGCCCTGTGTATGTGCAGCCACGATATCCGAATTCAGCCCTAAGTGGGATGTTTTCCTTGAACTTCTCTCCTCAGGGCTTAGGGATCCATGAGGAAGAAGAGGCAGAAAGATTGTGACCAGAAGGGGTGGGAGGCTCCAAGGAAACTGTCTTCCAGGCACACCAGGACAGATACACCTGGCTTTTTGAGGCAGGCTCTCTCTCTGGCTTGAGGCTGGCATATTCATCAAGGTTTGGCAGTCAATAAGTTCCCCGTGTCTTCCTGTCTCTAGCTCCCCAGTGCTGGGGTACAAGCCACCACACCTGGCTTTGTACGTGTTACAGATGGGACTTAGGTCCTTGTGATTATGGGACAATCGCTTCACCAACTGCACTATTTCCCTAGCTTTTGGAATTAGTCTTTAGCAAGTGTTTTTAAATCATTAACCGAGAAGCCCTCCTCTTTCTTGCAGGCATAGAAGATGGTGTCTGCCGAGCAGGAGTTTTGTGCAGCGTGCTTCACACACATCTGCATTGCATTCCCCACTCCCCATGTACCCAGCATACTTTGTGGTATCATTCCCACCTTACTGCTGATTACTCGGAAGGATTACATTTGTCTGGGTTCAGTTAACAGGCAATTGAAGTGTGAATCCAAACCTTTCTATTTCAAGAGGTCTTGATTTTCTCACAATGACTAATGGGAGATTTCCGTTTGCTTGTTACTTCCACAGATGTGTGTCGAGCGTGCAATATGAATACAGGTTTTTTTTTTGGTCAAAGAATCTGAGGTGTTCGTGTACACAGATCACACAGAGGTAGCAAGGCATCTCCCGGGACATTTCCTCTGGAAACGCAGTCAGCACTGCCCCTGCGCCTCTCCTCTTGCCAGGGCTTCCTGTTCAGTCCCTGTTCTCTCCCGCTCTGGGGAGGGAGCCACTCCTTCCTCTATAGATCATTGTGTCTTTTAGCGAGAGCCCTAGACAGCCACCATTGCCATGCTGGTACATTTCCTGGCCTGTGTACTGTCCGTGCACGCTTAACACCGAGTTCCAAAAGGACTTGAGTTGTCTGCTTACTTGATACATTTAAATATCTGGATGCCATAAGTGATTGCAATCAAATTCTGATCAAAGATGAAGATATGCTAATGCAGTCCCATGGCTCTTAACTATGTTGGACTTAGGATCTATCCAGATGAATTTACATAATGAAGAGCTGAGTGAGGGGCCTGGAACATGGAGATATTCCACAGCAAGTTAGTTTCTGAAGCTACCTCTCAAATACTGTGCTGTTAGTGTATTCCTTCAGTACAGTTCCAACTTAACTTCTCTTGTTCTTACTCTCTCCAATCAAGAGTCTTAGTGAGATAGTCAGACTTAGTTATCTGCCAAGAAACATTTAAAGCGAGGCAGAGTCCAAAAGAAGAAGGAATCCAGTCTTATTTTTTTTAAATATTTATTTATTTTATTTTATATGTATGAGCATTTTGCTTGCATGTGGGTGTATATAAAATGTGTGCCTTGTACCCTTGGAAGTCAGGAAAAGTCATTAATCTCTGGAACTGGAGTTGCAGATGGTTGTGAGACTCCACGTGGGTACTGGGAATAACCTGAGCCATCTCTCCAGCCCCAAGAATCAAGTTTATAGTCCAGCTTTCCCACTTACTGAGTTCTGTGTCGCAGAGAGTCTACCAAATGGCTGCCATCTCCCCTCTTTTTTCTAATAAAATATACTCCATACTTAATGAATAAGAAACTATGTAGGAAGCGGAAGAAGTCCTGAGTGAATGTGTACTGTTGTCATGGGAACGCCAGTGGCTCCGCCCCATAGGAGTGGCAAAGCCTTACCCCCTGAAGCTGAGGACTGATGGAACGATTTTCCCTGGGAGTCTAAGTGCAAGTGGGTGACTAGTGCAAGTGTGTGCAAAGGCCGGCAACTACGGCATCTTTCTCCATGTTTACAGCCCGAGGTGGCTCACTGACAGACACTTCCTACAGAGACGAGCTAAGCCCTGCCCTGTGCTGTGCTGAATAACCACGCTGAGGGGCCTGGTTTTATTGGTAGCTGGTCTCCCACTGGACTCCAGCTTTCCTGTATGGGACTCTGTGTTTCTGTCCTTTCTGTATTTCCTACTGTCCCTGGTCAGGTTTCTAGGACCCAAGCTTCAAAGGTTGGGGAAACCGCTTTGGACAACTAGAAAAGTCAGGCGCCACTAATTAAATTAAAACTATCATCTCCCACGGTTCCTTTTAGGTCAGTGGTTGTCAAGTGATGTGTTCCAGACATGCCTTCAGATGGCACCATCATGGCGAGTTTAAGTCCCACTCTTACTGGAGACTTTTTTTCTACCTCCTTTTGAGAATAAGATTTTTATGTTGGAGTAATGAACATGCTTTATTAGACATAAGCTAAACAATATGCTTCTGGTACTAAGATTTGACCGCTATTTGTGCTGAATAAAGTTCTTGATGGCACTGTGGTTAGAACAAGCATGAACTTGACAGAGAGGTGTCTGGTCAGGCACACGTGTTGATGAACCTGGAGTAGAAGGAGAGTCTAAGCATCCTCTAGGGAATATATTTAGGAAGGTGCAGGTTCTAAACTGGGTTCTTAGGTTGTGCCTTGGGCACGGGGTGTTAACGACTTACATCACTCTCCCTCAGCTTTAGAAGGGCCTCAGTTAACTAAGCTAAACTGAAGTGGGCTAGGTTCTAGAAGGAAGGATGAGAGAAAATCCAGGAGCCGTCAAGCACAGCTGTGTATTTACGTGGTAATTACAAGTCGTTTCCCCATGAAGGTGCTCACATGATCATTTACACACGCCTAAGTCTTCCTCATGGTAGTGGGGCTCTCCCAAGGCAGTCTAACATTTCTGCTCAGTTGCTACAGTTTTGGAGGGGCAGATGGGTGGAGGAAACAGGGACAATTGTCTAGGATGTCAGAGAGAAAATGAAGGCTACATGGATTTGGAAAAGGGTCTGTGCCTGACTGCTGTATACCATGGAGCTGATGTACTCTTCCCATCCTCCCTTGTCTGATGAGTGTTAGGCATTTTGGTAAGGTTCCCCTGAGTGAGAGTGTACACTGTCTCCATGATCTGAATATTCAAATAGCTCCATCCTTCAGGCTGAGTGACTGCCTCAGCTGAGAAAAGCCACAGCAGAATGGAAGTGTCAGGGGAGTGGGAACCGGTCGAGGTGCCCTTCGGCCTCGTCCACAGAGGGTAGCTGAGGTCACCAGCTGACTTGTGAAAAGCCACTTTTGGCAGTAATCACGAAGACAGTGTCTCGGAGAGATTTTTTTTTTTTTTTATGAGGATGCAGGGCATCCACAGACATAAAACGGAGAGAAATGCTTGTTAGTTATGGCGAAGGTGAAAGGCTCGGAAAACTGATTAGCGTAGCAGTGTGGTCGGACGGAATGGAAGGCTCAGAAGCATAACCGTTAATTGGGTGCTTACCTACTAATTTGAGCTTGGATGTCAGCAGTACCGCACTCCATTTCAAACCCAGGGTCAGACTTTAATGCTACATCATAAATTACGTAAAGGCACAACACTAACAATTAGATAATTATGGAGACCCATGCTGTTGCAATTTAACTGGGCAAGTTCAGGGCAAACATGACAGGGGAATGGCTTAACCCTCCGCCTGCTGGCAGGAGTCTTCCCCCTCAGAGACAGAGCCGGTGCGCGAGATGCTGCTGTTGGCTGAATTTCTACACCTATGGGTTAACTAATTTCTTTCCAGTAGCTGGCTCCATCAGATGACCCGAGCAGACTCAGAAGAAATATTAGAGAAGTGTTAATTATGCTTTAGAAAAATCCAGCCTTTAAATCCATACCAGCTAAAGCACCTGGTGGTGGGCTGGATTCCAGCTCAACTTTAAGCCGAAGCTTAAAATCAAAGCTTTTTTTTTTTTTAATTTTTAATTTTTTTTTTTTTTTTTACAAGCGTGAGACTTTCTGTAGATAGAATATGCGGATGTTCAATCCTAGCTCTCTCCATTAACATATGAATCAAAATACAAGTCTCAAGGTCGATGTTTTATTCTCATTGTATTCTCGCAGGCAAACTAGTGCCCGCTTCAATCAATGATGAAGGCGGGCTCATCCCGTGTGAATCGCAGGGCTGTGCTGGGGCTTCTGGGAAGCGCATCGCTCACTCTTCGACTTGCTTATCAGTGCGTCTTGAGAACCTCTGTGTGTGCTGGGTCTGGGGAATAAAGATGTCAGGAGATAAGCATCCAAACATCACTCTGATTACGGGGTGGGGACCCGAGTCTGTGGAGGCTCAGTTCATGTGCATGCAATATGGTATGGTTTGGTCCTCACGGACAGGGGATAGTTTGAGAAAGGCTGGAACCATGTCAGGTTTCCCCTCCCTTCACACACCATGGACATAGGGAGGAGTGTTTTTGAAGAAATAGGTAAGTCTAAGAGCCTACAAAGTTGAAGGAGTGGGTGGCTCGTGTCTAAGAGGAAAAAAGTAAAATAATGGATGGTTTTGTCTGGCAAATGAAATCATACTTTAACTTTATAAAAATAATATTATGAAGCTGAATTTTAGTACATGGAGAGTTGTTTGCTCCAAATAGATCGGCTTCATCTGTCTTCAAGTATTTCAAAAAAAGACACGAGATCAGCTCAGGCATTTCTACATTCTAGATTCAGGGACCACGGAATTCAAGACCACTGGGCGTTCCATTTGCTTTTATGTGCCTTTTCTCTAGGCTTTGGGGTATGGAGATCCAAACAGGAAGGGGCGTGGCTCAGAGACATAACCTAGAGCTGGAGAAAGAAAGGGAGCTCAGACCGAGAATCCCTGTGCATTTACCAAATGGACATCAGTAGCGCACCACAGTGGAAGCTTTCATGGGATCTTGAGATAGAATTTGACCCAATGGAGCTGGGTTCAGACCCGGAAATAAATGAAATAAACATGAAAGAAGAGAGGAGTGAGAGTAGATATGTCAAGGCACGGCATCTGTCAGAAAGAAGGGGCTGTCTTGTCCTGTGTGACTCCCAAACACTGGAACTAACGGGAGCCGACAGCTTCAGGCAGGAACATTAGGGTTCAGTATAAATTTTTTTCTTAAGGTGTTTGCCAAATATGGAGTTCATCGTTTCAAAGGAGGCAAGACCCTTGTCATTAAATGTCTTCCAGTCAAGGCTGGTTGTGTCTGGCTCTGGGTGTGCATGTATGTGTATGCACAGGCTTGAATGTTTCTATGTGTTTCTGCACATACCTATGTGGCTATGCTCATGTGTGGCTTGTGTTTGTGAATATGTCTTCACATGCATGAATGTGAAATATTTGTGGGCATGTATTAATGTGTACGAGTGCGTGAATTTGTATAGGGAAGTTGTGTAAAAACCCTTTAAAGCCCTTTCTAAATGCTAGAGACACTGATTTAATAAATAAATCAAAATATCCAAATTATAACTCATTTAAGATGTAAAGTTCTGTTTTTCCCAAAGCTGTCACCTCAATTTGGATTAGGTAATACATAGTATAACCGACCATTCTCTGACTGGATTTGGGGCTTGCTTCACAGAAGGTAGTCTACAGCTGGTATTACACACCTGACCAAACATAGCTGGGGAGGTCCTAGGTCCTAGTAGGGAACTAAATACTGCTATTTAGCTAAACAGACACAACATCAAATTGTATTCTAAATGTTTATGTTCATACCCACTGACAAATTCTATTTCCAACCTTCATCAGAGAAGCCGCTTTTTCTAGTGTACTGTGGTGAAATCTGCACAAGGTTCTGAGAGCAAGTGACAGACGAGGGCTCCTTTGTCTTAAGCAAAACATTTCCACCATGCACTCCAAGGCTCAGAGAACATGGAGGAAGAGGCACAGGACGTTTGTAGGAGCTGGAAGATTAGCAGAAGGCCGTGAACTGTTGTCTGCTAGGCCAGACCCAGCCATCACAAACTCGGAGAGCTTCGTGCAGATGTCTGCACTGAGGCTGTACAAGAATGGGCCCATCGGTAGTCAGGCATGGGTGGGGGAGGGCCCCAGAGGAGCTTAGCTCTCTCTGTTGAACGCTTTCGTGATGATAGATTCATGGAGAGGTGGAGGCAGTTCCTTCGGTGGTCTACACAATAGTGAACCCACCAGGCTTCAAGGGATACTTCCAATTCAGTGTTCTCAGTGACAACACTGCTTAAACTAAATTGGTCATAAAACAATGCCGTTTGTCGGCAGTCTGGGAATGGGACTGGTAGAGAGGGTCAGGGGATACTAACAGGGATAAATGGAGATGAGAAATGGGGGAGAGAATTATCAAAATTATGAAATTGTCAAAAACGAAAACAAACAAAAATCAAATTTAATTAATTAAAGAAAAACACCTAGGCAATTCTTTTTTTAAATTATTATTTTATTTTATAATTAATTAAATTTTACATATCAGCCACGGGTTCCCCTGTCCTCCCTCCTCCCACCCCCAGCCTTTTCCCCCAATCTAATCTACCCCCATTCCCACCTCCTCCAAGGCAAGATCTCCCCTGGGGATTCAGCCCAGCCTGGTAGATTCAGTTGAGGCAGGTCCAGTCCTCTCCTCCCTACACCAAGGCTGAGAAAAATGTCTCAGCATAGGACCTAGGTTCCAAGAAACCAGCTCATGCACTAAGGACAGGTCCCAGTCCCACTGCCTGGGGGCCTTCCAGATAGTTCAAGCTAATCAACTGTCTCACTTATCCAGAGGGCCTGATCCAGTTCCATGGGGGCTCCTCAACTATTAGTTCATAGTTCATGTGTTTCCACTAGTTTGGCTATTTGTCTTTGTGCTTTTTCCAATCATGGTCTCAATATCTCTCGCTCATATAATCCTCTCTCTCGCTGATTGGACTCCTGGAGCTTCACCTGGGGCTTGGCTGTGGATCTCTGCATCTGCTTCCATCAGTCACTGGATGAGAGTTCTATCTTAACAGTTAGATCGGCCATCCTATCACCAGAGTAGGTCAGTTTAGGCTTTCTCTCGACCATTTCCAGTAGTCTATTGTGGAGGTATCTTTGTGGATTTCTGGGGACCTCTCTAGCACTTTGCTTCTTCCTATTTCCACGGGGTCTTCATTTATCATGGTATCTCTTTCCTTGTTCTCCCACCCTGTTCCTGATCCAGCTGTGACCTTCCGCTCCCCTAAGCTCTCTTTCCCCCGACCCTTGCTCTCCATTAACGCCCCTCACGTCCAATTTGCTTATGTAGATCTCATCCATTTCTCTGCTGTTGGGCAATCCCTGTGTCTTTCTTAGGGTCTTCTTTGCTAGGTAGCCTCCCTGGAGTTGTGAATTGCAGTCTGGTTATCCTTTGCTTTACATCTGGTATCCACCTATGAGTGAGTACATACTATGTTTGTCTTTCTGAGTCTGGGTTGCCTCATTCAGCCTAGGCGATTCTTAAAGCCCACCTCTGAATATGTGTGTGTGTGTGTGTGTGTGTGTGTGTGTGTGTCTGTGTGTGTATCTCTCTTTGTATGAATGTCTGTGTATATGTGTGTGAGTGTGTATGTGTGTATGCCTGTGTGTTTCTATATTGGATGACATTTCCAGAGGCAGTTTGATTATGAGTTTCTGACTTAATCAATGGGGTAATTCCTTTAATGATTCTTGACAGGATTGCCTTGTTGTCAGGGGTAAGGGGGTTTAAGTAGCGGCCTGTCTTGGGCATATCTTGGCTTTTCCTTTCCCGTTTCTCCACTTCCCCAGTTTCCAGTTCACAGAGAAGTGAAGAACAGCCTCTAGCCTGCGTTCCCACTGTCACGGTGTCCTGTCCAAGGACAGGCACTAGTCAGCCATGGCCTGTACCCTTTGAAACAGGGTGTTAGAAACAGACTCCCTTCCTCAAGTTGCTGCATCAGGTGTTTCGTTCATGAAGATGAAAAGCTGAGCAATCCAACCTCTCCAGGGTAACCAAGCTGCATATGTATGACTTCACTGACCATCATCCATCGGGTCCCTTTTTATAAGATGGACAAAGCACAGAGCTGCAACAGATGTACAGACAAGGCTCTCCAACCACGTAGCATACCATAGGCTCAATGGCAACACAGTAAGGCCAGGGATTGCACGGAGTATGTTCCTTGGGATGCCCCAGGCCATACCCAGAATAGGGATCGGTCTAGACTGGAGGATTATTGTTCACTTAATATGGATGTATTCCTTGGTTAGCATGGGCAGAGAATTTCAAGTCAAGGTCAGAGAAGCTCAGAGAAGTGATCTTGGGGTGGGTATCTGATGCATGGAGCCACTAGTGAAAGTTAGTGAGAGAAGTTCTCTCTGGGTCTGCCAAAGACTTGGGGCTTCACTTAAAGGTCAATGACATTTGGAGGGTTCTTAGTAGGAGACATACATTTGGCTTGCACTTTATCAGGCTTGCCCTGGCATCACGGCAGGGAGTTCTTAGGATATATTTTCTCAGCCTTGGTTCCCAGTGGTGAGATCGTCATATTACAGGATGTTTACCAGCATCCCCAACATCTTCTTACTAGTTGTCAAGAGTATCACTGTGGGTCCCAAGGTAGGAAATTCAAAAATACCTCCAGACATTGCCAAACACCCGCTGGTGGGGTAGGTGGGGAGGAGAGTTGCTCTTGGCTGAGAACCCTAGTCTTTAAGGGATGAAATAACATATTAACCCAAATTTTAGAAGAGATCATGGTGGAAGGGTGGTTAGGAAGTAAGAGTTAGAATTGGCAGGTTTGGGGTATATGTGAGGAGAAGAGAATCAAGGATGAAGCCATTTTGAGACAGAGCAAACCAAATGGTGGGAGCTAAGAGTAGTTTTCCTAAGAAGAAGGTTGTCCTGATTAGTGTATTTATTTATTTATTTGTTTGTTTGTTTACTTACTTAATTTTCAACTTGGCACAAACTAGAGTCATTTGGGAAGAGGGGTTCTCTATTGAGAAAATGTCCCTACCAGATTGGGTTGTAAGTGAGCCTGTGGCACATTTTCTTGATTAATGATTTATGTGGGAGGGCCTGGCCAACGGTGGTATCCTGGGCAGATGGTTCTGGGTGGTATAAAAAAGCAAGCTGAGCAAGCCACGTGGTGCAAGCTAGTAAGTAGCATTCTTTCATGACTTCCACATCAGTTCCTGGCTCCAGGTTCCTGCCTTGTGTTCCCTCAGTGACAGACAGTAACCTGTAGTTGTAAGCTGAAGTAAACTCTTCTTGCTCCCAGTTGGTTTTGGCCATTGCATTTTGTCATAGAAACAGAAACCTTAATGAAGACAGTCAGGAATTCCATTTTTTTTTTTTTTTGAGAATTATGACTTTGAGGAGCCTGAGGGTCATCCAGCGAAGCATGAATCATAGGTTCAGAAGAGTCTTGCACAGGTTCTGACTCAGAGTTTGGCAAGTGAAGGGCACCACCCCACAAGGGGTGGTGGGAATCGTGCCCTTTCTGGCTCATTAATAGCATCATGAATTGCCTGTCTTGGGTGCCTTTACCAGGTCCATTCCTCATCCCTGTGACAACACAGGCAGTGGGAACAATTCCATGGAAGAAGGAATGGTTTGGGGGTCACGGTTTCAGAAGGTGTGGTCCATGGTTACTTGACTCCATGCACTTGGGCAAAACTGTGGAGGAGGAAACATGTATGTAGGAGAAATCTCCACTTTTTGATGGATAAGCAGAGAGTGGGACCAAAAGGGGCCAGGTATAATATATCCCCAAGGACCTGCTTCCAGTGACCTACTCATCAGCTGGTTCCCATCTCCGAAGGTTCCCAGTGCCTCCCAACATAGCGCCATCGGCTACCAGTCAAGCATCGAAAACCTGAGACTGTGCATGCCATACTTCAACTATGATAGTACCCAAGTGCTTGAGGCACTGTATATAGGAACGTGCAGCCAGCTGTGAATGCTCAGCACTGCCTGGTCATCCCCAAGGGCCACTGCACTGGGGAGAGATCCACATGGCTTCCCGAATAAGGAGGAAGGCCCAGCAAGCTTGACCTTTCTTGCTCTCAGCAGCTGAAGTGCTTCTTAAGTGATGGCTGAATGGTGGAAGCTATTACTCTAACTGTAATTTGTAATGGCTTTCTATCGCTTTTGAGAGAGCTGGGGCTCCTTGGGATGAAAGGTGACTTTTAAAAGTCAGTAATTATACTTCCAGCGAAAATGTGTCGCTGGCACCGTGCATGACTACAGTATGCAGGGCATCCAAGAATTCACTCCTGGACAGGGCTTAGATTAATCACGGTTTCAATGCCCAGAGAACATGTTCTCAGTCGTTAACCATCCTCTTCCCTGCTCCTTAAAATGTGGACCTTGTAATCAAAAAACAGACACACCCTCAACTATAGCAGGGTGCTGTACTAAATAAAAAATTATAGTTATTATCCACAGACTTCATAAGGAGCAAAGTCCAGTTACAACACATCTGGTAAACTCCATTAAAGAACTGAGTTATGTTCAGCTTGTGTTTTAATTAGCCCGTGATAAACAAAGAATCAAAGGCCATTCCGCTCTGGTGGTTTTGATATTTACGACTGCCTTCACCTGCACTTACACACAGGTTTATGGAGTGTAAAAAAGGGAAGAGTTCGAGTGATGTTGTCTAGACATTTACTGTTTGTAGATCAGTTAGGAGGCTAGCCAGATGTGTGCACTGGCCTTCAGAGCTACGGGCTATTCTGTTTTCAAAGCATTTGCGGGTAAAGATAGTCTCATCTTCCAGGACAGGATTTGATATCAGAGCTTCAAGGTCGTTCAGGTTCCTTTGTAGCTTGTGAAACTGTTAAAAGAACAATGTAGTTTAGATGAAAGAATATAGTCTATGAGGTGAGATCTAAGGGGAACCCTGTGCTTCTGGATGATGAGAGGTCTCAGGCTCCATGAGGAAACATTTTCATAGGTGTGGACACTGAATCCCTAAACATTTCCATCCCTAGCCCCCCTAATCAACCTTACAGTGAACACAAACACTGAGCTGGTCAATGTGAAAGCCTCTAAGAAATTTTGCTGTAAGATCTTCTGAACTTTAATATCAACCAGGCAGGGTTGGAGATGGAGCTCAGTTGATAGAATGCTCACTTAGCATGTACGAAGCTCTGAATACCCTTCTTAGCTCCTTATAAAAATCAGGTGTGGTAGTTCTTGCCTGTAATCCTAGCACTCAGGAGGAGGCAGGAGAATCAGAAGTTCAAGGTCATCCTCCACTGCACAGGAAGTTCAGGACCAGCCTGGGATACACAAGAACCTGTCTTTGGAAAGAAAAATCTATCCTGTGCATCCTAGTTCCATGAGTTTCATGTAAAGAATTCATTTTTATGTAACCCATTTCTGGGGATGTGAAGGAGTCCTGGGATGAGCCTGTGAACCTGGCTTGGATGGCCATCTATAGCAATTCCCAAAAGCAGGTATTCTTGAAAGAGCTCACCCCCAACTCCTTGTTCTCTGAAATGACCCTTGTCAGCCTTCACATGGGCACTGACTTAAGGATTTGGCTCTATTTCTCTATTGTTTTCTTTCCAACTACTTTCCTTATTCCCCTTTTCCTTTAAAAGGAGCTATATTTGGACATACAGTAAATAGGCAGAGAGTGCAGAAATACCACAGTGTGCATGTGCACGCACATGCATTGTACTTTCCATTCTCTTTAAGGAGTGAGATACCACAGCACCCAGACACATGCCTAAGGTTTCCTTTCAATTATTTTCCTTCCCTGTTTCCCCAAAGGATTCACTCTGAATCCAAATGAGATGAATTTTGCCCCTGTTTGAAGGCTTCATAACTGGCCAAACAGAACACATCTTCTCTCACTTCTCTGAGATTAACAAGGTTATTGTGTATGACTGTAGTCCCCCCCCCCAAGTGCTGTGTGATATTACTCTGTATGAGTACATAGCTTACTCTGTTCAGATTACTGTGGTTGGAAATTTGCCTACATATAGTTTGAATCTGTTGTCAATAAGGACTGGACATTTTTGCACGTGACACACACAAGCATTTCTCTTCAACATGTCCGGTTAACTTATGGGCTGACCTCCGATCAACCAGGTTTGAGGGATGTTAATGAAGTCAGGCCTGACACAGTCCTTCTGTATCATCTCAACTGCACAGTTGTAGGACGTTTGCAATAAGCTTCATCACTGATGATCTCCAAGTGTTGTGTCTTTGGAAGCCAGTGCTCACCATCAGTTGCCTGACATCAGTGGAGCACACCATCCTTCCAACCAGCGACTCACTGTGTGGTCCCTGTATTTGCAGCATGCACAGCACCTGACAATTTGTGAGAGGGGTTCCTTCTCAACTTTCCTTCTAAACCCATCATCACATAAAACACCTTGTGCTTAATAAGTCCTCTGGAAGCTTCTCATGCCTGGTCACATCTATTCTCCATCCTCATTACACATCTCAGCATCCACAAAACAAGAGGCACATGGAGGGAAACTGATTAATTTATTTTCCATTCATTCAATCAGTACATGCTGAGCACCTGTTAAGTCCTAAGCTGTACTCTGCTTAATAAGCATCAGGGATGTGAAGATGGGTTAGTGATGGCCCTTGACCTTCAGAAGATCAAGGTCAGCAAGTGGATATTGTACAGGGTGATGGGTGCCATGGAAACAGGAGAAGGGGAACAACCACTTCTCCCAGGGAGGTCGGAGCATGTTCTATTCAGGAGGTGAGCTGTTCATTTCAGTACTAGTTGAATTCAATCTTTGAGTGGCTTCCTAAGCAAGTACCAGTTAATGCTTGCACACAACTGGTGGCTCTTAGATGTGACAGCACAGAGACTTGTGTTATCCTTACTTCTGAGACCGAGGTGCTTAGAATGTACCAGACAACCATTAAATGTTGAATAAATAACTTTTCCATAGTTATTTCTTGGGGGCCTTGTATGTCATGCATTTGACCTTCATTTATGGAGTACCTACTGCATGATTGTATTTCCAACAAATCCTACCATATGCCTGGTGGCTATGGTCCCTAGGTGATGGTTGGTGTTAACTTGATTGTATTAGCAAGCTGTTTGAATACTTGGTAAAGGCCACTCAAATGGCCGTGGGGGCTGTGCCAGAC
The DNA here is from genome assembly GCF_004664715.2 of Peromyscus leucopus. NCBI lineage: Eukaryota > Metazoa > Chordata > Mammalia > Rodentia > Cricetidae > Peromyscus > Peromyscus leucopus. The sequence continues at coordinate 144,631,155 of NC_051063.1, read as the reverse complement.
TGTATGTTTGACCCGATTGATCAGAGGAAGGATGGCATAAGAAGGATCTCAGTTCTTCGGGGGTGTTTTCTACAAGATAAAAGTGCCTTTTTGATGGCAGGATACAACACATTGAAACCAGACAGATGAAAGGCAGTCTTAGTTACTCATACACGGGAATGAGAAGATGCTGCCAGCAAGAACCGCAGAGGAGGTTGCCCCAGGGACAGGGTGACACAGACTGATTCTGCAGGGACAGTTTCTGTGTGGCTAGCAAGGTGGGCTTCCAGAGTGGGTCATGTGATTTTGAAGACGTGTGGAATCTGAGGTGGGGTGACTGCCACTGGGACCAGTAACCAATGCCAGTACCTGGCCCTGGGATAAGCAGAGCAGGTGCAGAGTGGTCTGAAAGTATGGTAGCCTGAGACAGGAAGTGGCAGAGATGTGGACTTGGCCAGGCGCTTTGGATGGAGAATTGACCAGTCTCAAGCTGGAGCCTCAAAACTGAGTGAAGACAGCGTTTTAGGATAAGACAGGTTCACACAGAAAAGGAGAGAGTGATGTAGTACCACTTGGTTGCGATGGAGCATTTACACGGCCTTTAATGGCTGTCTCTTACCCTCTCACCAACTTTTCTATTGGCGTAGCGGAGGAGAGGTGTTGAGTGTTTCTGAACAGTAGAAGGAGTTCTGCAGCGGCACAGTGAGATAATGTAAACTACACACAGTATTTCCATCCCACTGAAGAAATGAGACGGATCCACAGGCCTCAATTTCAAGTTACTTGTGACAGAAGATACTCCTGAAACATTGGAATTGGCCAAATAAACACTCTTGGCTTTTGTTTGAAATAAACCCAAACTCCAAGACCTGGCTGTGTTAACTAACAGAGCTCTGCACAGAGCCTGTGCACCTTTTCTGGGGATTAGGTCTTAAAGGGAAGTGGCCTCTTTAGCTGTCTAAAGGATTCCAGTTAACGTGACCATGCCCCACGGCTCGTTTCCTGGGGGGAGTGTGTCTACCATCTAGCAAAGCAAGAGATGAGTGTAATGTCAGAAACAAACTTCTGGGACTTTGGAGTCCCATTTTTTTCCTTTCCTGGAAGCCCTAAGTGTGCAGGAATTAGGTGGTGGAGGGGATGAGCTCATACCAAAGCACCCCCCTCCCCCCTTCACCCACCACGTGCTGTTAACTCTGCAAACTAGAGCTTTCAGGATTTGGTTTCTTGTGCAGCAACAGCTCTGGTGGCCGGCTGCGCACTTGGATGCTCTCAAATGTGGTGGGCTAGCTGGACGGGACACTTAGCAAGGGCAGTTAGCTCCATACCAAGCCTTTAAACAACCCCTTTCCCAGTTAAGCTCCCATCCTCCTGCACCAAGCCAGAGATGCAGATCTGAATTTCATGAAGAGAGACTGAACTGCATCTCTATTTAAAACACTCATGTCCCAGGATGCAAGAGTAGAGTGGTGGGATGTTATTCTTGGTGGGTGTTCTGTCCAAAAGCTCAAACATCTCCATCCCTTTCGTATCATCCCAACCTCGTAATTCATTGTTTATTTAAAAAAAAGTCAACCAACTTCTACATTAAAAACCAAAGCAAACAAGACAGAACCCATCACCGCTGTGCTTATTTTAGCAAGTTTATTTTTTAAGAAGATAAAAATCAATATTCTCCCTTGTGCAGCTGATGTCCTGGGGGATGGACTACAGGAATCATAGTTAAATTGCTGCTAGTCTGTCTGTGTGAAAGAAAAGGTCAATATTTTTTTTCCTAGGAAGAAAGCGCTCTGCTTTCCTCTTGGGAGACAAGAGAATGCCTCGGTGGTAAATTACTGGATTTTGTGTCCAGCTGGTTGTGAGGGATAATTCTACCCTTTGAATGAAAACACTCTCCCGCTCGCCCTCTGATTCTTCCTCTCATTTCTCACAAGCTCGACTTGGAGTTTCCTCTGGTCTGTGTCACGGTCTTATCCCTTATGCCTGGCAGGACTGTTCTAACCCCAAAGCTCGGTGAACAGGGAAGTCAGCTCTTCTGATTGTCTCTGAAGACTCCAGGTCTGAGACCTTTGACCAGTCAGGACCTGTTGGGACTGTGCCGAGGCAGCACCATCCAGGCTCAGCTGCTTCAAACCACTGCAGTTTTAATTTTTACTCACATTGCCTGTCCTCTGACTGTCAGCAGGGGCCTCTACTCATTGGGATCATCCTGAGACTTGTACTGAAGGAGACCTCATGTCACACTGGCCTTCAAAGTGCCATCGTTATGGAGCAGCTGAGTTAAGCATCACTCTTAAAGCTTTGCCTTTGCACGGCATGGATTGCTCACTCTTACATTTCATTGGCCTAAAGCAGACATATAACACTCTTACTGCCACATGTCAACAAGAAGGAAAGAGTCAGATTATCTGTGACTAGGCCCCAGGATCACTATGATGGTGGCACCAATAAATTGAAGTTGAAATCTTGAAAGGATCTACAAGACACCCTCTTCTGGATTATTCCCACGACTCTTACATTTCTGAAAAGTCCAAGGATCTTTCTCCAGCATGGTGGCCCTGTGCACATACTTGGTCTCTTGGGAGTTTTACTGGTTCTCACTGCTTCTCAAGGTGACTGTTGGATTGTTGTGTTTCTGAGCAGTCCTTGTTTGCTTAAACCACTCAGGGCCTGAGTTTGGCACTTAGGCTCCTCTGTTCTCCTGCTGTGTGGTCCTGGTTATGAAGGTCCCCTAGGTGCGCCTCTGTACCAGTCTGTAAAATGGGACTATTATCATTCTTATTTGAAGAAGCTGGATTATGGAATGAATGAAGTACAATGAAGTCTGTACTTGCTATGTGACTGCAAACAAGAGGTTCCACCCCTGCTCTATTCTGACATAGGCTGCTGGAAGACAGAAGGAAAAGTGAACAGTGTGTGTGTGTGTGTGTGTGTGTGTGTGTGTGTGTGTGTGTCTGCTAATGGCAGATAGAAAAATTATTAAGTAATTATGAAAACAATTCTATCTATCATCTATCTACTCATCTAACCAACTGTCTGTCTGACTATCTTTCTACCTATCCATCATCTATTTTACCTTTCTTTCTCTCTCTCTCTCTCTCTCTCTCTCTCTCTCTCTCTCTCTCTCTCTCTCTCTCTCTCTTATTTATCTGCCAGAATAGCCTTGGAAGAAGGAACCTCAATTTAAAAAAATGCTCCTATCAGAAGGTAAGCCTATGGGGGTATTTTATTGATTGGCAATTGATATGAGAGGCCCAGGCCCACTGTGGGTAGTTCCACCCCTATGGAGGTGGTCCTAGATTGAATAAAAAAGCAAGATGAGTAAGCCATGGGGAGCAAGCCAGTTAGCATCATTCCTCCATGGTCTCTGCTTCAGTTCCTGCCTCCAACTGCTGCTTTGACTTCCTTTGGTGATGAACTATAAGCAGCAACACTAAATAAACCATTTCTTCCCTGAGTTGCTTTTGGTCAATGTTTTACTATTGAAATAGAACAAAGTAGGACACTGTCTATCTATATCAGTATTTTGGAACCAACTCTCTTTAAAAAGCCTGAGAAGACCAGTGACAGGGAAGTTTATTTATAAATTGCTCAATCATACCAGTAAGGTATTTATTTAAAAAGATGGGATTTTATTTTTGTCCTTTCTCTATTTCCAATTTGCTGGCTGGAGAGTATCTTCTTCTCATTCTTTGCTAACTCTAAATTATTCATGCCTCACTTTCTATCCAGGTTTTACTGCCCCTAAGGCCTATATTTACCCTACAGAATATTATGGGATTGCCTACAACTTAAAGTATCTTGGAACTATTTTTAATTTCACGGTACCCACCCCACTTTTTCAAATGAATGAGTATATGTCTCCCACAGCAACTAGCACTTAGGAAGTCCTTGTCACCTGGTCCCTCTCCTCTTTCCTTTGGGTAATCTTGGGGGACATTGGACTGCCACCTTTCAGTGTTTAAACCCAATATGCTAAAAGAAATTCAGAAACATGTTGCTTGTCACTGCCCTTAATAAAATATTGCCATCATTTTGGACAAATGGCTCCCAATGACATCTGGTTACTCTCTGAGTGATGGTGATGGGAGGAAGCAATAGCTCTTTGAAGAATGACTCAGGCATTCAAGAACAGTGGGCCAGCAGAATCCATAGTGGGGTCAAGGGAACGCCTCGCAGGAATCCGGAGTATGTGAATAAGAAAACAGTCATGGACAGCGCTTCCCTTTGAAACCAGTGTGTTGAATGAAGACAAGGTTTGACAACTTTATTAGTAGATTGGACAAGGTCTTGCTATGTAATCCAGGATGACATAGAAGTTTAGTTTAGTCCAGCTTCTCACTCATGATCTTCCTGCCTCCACTTCCTGAGTGCTATCCGTAGAGATGTTCATTACTGTGCCTGGTTTTGTCTGATGTTTCTGTATCACAGGCTCATTTAAAAATAGTTCTCTATGTACTGATTTAAAAATTCCCTCCAATAAGCACTTCTAGCAACAACTATGAAATAAAAATAATCTGAAACTTCAACTGTTGCCTAATAAAGTTCATGGGAAATATGAGATGATCATTCCAGTATGAGTCTAAACTTGCACACAGGATTATAAAGCTCCAAAGGAGTTTTGCTGCAGTGTTGAGATGAACGTGTAGACGCTGTGAGGAATATAGGTTGAACTTGAACGCCACACACCTGAGGATTCAATGCCGCTAGTGTACCTTTCAGCTTTCACAGGAGCAAAATACCACTTGTTGACTGTCCACCAGGGCCTCAGCCTCATTGAAAGTCAGGTGAACACACAAAGCTGCTGATGAAATTGCATTGGAATTCACCTTTCTAGCTGTGATTTGACTTATTAATCATTGAAAACAACCCTTGCTTATCTATGTTAATAGGTCACTCAAATACCTTGTGTTTAAAAGCTTCTTTTCATGTGTTCCTTTTAGTTTATTGAAATTCCTAATTATTTATTTATTTTTCTCTTCTTTGGGGTGTGTGTGCGTGCATGTCTGTGTGTGTGCAAATGCATGTGTTGCACATGGAAGTGCAATCTCAAATGTCATTCCTCAGGCACTGTCCACCTTGATTCTTTTGAGGCAGGGTCTCTCACTGGTTTGGAAATTGCCAAGTAGGCCAGGATGCCTTGCCTGCAAACCTCAGGGGTCTGCCTGTCTCTGCCTCCATAGTCCTGGGATTGCAAAGGCTCCCCAGCATGCTCAGTTTCTCATATTGGTCCTGGGAATCAGATTGAGGTCCACATGCTTGCAAGGTACATTCTTTACCAATTGACATATCTCCCTACCCTGAATTTTATGATTTCTTAATTATTATTGTTATCATTATTTTACTGATTCTGCTCAACGTTCAACAGACTCTTTCATCAGAAGGCTCATGTAGTTTTGCTTGTAATTTTAAGTTGTTTCCATGAGCTTCTTTCTGTGTGTGTGTTTTTAAGAGATTCATTTGTTTTATTTTATGTGTGTGATTGTTTTCCTTGCTTGTCAGTATGTGCACCACCCACAGAGGCCAGAAGAGGGCACTAAATCCCCGGGAGCCAGAGTTACCAATCCTTGTGAGCCTCCATGGGGTGCTGTGAGCTGAACTTCATTCTACAAGAGCAGCGATTGCTTTAGCCAGCCTTTCCTCCATTTTTAAAGGCATGGCTGTCGGCGCCATGAATCAATCCTCTACCTCACTTGTTTTCTCCTGCACCTTTCTCTTCCTAATTTTTCCAGCTATTTAAGAAATCTCTTTGACTTCCTTTTCCAATCTTTTTTTTTTTTTTTAAATCAGCCACATTTCTTCACTTCCCAAGAACTTACTCGAGCACCTACTACTGTTCCTGCTTTTATTTTACAGATTCAGTACATGCAGGCTTTCAGTGGGGTTATGGACAGTTCTTTTCCATTTCCTGACATATTTATAGTTCTTGGAGTAAATATTTCATACTTAACTTCCCTCTACATGTTACTTGCTATACTCAAATCACCATGGATTCTTGTCTGAACGTTTAATTTATGGATGAGAAACGTGCTGGTCAGTGTAGTCAGGTGGGTTGGCATTTGTGACACTGAGCATTTCTGTTTCGGCACATCATGAGAGCCTTGGTCCATTCAGGATGCTACAACGTGATACCTTTGACCAGGTAGTTTATAAATGACAGAATTAATTGCTCACAATTATGGAGGTTAGGCAGTCCAAGCTCAAGGTGCTTTTTGATTTGGTATTTAGCGAGGGCCCTTTCATTACAGTGAGGGACTTTTTTATTGCAACATTGAGTAGCAGATGGGACACTCAATCTTCTCCTCCAGTAGGGGGAGACCTTGTAGCATAATTACCTCCCCAGGTTCCCCACCTCTTAATAGTATTGCTTTGGACATAGACTTTCTAACACAGTAGCGGGCCGATGTGGCAGAAGATGGCTTGGGGGTAGCCCGACCTTCTGTACACCCTCCGGGTTGTGATATGGGGATCTCTGGAGTAAAGATCTGCCACCTATTGCCCCCCTCATTCTCATCTGACCACTTAGCCACTTGATGTTAGGGCACAGGCTCCTGGTTTTATTTAGTCTGGAGGTCATGTACTCTGACTCTAGTGCCCTAGAAAACCGAGTGGGAAAGCCTAGGTGTCCATGGGAGGGCACTGTGCCACCAACTCCTCCCATGATCCACCCCCCTCAGTTTCATTGAGTTTCCTCTCAGGAAAACTGGCCCTGGAGCCTTCTCTTGACTTTCTTGCACCTGTTATGACAATAGGAGTGAATCTTAACAAAATCACCATATAACTCAATCATCTGATTTCTGTCCTTTAGTTTAAAAATAATAAACCAGAGGCTGAGAAGTAAACTCAATTAGTAAAGTGCTTGCTACACAAGGGGAATTTGGGTTCCTGGCACCCACATAAAAAGCCAGTGGTGGTGACATGCACCTCTAATTCTTGCCCTGAACTGGGCAGAAATGGAAGCATTCCTGAATCTCCCTTGAAAAATCGTTGAGTTCCACTTTCAGTAAGAGACCCTGCCTCAAAAACTAAGATGGAGGGCGAGTGAAGACACCTAATATCGACCTTTGGCCTCCACATGCACAATATGGTACACGCACAAATGCATTTGCACACACATATGCCAACACACACAACAAAAGAATAAAAATGCAAGCTATGTTATCGGATGGCTCTACCATCTCACCCATATTTTCTTAGTATAGGTCTGGATTTAGTTTCATACATGTCTGTTATTTCCCATGATAAGTTTCGAAAAAGGTAACATAAACAGATGTATACAGTCCAGCACCTGGAACAAGAAACGCTTTGCATTCCTTCTTAGTAGTATAGTTGGTACCTAAGTACCTGACTTCTCTTGGTCTGTGACCCAGGCAATGAAAAATAGGCTTACTGAAGACTTTAAAGAGAGGGACATTCCTATGACACTTTATTTAGCAAAGTAGGTATGATTCTAGCCCACCACTCCCCAAGTCAATGGGAGTAGAGGCACATTCCTTCAAAGCCTTGGCCTGTATTTCTCTTCCCCTGTTGTGGGGATGGTGATGCTGTCTCCCTCCAGTGGTGGTGTGAGGGCTGAAGGAACACCTAGTGCCGGGCACAAAGTGACTCCCCAACAGATGTTCACTCTGCATCCTCCCCATGGGATCTTGCAGTGATTTCGTTGAATGACAACATTCAGGGTTGTCCAAAATAAAGGCTGCCTAACTCTTTTGGTACTCTCTCATGCACCCCAATCTGAAGAGTGGTGTAATTGGTGACTGAGAGCTGCTTAAAGGGGCCATGGCTGGAAGGGGTTGGGAAGGTTGTTCCATGCAGACGCCTTCTCACCCCTGGGAACACTGTGGTTCACAGGCTAAGAGTGCATGGTGGATATGGTGACAGAGCTCTGATCTGTATCAAGCTCTCCCACTTCTCTGTGGAAAGGGGCAAGAGCTGCCCAGGACTTGCCAGGTATTGATCAGGTGTCCCTATTTAATCCCCTCAAAAGAAAAGGACGTCTGCTGTCCATTAGGAAGAGAAGGCTCCGATAGGCTGTTGATAGGAGCCCTGGACGTGGGGCTGGGTCCTAGAGCCAGTGAAACTCCACAAGGTCATCCACACACACACACACACACATTCCTTCATGGAGCTTGTACACCAGAGACCATCACTGGACTGCCCACAAATCCTATCGGCATGCTTCCTTTCTTGCATTGGAATAAGCCATTATTTCTTAAGCTGCACGTCAGATAAGGCAACTGACTTACAGTCAGCAGGGCATGCAATGCAAAACCCTGGGATTTGGGACAGTCACTCTCCAAGTCAAATGAACCAAAAAGAGGGTGGAATCCTCTCCCAGCTTAAAAGTTCCTCTTCCCAGTTTACAAGTTCTCGGAGTCAAATCTGTGAAATACAGCTGGCTAGAATGCAAATATCCAATGTTCTTGGAACATTGAACCTCGCTGCTGATAGAGGTGGGGGTTGGATACTGCCTATGACTCTCTTCAAACTCCCTCCATGAGCTCCTTCTAAGTCCTAACAAGATTGTCTCTCTTCAGGTCATCACGTCTGGCTGGTTTAGCTCAGTTAGCCAGGCAGCTCAGGAGATGTGTGCTCTCTGGTATAAATCTCCAGATGTTTTATGGACCAATAATTTCCAAGGTGTACACGGACTCTTGCAGCCTGGTAATTACCACTGACCTCCTTTCTGGACCCTTCTCCATAAAGAGCTGACTCTCTGGGCATCTCTGGCATCTCCTTTTCTCCAAGGCTGGACTTGGAACTACTAGGCTCCTAATTATCCATCCTGCTCAGGGAATCTCTGTGTGAGGTTTTCAGGTCAGCCTTTGATGGAGGGGTGGTGGAGGGAGTCGCTGACTTTGATTAAAGAGCTGTGATGAATCAAGACAAAACGGACATTTCATTTCTTACCCAGTAAACTAATCTCATGGACCAAACTTAAAGGTGAATTGTCTTTTTTTTTCTTTGTGGGAAACGGGTAAATTTGACCAAAATTTACTATAATTTCTGTCTCAAATCACTGTTGTTTAATCAAATAAGGACTCACATGATGATTCAATGGAGATTTTTCCCCCCAACCAAATCTGAGCAATTATTCTGGAATTCAAAACCACAATAAGTCACATTACTGCCTCCCTCGGCTGGTGAACCCCACCCAAGAGGACTTGACCACTTCACAAGCATCATCTACTGTTATACACACCTCACACCTGAGCCAGGAGAAAGTGATCCTTGGGACTTAAAGAGAAAGGGGAAAATCCTGTTAGTTGCACACTATGTGCTTTTCAAACTACCACGAAATGTGTGATTTTTTTCTTTAATTAAACTCACACCTCTCTTGGGAAAAAAAAAGAAAGAAAGAAAGAGAAGGGAAGCCAGGGAAGAGGAAATGCTTCAAGTGATAATTGTCTTTTCTTTGATTGTCAAAGTGAAATAAATAATAGGAAAACAGAAGCCCACCTAGTCGATAAACTCGACTATTGTTAATTACCCTTGGAACACATACATGTATTGATCTGAAAATCTTCTAGGTGGAGTGATTGACAGCTTTGAATCCCTGTGGTCCAGTCCCAGGGGACAAGGGACATGGCTGGCAGGTAGCCTGGGGCTGACTAGCAGGGCTCCTGAAGAAGTAGCAGGCATCCACCAGTAGGTGGGAGTAGAGCACCATGGATGGAAACAGCTGAGCAGCCAATCCTGAATTTGTCCCCAAACACAGGAATGGTGTGCAGAGGTTGTGAGTTTCAAATGCACTTCACAAGGGGCACAGGGACTCTCGGAAAAACCCAGAGGATGGTTTTCGATCACTCTGTACATCCAGTTTTGTATTCCTTTCGTTTGGTTAGGGAGTGATAACACTGTGTTTACATTATTCTTCATACAGTCCTCCGTTCCTCCTCTTGTTTTTTTCTGCGTCTCCTTATATTTACAATTCCTTCTGTAGCTGTCATATCTATGTTTGGAATAGGGTAGAGTATAACTCTGTGTGTGTGTGTGTGTGTGTGTGTGTGTGTGTGTGTGTGTGTGTGTGTCTCTGTGTGTGTGTGTTAGCCTGCAATTGTTTTTCGGTGGGGTGTGATTATGACAGGAAAGAAAGCCTCAGACTTCTGTGAACAGCTTGTCTGTTTTCTTTCAAAGGCACTCAAGGTAGTTGATTGTATTGATTTGGTAGTTAAAATGCATCCTGGTACAGATACTGCAAAATAGAAACAATACAGAATATGACTATAAGGATATCTAATACATGATATATAATGACATCAGACGTGAGACTTCCTAGTGCTCAGCTCATGGAGGATGTGTCAACATCAGACTGTTGAGATTCATCATTCATTCATTCACTCATTCCTCTTATGTTTATTTTCTTATCTCCATTTCTCATTTCCGTTACTCTCCTCCCCTCCATCTCTACAGGGATGGTGTTTTCATTTCATTACACTGTCCTATTTAGCACTGCTGAAAAATACCCCCTTTTTTTTTTTTTGGTGGGCTGTTTTTTCCTAAGTGGCATTAGGCTGTTGATTTTGTTCTGTTTTCTTCCCCCCTCTTTTCCCACTTACTACTGAGCTTTAGAGGTCTGATCGTGTTGGTATGTCTATACCTTCAAGCTTGCCTCTGGTTGCTGGAGAGAATTCTACCTGGCATATAATGCTGTACAGTGCCCCCTAGAGGTAACTGCTAAACTGCCCAGGGTTCTCCAGCTACCCCAGTTTGTGATGGCTGCCTTTTCAGTTTGTCTCTTTGCAAAACTGGTTTAACGATCTTGGGAAACAGCTTTATCAAATGGCTACCTTCCTCTGTTCCCACCAGCAGTTCCCCATCCTGCATCTCCATGTCACTGAATCAGTATTGTCTAGAGAATAGGAAATCTCCCAGTTTATTGAGATTTTCTTTCACATTTATCAGACTCCAACAACATCCCTTATGTTTTATAATCGGAAATGTTTTGTATTCTGTGATTTCTGGATGTTTTATAAAGTTTAAAAGCTACTGTGAAATTTTCTTAAATTATCTTTCCTTGCTGTTCATTATTTGTGTAGAAAACATTATTTTTTTTTTCTTTGTAAGTGGCTTATTTTGGAAGTTTCTGAAGTGATGCTGTCGATTTTAACTGCATATCTATTGACCCCGTTGATTTTATTGGTAAGGAGTACACTCCCTGGTAACAATGACCATCTGCTTCTTTATCTCAGAACTTCTTATTTACGTCTCATTTCTTAAAGCATGAGCCATTTTAAACAGGATTAGTAATAGTAGTAATTATTCTTCTATAGCCAGTTGAAGGAGCTGTCTCATTTTCTCATCAGTTACAATGTTTACTAGAAGCTTTTGGTACATAAACTTTGTGTGCTTAAGGAAGATGCTTCCCTTTCTGCTTCTAAGGTGCCGAGGTGCTCATGTGTCTACTGAGATGATCACATGGTTTTTCTCTTATAGCCTTCTAGCATGGTGCATTGACTCCATACATTTCCCATAAATGGACTCATTTTTACATTTCTAGAAGAAATACCACTTTGGTGATAGAAAAGTGAAAATTTCCAGAAGAAGTTCCTAGAATTAACTTTTCTTATATATATTTTGTAGAGTATATGTGTACATATATTTAAATTTATGTCCTAATAAATTAATACTTTTCTATCTTAAGCCCTAGACTAGATACAGGGGCCACGTCTTCTGCTCTATCACTAGTGTGTCTTTTCAGTGCAAACTCTGGGCAACAGTGGTTTTCACCTGCAGGCCAGTGCACTGGGGGGCAGAGCCAGCAAATGAGATACAGAGAAACCACAGGACCTCTGTTAACTCTGGTTTCTGTTGTAAGCTGTCAGGTCTGAGGCTGATACTTGGGTGCTGCTGGATATTCATGTGGTCAGAACTGCACAAACTACCATATGTAGGAACTGGGCTTCCATCAAATTGTACAACTGGTAACATGCAGCTTGGTTGGACTCATTAAGAAGATCTGAAAATGCTGATTCACTTGGTTATGGCTCAGATACGTTGGTCATATTAGTAGAGTTGTGAGCCAATTAGAACAATTTTGCATTTGGTAAAATAAATACTTCAAAACTCTACCTAGCCATTATTGAAATAATGACAGTATACTTCTTCATATGACATTTTTTTTTTCTGAGAAAATATCTAAATTCAGTACAGTTACATACTTGCAGGAAGAAAGGACTCACTCTGAAGAAGAATCCAACTTGGAATTCACGTAAAGAGCTACAGATGCAAATTATATAAGAATTAGGTGCACATACAGAATATTGGATTGCATCTATCGTCAAGGTGGTTTTTAACCTGCAAATAAGTCTGGGAGGAAATAACAACTTTGGATACCTGAGATGAAGTAATTGGATTTTCCGATTTCTCCTCTCACCTAATTGGATGTGCAAATGATCTGTCTGCACAGTGAACTTGTGCTCATGGCTCTTCTTTCCTACATTTGCGTGGTGGAAATGTGTGCATGTGCATGAATTTGCACCAAATCACGTGGGATTTCCTTTTCTGCAGTGAGATCTCAGGAGCCCTCAGATCACACACATACACAAATGGCCTCTTAATTGGACTGGTTCTTGCAACATTCTCATGTCCTTTTCTGGTACTTTTATTGGACTTAGCATAAAAGCAGGGGACAGAGATGAGGTGGTGCCTATTAAACAGATGGCTTCCCAGGAGCACTAGCTATGCATTGGTGTAGGGCTTGTGGTCAACAGAGGCAGCGTTATTATGTATAACTATAGTATTTGCCTGTGTGTGTTTCAAACACCAGCCTTTCAGATGTTATTGAGATGGTCTCAGCCAGTCCCCCCAGTGAGGCTGGTAAGGACAGGCTGGACTCTGATCCTAAGGGGAAATCTCTCTGTGGCCCAGAATCCTTTTCAGAGATTTGCATCTCAATGAATATCACTCCAGATTTCCATATGGGCTGAGCTAAACTACTGGATAAATCTGAGTTAATGGTCTGTGCTTACTCTTCTCTTTCCCACATTAAATGACAGCAGCGTTGGGAAGGTTCAATGAAGCCCACAAGGCAGGCATTCTGGGAGCCCTGAGGCCTTTCCTCTCTATATGAGGCTTAGAAGAGGGGCTAGTCCTGACTGAGAGAAGAAGGGATAAGGAGACTGCAGGCCAGGGGCGAATGCAAGGTAAGAGTGTTAAGTATGTGAGTGCAGGAGGCATGTTAGGAAGGAGAGCAGCAGAGCATGGGGGGAAGGATGGGAGGCAGAGGAGTGTGGGAAAGGCACCAGGCAGATCATGATTTTATTTAACTGTGTATCCTCATTGCTGTTGCACCATGCTCTGCTTCTGAGTGACTGTTTGCCCTTGACCTTGGTTGATCTGTGGATCTGCCTAGTTGGCTGCTTTCCTTTGAGCAAGTTAGTGGGAGGTCAACCTCTCCAGATATAAACACACCTAAACCCAGGGCGTGAGTCTGTACAATAGGGTAGATTCTTTCCTCTCTTTAGCCCTTCTGCTTTGGAACTTTATCACGATGGAAGTTTTCTAGGACCCTAATAAAGAAATAAATGCCTCTGTGACCCCAGGGGTAATGGTGAAGATGGGGGACACTGAGACTCTCATGCTGGTAGTTTTCATGTGTATTCCTGAAAGGACAGTCAATGGTAATGGTGTCACACCACAAGCTGGTCGCTAATGAGCTTCAGACCCAGGGTAGTAGGTTTTCACTTGGAATTTATATTAGTTTACTTTTGCTACTCAAATACTGAGAATATATATGCTTTAGACTCATGACAGTAAGACTGTTTGTGAGTTCTGGCTTGCCTGATACTTCATGGCACATAAAGTATGTAGTATAATGTGGGGAGCCTTGGTTTACAAAAGGCATGGAGTACTTGGGACAGAGGGAATACATAAAAGGAATGTGCACCTACTGAACACCTTTGTATCCTAAGTGCTGTAAAGAGACCTCCTGTCCATGAGCTCACTCGATATTTACTGTGATCATGTGTGTTATTTCTGCCCTTGTTTTGGGCTATAGACATTGACAGCCAAGCTGCCTGCTTTAACGCTCCACAATGATAAAGGGCAATATCCTTTCATTCTTGTGTGTGCACTGTGCCACAGTGAGCTGAATGACAGTGACGTTCATTTCCTCCCTCCCTTGTCCCACATGAATTCTGAACTCTACAGAGTAAAGCCACATGCTCATTGAGGGCTGGATATTGTCTTATTTGCCTTTGACTCCCTAAAACCTAGCTTGGAGCCTGTCATCCCATGGTTGAAAATATTTGATGGATGAGAGGAAGCATGAGGGAGGGAAGGAGAAGGAGTTGAAAGGAGAGAAGAAAGAGTAGAATGGAAGAGAAGAACGGGAAAGGGGAGAGAATAAAGGATAAAAGTGAGCAAGAGAAAGGAGCACGATTAGACCCCAAACTGCAGGCTAGGAGATGACTCCTGCAGGTGAGCATAAGGTTTGATGAAGTCCTTGCTGGGTGGTGGGACTAGAGCCAGAGGCCTGACTATATTCATAAGTCAAGAAGCAGATACCCAGATTTCTGCCCCTAGATTAGACAGAGTAATGTGGACCAGATTTACCCTCTCCCTGGAAACAACTCAAACCAAACAAACAACAAACACATGAAACCCAGCCAGATCCAAGTATATGGAATTAGGTTTTCTTTTTATTTTTTTGGTGTTGGAGCAAGAACAGGGGACTTTGCAATTGCTAGGTGAGCATTCAACCACTGAGCTACATCCTTAGTAAAAGCATGATTTTTCAAGACATCAGATATCATGCAGTGAAGGACAATGGTCCTTGAAGGGAGAAAAACAAACTAGATGAATCGTGAACTCATTCCAGCCAGTTGCCTGCAGGATTTCCAGGGATGTGCAGAGAGAGGAGATCTCAGTAGTTCTTGGTAGTTCTGTGAATTTGAAGTGGTGGCACAAAGGGTGGATAACTGAAGATTGTATGGTGGAATAACAGAAAGAAGACAAGGAAGGAAGGAAGGAAGGAAGGAGAGAGAGAGAGAGAGAGAGAGAGAGAGAGAGAGAGAGAGAGAGAGAGAGAGAGAGAGAGAGAGAGAGTTAGTTTTGGGTACCCTCTAGCCTTCAGTTGTAATTTGTCAGTACTTTTACATGAACAAATATATTGACCTTAGAGCAATCTCAACACTCCCATAGGGCCAAGAAAGTTTGTGTTACTCCCAGCAAAATGGAAGGCTTCAAAATTCAAAGGGCATAATGCATACTATTCAACAACATTTCATATTAATGGTAGGGCCAGGACAATGTTTAAGAATATTTATTTCAAGGCTCAATCATGTGGTAGCAAGACAGATGGCTTAGTGGTTAAATGCACTGGTTGCTTTTCCAAAATACTTATATTCAATCTCCAGGACCCACAAGGTAGCTCACAACAATCTTTAACTTCAGTCCAGGGGATCTGACACTCTCTCTCTTCTGACTTCCAAGGATACCAGACATGCAAGTGATGCATAAATATACATACAGGAAGATATCCATCTACATATATAAAATAAATGAAATAAAAAGCCCAAACATATCTAGTACCCAATACAGCAAAGTTTATAATGTTTGGAGTACTTTAAAAATAGCAGTTATGAAAATAAATATGACTTATAAATAAGAGTCAGAAATTATCCAAATCAGATGCAGAAATACCACAAGTACTAGAAAAAGTTACCTAAAAATTGTTATCATTATATTTAGATATGCATTAAGCTGGAAGAAAGACTAGTCATAATAAATTAGAAAATTAAATACATAAAAACTAGAATGTACAAGATGTAAAATACACTGGGTAGAGAGCATCCACAAATTAAACACCAGAGAAGAAAGACTCTTGAAATTGAAGTTACAGCTATAGTAACCATGAAGATACAGCTATAGTATCCATGACAACATAGCTACAGTAACTGTGAAGATATAGATACAGTAATAATAAAAATACAACTACAGTAACCATGAAGATACAGCTACAGTAACCATGAAGACACAGCTACAGTAACCATGAAGACACAGCTACAGTAACCATGAAGACACAGCTATAACAACTGTGAAGATACGCTTCCGAATGGACACACAGAGAAAAAGGATCAAGGTTAATTAAATCAGGACAACTTCAATGGACACAATTCACATCTGGTAAGAGAGATGAAAGGCAGGAAGACATGCTGCAAGAGACAGTGGCCCCCAATTTTTCTCAAATTATACCAATGCCATAGTTATCAAACTGTGAGAAGCTACTGATAAAGAAGAAATCCTAAAAGCAGCGGTGGAAAAAAGACATGTTAGCTATAGAGAAATAAAAATGGAAATGAGTAGATTTTCATGAGTTATACTGCAAATCAGAAGCCAGTGGAAGACATTTTTGTTTACTTTTTGAGATCCTATTTTAATTACAACATTTCTCCATTTCCTTTTCTCCCTCCAAATGCTCCTATATACCCCTCCCTACTCTCCTTTAAATTTAAATTTAAAGCCTCTTTTAAATTTATGGCCTTTTCCAGTGATTTTTATTGCATGCATGTATTTGTATATACACATATATTCCTAAATATAACCTGTTGAATCCGTATAATGTTACTTGTATGTATGTTTTCAGTGCTGACTGTTTGGCACTAGACAACCAGTTGGTGTGTTCTTCCCTGGGGAGGACAATCTCTCCTGATCCAAGCTTTACTAAGTTGCCTGTAGTTCTTTGTGTAGGGCTGAGGCCTTGTGGACTTTCCCCATCTAGTATGGCGTGTTCCCTGACATCCTCCTTGTTCAGGTCACATTTGGTCAGTCATGTTGGTGGCTTTAGAGGTAAAGCTTCTGATGTTGCTAGGAGACATAATCTCAGAAAATTCCAGTCCTCTGTCTCTAACAATGTTTCCACCCCTCTTCTGCAGAGTTCCTTGAGCCTTAGGTGTGGGAGTGTTTTGTAGCTGTATCCATTGGGAGTGGACTCCAGAACTCTGCATGTTGATTGGCTGTGGTTTTATGTATTAGTCTCTATATATTGCAAAGAGAAGTTTCCTTGATAAGGGGTGAAGACTACACTTATCTGTGGGTGTAAAGACAAATGTTTATGTTTAGGGATTATGATAGTTTAGTAAATTAGTGGCTTTAGATTTTCTTCCAATAACCATGATTCCACTAGCACTGAGTAATTAGCTAGGATTCCCACACCAGGCACAGTATATCTCTTGTTGAGTAGGTCTTAAGTCCAATTACAGAGCAGCTGGTTACCACTAGGTTTAGATTGTTTTAGAATCAAGATAGTCTAAACCATGTTCAATCTGTCAAGACCTTGTCTAGAACATGAAAACTGCCTATGGATAGAAGTACCAGGCACTGGTTACACAGGTCACCACATGGAGAAAGGAAAGGGACTGGCTAATATGGGCAGTTGCAGGTAAATAATAGATTCCAGCAGACCTTGACAAGGCATACCTCAGCTCCGACCACCCAGGCTTGAACCTTGACACGGAAGCCAGACAGCGTTGGTGCTGGTTTGGCATCAGAGAGACCTCAGGTTCACTCAAGTTCACAGTCAAAAAGATGGCAGTCTCAGAAATAGGATCTCCTGGCCTGTGAGAAACCAGGAAGACAGTATCTCTGCCTGCTTGTGGATGGCCATTTCCATGTGCAGCGAGGCAATGCCGGGGCAATCAGGTGCTGAGTAGAACTTCCCAAACTCTTTTGCTTTGATTAAAAAAACCTTATACAATATATTTTCATTGTAGTCTTTCCCCTTCCCCGACTTCTCCCAGAGCCCCTCTACTTCCCTATCCACTCGACTTTATGTTTTCTCTCTTTCAAAAAAACTCCACACAAAACAGAATGAAAATCAAACCAACCAACCAAAAAACCAGTAAGACAAACAACAACAACAAACCCAATCCAACCCAAACCAAAGCCTCCCCCCCCTGCCCCCGCCCCGAGGAAAACCCCATGGAGTTAGTTTTGTGTTGCCCAACTACTAGTGGGTATGTGGGGCCTGCTCTGGAGTGTGGTTGCTATCTTAGGTAACACTCCATTGGCAAAACTAGTTTCCCCTTTCCTACTGGGTATCAATTGCAAAACAGTTTCTTGGTTAGGGGTAGGACCCCCATGGCTGCTTCCCTCTCTCAGAGGACTGGGACTCCCTCTGGCTTGAACTTGTACAAGTCTTATGTGTGCTGCCACAGTCTCTGTGAGTTCATATGTGCATTAGTCCTGCTGTGTCTGGACGTCACCATTTCCTTGGAAGCAGCCATCACCTCTGGCACATGGATCGTTTCATTATTTTTGAGGTTAGAGCTTTCCCGTTACCCGATACATTATTTCCCCATAGAGTCAAATGGAAAGATCCTTTGTTGTATAAATGCTCCCTGGAGTTCATCTTCTGGGTCCTTCTTAGGTGTTAACGTCCTGGCTGAACTGGTGCTGTGCGGTGGTGGGCATCCTCACTCTGCTGATGAGAAGCAAGAATCTCAGAGGGGCGAGTCATAAGTCTGAGGCCACAATGCAGGGACATGACCTGATCTAGGGTTCAAAGTCAGACATTGGTCTAAGTCAAGTAAGCTGCAATATATTCTATTACTTTCTGTGGCAAGTTCAGATTTCAGAGTTAATGGAGGAAGAGACAGGGGCACACACAGCCTTTAAAGTGGGGCTGGGCTAGGTTTGTGTAATAAGGGAAGTTCCTTCCAGCATGTGAGCAGACAGAGACTGAATGAAGCTGCCTGTCTGGGTGACATTGCTTAGCAGTGACTGAGGAGCCTACAATGAGATGTGGAGAGCTCTGAAGAGCAAGCAGCAGCCAGATTGGAGTCTTACAGGGACAGGGCTTATTTTACCGTTTAATAGACACTAAGGGCAGGTTGGCAAGCTCTACAAAGTGGGTAGACCCTAAATAGGACATGCTCCCTTGGGTTTTCAAGAGCCTTTGCATTTTGTAGATTTAAATGTTAAAATACTTGTATTTTATTTGCAGCATGTAGATTGGTTGGATGTGTAAGAATTTCAGGTTGAGACTGGAGACATAGCTCATTAGCAGAACACTCACTTAGAATTTGTGGAGCTCTAGGCTCAAACCTTAGCACCACAAAATCAGTCAAAAACAAAAAAAGAAAAGACAAAAGAAAATTCAGTTCAGTGCCAGCTTTGAACTATCGGTCCTAATCTGCTGCAGAGAAATAAGCCACACATGGGGTGATTTTAATAAAATAATAATAATAAACCCTTCCCAGTCTCATTTATATAATACTGTCCAATTTCATATTGATAAAGTGACTATTTGTGGTTCTATTTTTGATTTTTTTATGTTTTTTTTGAAACAAGGTTTCTCTGTATAACAGTTCTGGCTGCCCTGGAGCTCACTCTGTAGACCAGGCTGGCCTCAAACTCACAGAGATCCACCTGGCTGTGCCTCCCACATGCTGGGATTAAAGACGTGTGGCACTGCAGCCCATTTTGTTGTTCTATTTTAATGGATTGATCTCTTTGTCACGTCTACCTCTTTAAGAATGTTCCAGCACAGGGCTGGAGAGATGGTGAAGAGCACTGGCCGCTCTTCCAAGGACCATTTCCTAGCACCCACATGGCAGCTCACAACTGTCTGTAACTCCAGTTCCATGGCAAAACACTAATGTACATAAAACAAGAATAAACAAAAGCACAATAAAAAGAATGTTCTAGCACAATACACACTAGAATTCACTACATTATTGGAACCTCTCAGAGAGCATATCTCACATTTCATTTTGCATTAGGGTTGATTTCCATAAAAGGTTGTATTTATATTTCTAAGCTTGTTGAAAGCAGAGCCCATTTCCTCAAAATTTTTTAATTCCTCTAGGGCCAGTGTGATACCTTTTAGAGAAATGTGGAAAGGAAGCTGCTGCCTGGTTGCTGGTGTCCCAAACTTTCCCCCCATGTCTACATAGCTGCAAAGGGACCACTGTCCCTGGAGCCCTAATATATTGCCTCCTCTTACCCAAGAGGTATGAATGCCTGAAACCAAAGCATTCAACTCCACATATAGCATCTGTACTGTACTACAACTACATATAAGAACATGTACTGCATAGTGATGTCTTGGCCAACAGTGGACCATACATGTGTCAGCAGTCCTGTGTGATTGCATGATTTGGTGATGTCATAGCCAAAAGCATACATTTATTCGATGAGACATGTAATAACAAGTCATCTAAAGAGACTCTCAAACAATGTTGCTATTAAACAATACATGACTATATTGCATTATTTTCATATAGCTGTGTATATAAATGTACACACATATGACAGTGTTTAATTTACAATTAAGTCCCCTAAAAGATTAGTAATAGTGAATAATAAAATAGAACAATTGCATTTTTAATACATATTTCTGTTTTTAATGAAGATGGAATTACACCATTTCTTCCCTGGCTTTCATCATCAACTCCTTCCACGTAACCAATCTTGGTTCCCTCACAAATTCAGGGCCTTATTTTCCTTAAGTGTTGTTGTTGTTGCATATATACATAAGTGTATAAACAGAAAAATAACTTGTTGAGTTCCTTTTAATGTTGCCTGTTTGTGTATGGTGTCAGGGCTGACCACTTGAAATTGGACAACCAAGTAGAGGACTTATATCCTGGCTGTGACCAATTCTCCCTCTCTTGGCAGTTCTCAGTTGCCTGTAGTTCTTTATCTAATGATGGAACCCTGGGAGATTTCCCTCTGCACAGATATTTCTCTGATCTCTTTCCACTTATCCTCACATTTCTACCAATTGATGTCAGTCTTAACTTTCCATCTCTCATTTCTCAGGTATAACCTTTTCTACACATAGGTAGAGCAAGATAGACTTGGTGGACTGATGGATCTCTTCTATCTTTCCTTTTTTATTTAAGGAATAATAAATTTTATTACTAATTTATTTCTTAAAAATTTTTGAGATTATAATATAATTACATTATTTCTTTTCTCCTTCCAACCCTTCCATATACCCTCCCTTGCTCTCTTTCAAATTCATGGCCTCTTTTCTCATATACATGTATGCATTTGTATATATTCCTACTACATCAATACAACCTGATCAGTCGGTTACTTGTGTGCATGTTTTCAGGGCTGACCGTTTGGTATGAGATAACCAGTTAGTGTGCTCTTCCCTGGGCAAGACTACTCCTCTTGCCCATCTTACCTTCAGAATTCCTTAGTTGCCTGTAGCTCTTTGTACAGAGTTGAGTCCAGGTGGGCAGAACAGTTGTCAACAATGTACTGCAACAAATGCTATTTAAGGCTTGTACATTACTCTGTAATTTTCTGTTTAATATTTTTGGATTGAAGTTGAATAACTATGGATGATTGACAGCCTAGAAAGTGACTTACACTGGAGTGCTCATTGTATTCATAGAGTTCAAGGACAAAGAATTGTTCACTTCATTCTGCTTCATTTCTAGGTGGGTCTGTCGTTTCACAGTGGAAGAGGAAGCATGAAGGGTTTAGACAAAACATTCAGAATGCTAACTGCTGGGGACTAAACCCTGTCGACCAATTATGAGAACCTTGTGTACCCTCCTTGATCTAGTCATTTGTGTCATCCTGACTTATTTAGTGACACGGCCCAGGACTCTGGTGACCTTCCAGTGTCTTCTGCATGCTAGGTACCTTAGAAGAACATTTAGTTGTGAGCTGTCTCACTTCTCTTGGGGAGGTAAGTTACTTTAGCCAGTTTAAACATAGAGGAAACTGAGGCCAGAGAGCTAACCAGTGGCAGGCCAGGGACACAATATAAAGACTCTCAGCTTTAACCCACACCCTATGTTTTGGTCACTTAGTTTTAACCTCACAAATGGACATGCAATGACATCTTTTTCATTTGTCCCCATTGAAGTGTGACTTGACCTCCCTGCTCGGTGAGCATCCTAAGGCTAAGCTAGAGTGGCCAAGTGACTTGCTTAAAGGGCTAGTGTATCTGGGATTAGAACTTCCATTTTCTCAAGTCCTGTGTCTTTAATTACTGTACTGCATTGCTCTAACCTGGAGTAACCCTAGAGCAAGGCACAGTCTTTAATGAAAACTTGAGGACACTGTGTGACTTGTCTTTGGAACATAGAGATGCCTCGGTTCTGGTTACCAGTAACCTTGAACGCAATGTGCTGGCCCCAGAATGTTCCGTCGGGGCCCTGGGGCAGGTGCAGAGAAGACCTGGAAGCAGCCCAGCTGCTTCCCTGAGAGATACAGTTCTGTGTCTGCCTCCAAGGGATGGAACAGCTGGAGGAAGCCGTGTACCTCACTGCTGCCCATTTTCTGTCTGTAAATAAGCCCAGGATCATATGCTGGGTAGTGTGGAAGGTTCTCAACCTTCAACTGCTTAGATACTTCCCATTTTATTTTTTGATATCCCCACCAATGCATAATAAGTTGTCTCTGCATGTCAAATAGACATTCTTTTTCTGTACTATCCAGTTGCTTTTTGTGGTCCCAATTGTGTAAGCTCAGTGTGGGCTATTTCTTTAAGAACTACAGTACCATTCTCTGAATCTGACACCATTTCAATGAATCCCGATGATGAGAGATTTATATTTTAAGCCAATCACCCATACAATTAGAAAAAAACCCACCAAGGTGCCAGGTATCCCCATATAATACACTGACAAGTCAGATTATATGTCCAGAAGTGCTTCAAAAAATTGTTCCCATGTCACCAAGAAGCAGAGAGCGGAACTGCGGAGCATTTACAAAGCAGGAGCTGACACTAGGCATATTTGAACACCATGAGATATGGTATCACTAGGGACAGAGTGTGAGTTTAGTTAATAATGAATGACATAGCCCATAAAATACCATTACACAGTGTTCAGGGCCCAAGAATGATGACATAATTATTAGGAGACTGGGAGATTAAGATACGATTTTTAAAAACATGACAGGGGAGGGTGTAATTGGGGAGACAAAATACACAGGAAGTTTGTAATTTACATGTCAAAATACCTTTTTCATGTTTTGATTGGATTAGACGCTGCCTTTCCACTCCATTTATCCTGACTTCAATTAGAGGCAGCCGAAATGACATCTCACGTTCACGTTCTTGACACCCGCTGCTCACGGGCACTTTCTAATTCTAACCGACAGAAAGGGGGAAAGGGAAGCCCAGTTTCGCCTCTGTCATGCACTTTTTACTTAACCCCTAATTTGCTTCTAAATGAGCCTGTCACTGAGGTTTGCTGGGCTGTGTACACAGGCTGCCACGCCTGGTCTGGGTGGGAGCTTCAGCCATAACAGTGCTGCAGCCTGATAGGAGGAAGGCCTAGGGACTCCTGAGCTGAAGATGCACGGATTTCTTCAGGAACAGGATGGGCGAGACACTTGCTGAAGAGCCAGGCTGTCTGTCAGCATCCTGTACTCGTGGTGTCTGCAGAGACTATTCAAAGAGGAGACTGTGGGGTAGCAACCATGTTCTCTGGCTCTTTGTTTTAAGTGTATCCAAGTGACCAGATGCCAAGTATCTGTTGAAGCACCGTTTCTGGATAAGCCTATGAGCTTGTTACAATCAGTAGATGGAGTAGAGGATATCCACCTTTACCGATGTGGGTGGGTAGCATCTGATGTGTTGAGGGGCACAAGAGAAGGCACAGGTAGGTGAATCCATACCTCCTGTTTGAGTTGGGACATTCCTTTCCCCCTGACCACAGACATGGCTTGGAGTTCCTTGTTCCCAGGCCTCAGGGCTCTGACTGACTCTTGTCACTAGTTCAACTGGTCTCTACCTTGTGTGTGAACCATGGTGGTACTTCTCGTCTTCTTAATCATGTAGCCAGTTCCCATGTCTCTCTCTCTCTTTCTCTCTCTCTACGTATCACTGGATCTGTCTCCCTGCAGAAGCTTAGTACACTCCTTTCCTTTCCTGGGTTCTTTTCATACTGGATTTTACCCAGACTCAGGCTGAAGGCATTTGGTGGATATAAGTCCTAAGGTTTTTGTTTTGCCTTGGATTTCTGCTACCTTCTTCTCCCATAGACCCAGTTGTCTAAGGCCTGTCTGAAAGCTATTAGTAAGATATTCAGTTTTTTATTTTTTTTGGTGCTGCTATGAGTCCTACATCTAAGAACTTGAAGTCACTTAATACCCAGCTAGCAATGATCATGACATGCAAAGCATAAAGATATTATTATACTCTCATCTGTTTGATGGAAGAGCCTAGCCTATGCTTTTTATCACCCTGATATTTTTCTTTATATCAGATGCAACGAGGATGCTAAGACTAGGCACATTTCCGAATATATACTGGCAGTGAGTCTCCTAGGAAGACCACACGTTTATGAGTGACTGGTAAGTATGTCCCTGCCTCCCATTTATCAGGCGTACAGTAACAGTTGTGAAAAGCGAGGCTTCATTTAACCCTCAGGCCGATCAAGTGCCGCCAGGTAGAAGGGGCAGGCAGGCTCGCCCTTGCAGGTGCTAGCACGGTTTCTCTTACCAGTCTTGCTCACTGGCTGTTCGTCAGCAGCTTTAAGTTGGAGGCTATTTATTTGGCTGGTTGACTAGTTAATTTTTTTTATAGTTCTTCAGATGACAAAACTAAGCAGATTTTAATAAGAGAAACTATTCAGTGTTCTAGAAAGACAACCGAGTGAGAAAGCTGGATATCCTAGGTTTCCAATCCCTTTCGGCTGTTTGCTAATTGTGTTGCTTTGTACTAGACACATCCCTCTACGGGCCTCAGTCTCCTCAACTGAAACTGGAGTGGTAGCAAGGCTCATGAGAAACGGTGTAAGTGGTGAAATAAAGCATGTTAATTGCTTTGCAGAGAAGTTGGTTTAGGGAAGCGCAGTGGTACCCTCTGTGTGCACAGGAGACTAGCTTCATGTTCCACACGCACAACTCTGCTAGCTCAAGCCCCAACATGAAATGACACAGTACTTATACAAAACTAACACATGTCCACACATGTACTGTAAGTCATTGCTAGATGGCTTGTACCTACCGTCATGCCAACACTGTGAACACAGTTGTCATACTTTACTATTCAGGGAACAGTGACAAGAAAGAAATCTATGCAGGCCCAACTTTCTGTTTGTGTTATTTTTCAACAGAGTTCATCAAATCTTTGGAGGTGGAGCCAACATGAGTTGATACTGAGGCCCAAATGTACTTGGTAAAACTTAGATGTCATTTATTATTTCATTTTCAGCCTCATTTTCTGACTATTCGCATTGGTCATTCATTTCATACTCAGTCACAGAGGATCGCCTCCAATAGAGGGAACATGTTAATAAGAAGCTTCCTCATGTGCCACAAATTCCACTCTAATCACCACAGGAGGAATCCTCCCATTGTGTTCACGTGATTTTGAAGATCAGGATCAAAATTGAGACCCAGATATTAAAAACACAGCATCATAGCCAATCGTCTCTGTTCCCCAACTTCCAGGACAAAAGTTTCTACCTCAGATAAGCCATGGTTGATGTGGTGAAAGGCCAGTGTGATGCAGACCAAAGGGAAACACTAGATAGTGTTCTCTTGAGGGAGAGAACAGAAGATGTATCTCCTAGCTACCCATCCATCCATCCATCCATCCATCCATCCATCCATCCATCCATCCATCCATCCATTTTTCCATGAGATGCACAGTTTTATTTTAAAGAATCCATTCCATTAAGGCAGCAGATAGTTGACATAGAGTTGGTGTTCTTGCATTGATTTTACAATCCAGAGCCTAGAAATTCAGGCATAGTTGCTGTGACTTTTTCGAATCACAATTGTTCTTCAGAAAACCCCATTCTTCACCCCTAGGGTCTTTAAGGTTGGATGTGACCCATCCATACTCAAGGGGCAATCTGCTTTCCTAAAGTCTACCAGAGATTTTAAATTTGAACCACATCAGAAAAAAATAACCCTTAGCAGCAATATGTAGACTTGTATTTGATCAAACAATGGGCCATCATGGCCTACCCAAGTTGATACTTAAAAATAACCACCACAGGAAGACCCCCACGTTGGCCTGAGAGGAACCTTAACGATACTTCTTCCACCAATTATTTTCCCTCAATTTGGCAGAGGAGAAAATGGGAAGAAAAGACAAAGTAAGGGAATGGAGGCTAATGAGGATTAAAACTGTCCTTCAGTCTGAAGCTCAGGAGCTAGAGAAATACATTATTAACTGCTGGCAGCTTCCTTCCCAAATACTGCCCAAATTTCATTGGTACTGTTCAAATGGTCTTTGTTGACAACAGAGAAATCGAATCAGAACGTGAAATGTATATGGGCAACATATGCAGAGGACCCACATTCCTGTCAGTGATTTGCTGGGTGTTCAATTCCAGTATGGCTCAAAACTTTTTTTTTAAAGTGCCTGGGGGAGCAATTTAACTATTTAATTATTCACTTCATAGTTTTAAAATACTTGGTGGTTGATGTTTACTTATTTGTTTATTAAGAAATTTTTTAATTCAGTTTATATACCAACCACAGATCACCCTCTCCTCCCTCCTCCAGCTTCCCACCCCCCACAAGACTTTCCCTCCCAACCCACACCCCATGCCCTTCTCTGAAAAGGTAAGTTCTCCCATGGGGAGTCAGCAAAGCCTGGTAGATTCATTTGAGGCAGGTCCAATTCCCTTCCCCTGCATCAAGGCTCTGCAAGGTGTCCCACCACAGATAATGTGCTCCAAAAAGCCAACTCATGCACCAGGGATAGATCCTGGTCCTACTGCCAGGAGCCCCTTAAGCAGACCAAGCTACACAACTTTCTTGCTTATGCAGAAGGCTTAGTCCAGTCCCACGGAGGCCCCACAGTTATTGGTCTAAAGTTCATGAGTTCCCACTAGCTTGGTTTGGTTGTTTCTCTAAGTTTTCCCATCATGATCTTGACCCCCTTGCTCATAGAATCTGTCTTCCCTTTCTTCTACTGGACTCCTGGAGCTCAGCCTGGTGCTTGGCTGTGGATCTTTGCATCTGCTTCCATCAGTTACTGGATGGAGGCTCTATGATGACAGTTAGGGTAGTCACCAATCTGATTACTAGGGTAGGCCAGCTCAGGTGCCCTCTCCACTATTGCTAGTAGTCTAAGCTGGGATCATCCTTGTGGATTCCTGGGAACTTCCCTAGCACTGGGTTTCTCCCTATTCCCATGATGTCTCCCTCTATCAATCTTTCATTGCTCTCCCACTCCATCCCTGTTCCAGCTTGACCATCCCATTCCCTTAAGTTCTCATCTCCCATCTAATATCCTCCATTCCCCCCATCATCCCCAGTTTGCGCATGGAGATCTCATCTATTTCCCCTTCCCAGGGTGATCCATGCATCCCTGTTAGGGTCCTCCTTGTTAGCTAGCTTCACTGCAGCTTTGGGTTGTAGACTGGTTATCCTTTGCTTTACATCTAGTATCCGCTTATGAGTGAGTACATACCATGTTTGTCTTTCTGAGTCTGGGCTACCTCACTCAGGATGATATTTTCTAGTTCCATCCATTTGCTTGCAAATTTCATGATGTCTTTTTTTTTTTTTTTTTTTTTTTTAAACTGCTGAGTAGTACTCCATTGTGTATATGTACCACATTTCCTTTATCCATTCTTTGGTTGAGGGGTATCTAGGTTGTTTCCAGGTTCTGGCTATTACAAATAATGCTGCTTTGAATGTAATTCCTAGCTCAAAACTTTGACAGCAGCAAGCGCTGAACACAATGGAAATGAGTTGGGCGTCTCTTTCTCATGGCGGACAGGAGATGACTCCAGGCTGCCAGTTTTGCAGATTCCAGGATGAAATGAACTCTATTTTATTTTAAGTGTTATTAACAGAAGTTGTTTTAACAGTCAATATTGAAATGAACATTGAACTTGCTTCTGCTTTAAATTTGGGTTTGGTTTTATTCTACTCAGTAAAACTAAAGCGACCATTGTGCAATCTCCAACCTGCATTTAAAACATCTGTTATCTCCCTCCAGGATCTTCTTTCCTCGTTCAAGCACATCTGTGCCGATGAGCAGGTCTGCCTCCATCTAATTCTCAACTGGACATCTCCCTGTTTTCTGCCATCATAGTTACTATAGACAAAAGAGTTCCCCCCAAATTGTTTTCTTCTCCACACAACCCATCTTTCCTCTGTCTTCCCAATCCTGAAAACCATCCTTCTGCCATTTTTTTTTTTAAAAAAAATATGTTTTAAATTGAAATAGAATTACATTATTTTCCCTCCTTGCTTCCCTTCTTCCAGCCCCTCCCAGCTACCACTCTAGCAGCCCTTCCATGTCCCCTCAACTCTCAAGTTGATAGTCTTTTTTCCCCTTGATTTTATCATTATACACACATACACATGTGTATACACAAATATTATGAGTACAACTTGCCGAGTCCATTTTTGTTGCATGTTTATGGCTTTAGGGCTGACCACATTGCACTGGACAACCAGTAAGGTGGCTCATCCCTGGGATAGGCTAATCCTTGTCCTAACACTCATGACTTGCCTGCAGTTCTTTGTCTAGGGGTAAGAACCTGCAAAATGCACCCTTTCACATTACACATCCACTGATACTGTCATTGTTCTAATCTTGTTCATGCAACCATTTTTAGAAGAGACCGTTTCTGGTATTCTGGCTCTCATGGTCATTCTGCCCATTCTACCCCTGTTCCCTGAGCTATAGACACAGAAGCTGTGATATAGATGTATTCCTTTGGGCTCTGCTCCCCACAATATCTTTATCTCTGCATTGTGTCCTGTTACGGTTTTCTCTGATGCTCTGCATTTGCTATAAAGAGAGGCTTCTTTGATGAGGGGTGGTAGTTATGCTTAACTGTGGACATAAGGATTAGGTTTAGAATGTAGTAAGGAGTTATGCTGGTCTAGCAAAGTGGTGATAGTATGTCCTTCAGCAGACAATGGATAATGAAAACGTGATACACACACACACACACACACACACACACACACACACACACACTGGATGTTCTTTTCTTTCTTTTTTCTTTTCTTTTCTTTTTTTTTTTTTTTTTTTGGTTTTTCGAGACAGGGTTTCTCCATGTAGTTTTGGTGCCTGTCCTGGATCTCTATCAGTAGACCAGGCTGGCCTCAAACTCATAGAGATCCACCTGACTCTGCCTCCCGAATGCTGGGATTAAAGGCATGGGCCACTACCACCTGACACGTAATGGATTTTCTTTTCAGTTGTAAATAAAAATGAAACCATTAACTGCATGTAAACGGATGGACCTAGAAAACACTATATTGAGTGAGGGAACCTAGACTCAGGAAGGCAAAGTCTGCACGACCTCTCTCATCTGTGGCTTCTATCCAGATTCTAAATGCTAATGAGGCCATGCATCTTTTTATTCGGTTAAAAACCCAAATGGGTGAGAAAAGAATGGAAGGGCCTGAGGAGGGAGAGGAGTGCTGTGCTGTCTTCTGGACATGCTATGACTGTTGTGCCCAGAAACTCACAGCAGCTGTAGTTATCTGCCCAAGTTCAAGCCTGTTAAAATCTCTGGCATGGCAGGCCTGGAAGCTACCTCCCTCGCTGAGGGACCATTGTCAGTTGATGACTGCTGGGGGCCAGGGAATCATTTCTCTTTAGGAGTGTGACCACTGGTAGGCTCTCCAGCTCCAGTATATGCTCCACATACATGCATGCATGTCCACAAGGATAACACTAATTGGACACAGTAGGTTAAAAATTAATTATAAAAGGATGACATGAAATAGGAAGGAAGATGAGATGGAGAGTCCTTGGGAGAAGTTGGATGGTCAGAGTGATAGGTAGATGTGATCAAGATACATTGTATGTATGTATGAAAATTCATCCATCAGCAGGTTCTGCTTCCTGGCCTTCTGCTCACTTCCTTTGGCTCCCGATGCCTCACCCCTCTCTGTAGAATCTGGAGCAGCAGTGGAGACAACCTTTCTCCTTCCATATGAGCTCATCTGCTGCTCTATAATCTGCACCCCACATAGCAGTGCTGGCCATGGAGCTCCACAGAAGAGTCAGACATCAGCAGCCCTTGGTGCGAACTCCTCAAGGGTCTTCTACTAACTCTTGACAGCATGTTGGGGCCTTTGCTTGGATTTATCAGGCCTCCAAGAGAGCACTCGCTGGGCTCCTTTTCAACCCTTCCCTCGTCTCTGGTCATTTTGTTTCTTCTCACCTCACTGTTTAAAACCCCCAAATGAAAAGGACAGGAAGACAACAGTTTCCCTCTCACTGTCACATCTTCTTTTTATAAACCACGGAGTCCAGTTAGTGCTTGTCTGCATGGGACTGGGCCTGGGGTCATCTCCTGGAGCATTCCATTACATTAGCATTTGTTACATGTATAACACACATCATCTATGTGCATATACATACACATATATGGATGATGAATATGTGAGACTGAAGTTACTAAAGTTTGGTGTTCTTAAGTTAAAAGCATGATGCTATTTAAGGTGTCTGAGCTTTCTAGTTCAGTAAGTAGTGTGGATTTTCTTTAATAATAAATTTGTTGGCTAGTGGAGTACAAAAGATTCCTTAAACATTAGAGGCAATTGACATTTCCATTGGTTGCTTCCAGGAACTTAAACGTAAGATTCTATTGCTCAAGACACTACACACTTTGGACACAGGGCTTGGAGCTGGATTGACCTAGAAGTCTCTTCCCCAAGGACTAGTTCTTACAGTTTCAAAAGGGTCAATGCAGGTGGCCAAGGGAGAAATACAGACAAGGGTCCCATTAAGCTGGGAAGCCTGTGAACTACTGCAATGACCAGCCTGACAAAAATCACCTCGGTCATGTAATAATGACTTTATCTTGGGCCTAACAGCTATCTAATTGGACATAAGGGCTGCTTAGTAAGAGGGAATTCATGTCTGAAACATTGCCAACTACTCATGACTAGAGAGGTCTTGAACCCAAGAAGAGAACCAATTACTGCCATTTTTCAAAGCAAAAATAATTTCTAACTGTATTTTAAATATTTATCCTTAACTCACAGGTAAGTGTAGATCTCAACCCTCAATGAAAGCCTTTTGTTGGTTTTGTTTTGTTTTGTTTTTAGCAGAGGGAGTATAGAGTAAGGGACTGGAGGCAGAGTTGTGATTGCCTAGGAAAGGGGAATAGAATAGAACAGTGGTTCTCAACCTGTGGGTCATAACCCCTTTGACAAACCTCTACATTTATATTATAATTGATAGCAGTAGCAAAACTACAGTTTTGAAGCAGCAACAAAAATAATTTCATGCCTGGGGGTCACCACTACATGAGGAACTGTATTAAAGGGTCACAGCATTAGGAAGGTTGAGAACCATTGGACTAGACAGTCAAATAAGGGCCATTTGAAGGGTTGTATGGGAACCAAATACAGTAGAAGCTTCCTAAAATATAGACATATATGAAAGTGATCTAAATGGAATTGCCAAATAATGAGGGAGACAGAGCCTCAACTGGACATCTCTCATCACCAAATGAAACCTCCAGTTCTGGGAATTGGTTACAACTAATTGAGTGATAGGCCAAAGGGACCCTGTGGAAACTCCCAAACAGCTCAGGCTGTTGCCAAGGCTAGGAGTTACTTCACAAACTGATGGTAAGGTCTATTGTTGAAGACAACACCTATACAACTTGAACACAGAGAAGTTTAGCTGGTGCCCACACAGAACTTTCACCTCTACTGACTAGTGTTCATGGTACTGGAAGGCACTCTGCACACCGCCAAAGGAAAAGGGTGAATGCCATCCTAGCTAAAACCCTTCTATCTACGATGGTGACATGCCTTCCAGATGCATTAGTGCAGTTGTGGCACAAAGCTTGTGGGGGTATCTTAAAACCACATCTAATTGAATTTAAGGCTCACTTCATGAGCTAGAACCCATCCTTGACACTGCTCAGTTGAACCTGAGACTAGATAGGTCAGGGACCTAGGGCCAATCCAAATATTGCTATTCACCTAAAGGAATGTATCAATAAACGACTCAAATGACATTCTTCTATACTCATAGAGTAGTGTCTTCCTCATCAGAAAAGCTTCCTTCTGCAGTAGATGGGAACAAATGCAGAGACTCACAGCTGGACAATGTGCAGAGAGTGAGAGACCTCAGAACATTTAGCCATAATGGGAAGTCTCCTTCAAATCCCTCCCCTTGGGCTTCATGGAACCCTGCAGAAGAGGAGGCAGAAAGATTCTAAGAGCCAGAGGGGATGGAGAGAAGCAAGAAACAAGGTCTTCTAAACATCCCAGAACTGATGTACACATGAACTCACAAAGGTTAAACAGCATGCACAGGGCATGTTCAGATCTGGGCCAGATGAAGTCCCTGCACTGAGAGGGCTAGTGGACACAAGGTTCCTATCCCTAACCCAGACACTATCTCCAGTCACTAACCACTTGCAAAGGAAAAAACTAGTTTTCTTCAATGTAGTCTCACTGGTTATACAAACTACTTTTAAGGCCAGGTCCCATGCCCAATAAAAAACTAACTCAGTTGCATTTTTGGAGGTCCTTTGTCTACTAATGCTTTACCAGGGCTTTTTTGTTTGTTTGCTTGTTTTTGATCTTATAGGCCTGTCTTAGTTAGGGTTTCTATTGCTGTGAAGAGACACCATGACCACAGCAACTCTTACAAAGGAAAACATTTAATTGTGGTGTTCAGGTACAGTTGAGAGGTTTAGGCCAGTATCATCATGGTGAGAAGCAAGGCAGCATGTAGGCAGACATGGTGCTGGAGCTGAGAGTCCTTACATCTTGATCCAAAGTCAACAGGAAGTGAACAACTGTCTTACTGGGCGGTATCTTGAGCATATAGGAGACCTCAAAGCCCACCTCCACAGTGACACACTTCCTCTAACAGGACCACACTTACTCCAACAAGGTCACACCTCCTAATAGAGCCACTCCCTTTGGGAGCCATTTTCTTTCAAACCTCCGTAAGGTCCTTTGTGTATATGTTATGGTTTCTGGTTTTGTGTTTTTATGGGATTCCTGTGTGTGTGAACATGTGTGTCTCTGGATCTATATGTGTTTCTTGTGATTTTTTCTTTGGCTCTATTTCTTCAGTTTGTTTGTTTTGTTGTTTTCTGTTTTTAATTTAATTTAATTATTATTAAAATGTTTAGATTCCTGTTAGAATTCTAATGAGAGACAAAGAAAGGGTATGGATTTGGATGGGTGGAGAGGATCGTGGAGGAGTTGGGGAGGAAACTGTAATCCTAATATATTGTATGAAAAAAAATCTATTTCCAATAAAGAAAGAAAGAAAGATTTTTATATTCATGTTCAAGAAGGGGGAAAAATCTGAACCTGTGTAGTTAATTAGTTGATTCTCTTCACCATAATTTTCAACTGACCAGGGCTATCAATCCATTCACATGATTCTAAACAGCTCTGGAAGAATGTTCTTGCTATTAGATGCATGAGATGTTAAATGAGTAACCGATTTAGTTTTATATTTTCAAACTGATAATTTGTAAATCAGTATAAACTGGATGAGCACCTTCAGTTTTTGTAATAGCAGTCCTAAAAACTCATAGCTAGGGTGCTCTTACAGGTTGGTGACATTTACATACTGGTAGCCTGAGCTACAGGGGAATGGTTAAAAATTGAGCCCTCATGTCACTTAAAAAACAGTTTTCCCACATAATCCTGCATTAATTAGTGTTCTGAATGTCTCGTCATTCCCTACTCTGTGTGCATATTTAAATTCATATGTCTTTCTCACTCCCCTCTCTCTCTATTTATCTATCATCTATCCATCAACTATCTATTTTCTATTCATCATCTATCTATCTATTTTCTATCATCTACCTACTCATCATCTATCTATTTATCTATCATCATCATTACTACCTACCTATCAATCAATCAATCTATTTGTCTATCTATCCATCTATCATCTATCTATCTATTTCTGTCTTCGGTCTATCATCTTTCTACCTATCATCTATCTATTTATCTATTATCATCATTATCTATCAATCAATCTCTCTATTTATCCATCTGTCATCTATCTATCTAGTTCTATTATCTATGTATCTATATTCTATCATCTATCTCTCTATCTATCTATATATATACCTATCTATCTATCATCTATATTTTTGTTTCTTTTATGACCACATGTCTAGGTATTCTGTGGTCAATTCAAATTGAGATCTGACAGTTCCCAAAGTAAAAAAGTACAAACATTTGGGGGTATAGTTCAAGGCATTAGTAATAGTGAAAAAATATATTTTACGTAATCTATTTTATCTTTGCAATACTGGTGAATGAAACCAAGCTTCATGCATGATATGAAAGTGCTCTATCACCGAATTAGAGCCCCAGCCATGTGTTTAATTTACTATATGCTTCTGACCACTGAGTTTAGTGACTGCTCCAGGAAGAAGAACTGAGAACTTCTGCATTTTTGGTATATGTTTTTATAAGAGTAAGTTGCTAAATGACTTAACTTGCCAGTGGAAGAGAATTTACATTCCATTCCAAGTGTGAAAACAAAATATTTGGGCCTTTCTTCAAAGACAGTTTTTTGAAAGTTTAACTCAACATCATTTCATTTCTCCTCATTTTTAAAACGATTTCCAACCCATGCTTTCTGACCCCTTCCACCTGATTCTGTTATTTGCAGCCAATGCTGGGTGTCTAGTGGCACCTTTTCACTTCCTTAAAGACCAAACTCAGCTCCTGTCCTAGTGACTGACTGTCCCCTTAAGTGGCATGCCCAAAATCTCAGGAAGGCATAAGGAATGGTTTTGAGTATGTAAATCAAAGATGCTGAGAGCATCAGAGTTGTAAGCCATTGATTCAATGCAACATTAAAAGGCTGGAGAAAGAAGGGCCTCTTTGGAACGGTGCATGAAGCTTTCTTATGCTCATCAGCTCCTTCCCTGGACTGGACCACAGATCTCAGGGTAGTGCATCATGTTCCCCAGCTGTGTTCTCAGTTGGTTATCATGAGGTCCTACTTGTCATAAGCCCCTGTCCATAAGAGAGTGGTTGCTATGAAGAAAGCTGTTCAGGTGAGATGGTTATTATTCTGCATTCTGAAGATAAGTTTCTGCTCTGAGCATAAGAATCCTTCAACTGAATTAATATATTGACTTGGGAGATTTCTGTAATTCATGTGTGCTGTGGGACGGTCTGTATGTCAAATTGCTCTGATTGGTCAATAAATAAAACACTGGTTGGCCAGTGGCCAGGCAGGAAGTAGGTGGGACAAGGAGAGAGGAGAATTCTGGGAAGCGGAAGGCTGAGGCAGAGAGACACTGCAGCTGCCGCCATGAACAGCAGCATGTGAAGACGCCAGCAAGCCACCAGCCGCGTGGCAAGGTATAGACTTATGGAAATGGATTAATTTAAGCTATAAGAACAGTTAGCAAGAAGCCTGCCACGGCCATACAGTTTGTAAGCAATGTAAGTCTCTGTGTTTACTTGGTTGGGTCTGAGCGGCTGTGGGACTGGCGGGTGACAAAGTTTTATCCTGACTGTGGGCAAGGCAGGAAAACTCTAGCTACACATGTGCCTCTAGATCATACTTTTCATAGTTAGGGCTTCTATTTCCATGATAAAATACCATGGCCAATAGCAACTTGGGAGGAAAGAGTTTATTTCACTTACACTTCCATGTTACAGTTCACTATCCAGGGGAGTCAGGTCAGGAAACAAGACAGGAACCTGGAGGCAGGAACTGTAGTAGAGATCATGGAGGAGTGCTGCTTACTGTCTTGTGTCTCTCTGGCTTGCTCAGCTTGCTTTATTATAGCATTTTGGGATCAGCTGCATAAGGATGCCACCACCCACAATGGGCTGGGTCCTCCCACATCAATCATCAATTAACAAAACATCTCACTGACATGCCTACAGGCCAATCTCATGGTGTCGTTTCTCAGTGGAGAGCCTCTCTTCCTACACGACTCTAGCTTGTGTCAAATTGATATACAACTAGTCAGGAAAATGCTGCTTTCCCAGTAGTTGTTGGGAAGACGTGTAGGATTTCAGACCTGAGATCTGAGTCACACTGTGCCCTGCCTAACATGTGTCCAAGCAGAAGCTCCTTAATGTTTCCAAGTCTCATTAAGATGGAATCAGGGATTTTGTCACTTTCTTATACCAGGCAGAGAATATGTCCTGGCACACATGGGAGAGATTATTCAGGAAATGTTGACTTACAGCTACAAAACGACTCCCAAACATATGGTTCAGGGAACATCACAGAAGAGGGGGTTGGAGGATTGTAAGAGCCAGAGGACCAGGGATTTGTTTTGAAAATGTGTCTCCTGGTAATGTTAGAGGCTACATCCAGGAAGTGTCACCAATATGACTGAGTAAACATAAGCTGAACAAGGACAACAACAATAGACAAATGTGGACCGGGAATGGGGGTGGGGGGGGGGGGGAGACCACAACACCTCAACCCTACACAAAGAACCACAGGCAACTAAGAAAAGCTTAGAGTAGGGGAAATAGCCTTCCCCAGGGAAGCGAACACCAATTGGTCACCCACTACCAAATGCTCAGCCCTGAAAACATCCACACCGAATCGTTATGTAGACTGAGCAGGTTGTATTTACAGATATATATGTAATATATATATACATTTAAATATATATATGTAAATGTATATATATTACATATATAATTTAAAAAAGGGAAACAATTTAAAAAGGAGGTCTAGAATTTGAAAGACAGCAAGCAAGTATATATAAAAGGGTTGGTAGGGAGGAAAGGGAACGAGCAAATCATGTAATTTATATTATAATCTCAAAAAAGAAAAGAAGTAGTATAAATAAGGAAGTCTGGGGAGATTGTGTTTGATGAAATGTATATGAAAAAGAGAAACAATGACTGAGTTTAAGGATGGACGAATTGATGAGATATAATTCTTAGACCAATTCAGAGTAGCTAATACTTTATAACAATTACAGTAATGCTGTCACTGAAGTCAGTATCTATGCTGTGATACGCAATGTTTCAAGTGTGCTTTAGCATTAACTCACTAATCCTCACCAACACTTCTCTGAAATGAGAGCTGTTACTGTCTCCCTTCTATGGATGACAGAGCTGAGTTACTGAGAGGACCAATTCATTGTTAGGGACAGGGAAGTAGACTCAGTAGAATCAGGACTTAATAAAGCATGGTTGGACCACCTGTAATCTTTTAACCACTAAGGAGGGTGTGCCATTCCTACCAAATATCCAACACCTGAACCCTATTTCTATTTGGGGAATTTCTACCATAAGAGGAGGCAGTGACCACATCCTACGATAAAATAAAGTTCTAGCCCTTCACATCCCCTGGATTCTTTGCGGCCATGACTCTACCAGTCAGACCCACTCATGGCATATCTTGGTGGAGCTAGTGAAGCAAGGAAGGAGGGACTTCTTGGAATTCACACTAATAAGTGTGGGCAGTGGCCATGTAGGCTTTCAAGGCCACAATGGAGCAGGCTCAGATACAGCACACTGTGTTCAATGTCTATGCATCAGGAGTTCACAAGCAACAATCTGACTTGTGGTGAAAGAGGGTATGACAGATAGGGTTAGGCATTGGTGCCCGAATGTGAACAAAGGGAACAAGATGAGTAGGTTGCATAGCATGCTATTGCCGACAGCACAGTCATTCATCCCACTCTACCTCAAGTCTCTGGAGAGTACCGTGTTGAGTAGGAGGAAAGAGGAATTCAAGCTTGGATGGGTAATGTCCCTGCACGATACAATAGAATTAGTTGAAGCAGAGGGTTAGTGCATAACAGGACCCTTTCATGAGAGCCCTGAATGAAAGGAAGGAAGGGAAAAATTTCCGGTATTAAGAACTGTGTTATCTCAATGTTCACCTGTTAGGAGGAGAGAGAGCTTGGGTTAAATGTCTTTATCAGTTAGTGAGCTTGGCTAGATGCTCAAGGTCCAAGTGGAACTGTGACTGAAGGATTAGAGACATAAACAGCCTCTAGGGGGCCTGTGGATGGTCCTAGGAGAAGGGGCCCAGGTATGGTTACATTTGCATCCACATGAATTTGCTTAATGGCTTCTCTACCACAGAAAGAAGATGTCAGCTAGGAGGGGACAAGGACTCTCCTACACCTAGTGGATGTAAACCAGTGTTTCCTAGCCAAGCCAACGTTTGCTCAGTGATTACCTCGAGTCGCTGCAGCAGACAAGACAGAGGCTAGGCCTGGACTCAACAAGCTTTCCTTTCTCGTCAGATTGCTTGGTTATTGTCAGCCTTGCTCAGTATACACTTGGAAGGAACAACAAAGCCCAACTCTTCCTCTGGTTCTACACCAGGGAAGAATGAGTTGGCTACGTGCTGATGGCTACATTAAGCTCAGTTTATGCCTGGATCCAGGACAGGGAGTAGAAGCGTCTCTCACTGGGAAACGCAGTTGTATAATTGCTGCTTTCTGCTCTGCAGGCTGAGGATCCTGCTGGCCTGAGCACCTGCAATGGTTAGTGTTAATTATCGAGTTGACAGAATCTAGAATTGCCTGAGAGACAGGTCTCTGGGCATGCCTGTTGGGGATGATCTTGATTTCCTTAATTGAGAGGGAAGACCCATCCAGTGTGGGTAGTGCCATCATTCCATGCCTGGGGTGGAGAAAGGGAGCCAAGCACAAGCATTCACCCCTCTCTGCTTCCTGATTGTGGTCAGCTGCCTCAAGACCCTACCACCTGGACTTCCCCGCCATGATGGACTGTTCCCTTGAATAGTGAGCTAAAATAATAATTTGTTCCTGAAGTTTCTTTCACCAAAGCAACAGGAAAAGAAGCCAAGACAACATCCAAGGGATCTGTGCCTCTGCCAGGGAGCACAAGAATGGACATTGACTAAAAGATTAACTTCAGTCCTTTGAAGAAACAGGTGGAGGAAGGAGGTATAGTGTTTCCTGGGGTGCTTGACCCCTTGGTTTCCTCTATCCCTGTGGAATCTTTATTCTGACATCACTCCTGACATCATGTGTTTGGATTTTCTACAATTCTCCAATTTACCACCAGTGGAGTTTCCAACAATTCAATGATATTCTGGCACCATCTAGAGTTATTGGAGACTCCAGATGTGGTCTCAGTCTTTCCCATCTGAATATCCCTACCTCTGATGCCAGTCACACATTCCATGCTTAGGTTCAAAGGTTCTCACACCTCCTGTGAGTCCCCATACTTCTCTTGAATAAGTCCTAAAGCCCAGGTTCTGTGTTCAGATTTGGGCTGTCTCTTGGAAAGTTGGCTTTATTCATGACGAGGTGGTTTTGAACTTAGGACTTTCAAGTTTGGTAAGAAGAGTATGTGTTGAGGGAGGGACACTGATGTTGAACTCCAGGAGACAAATGCTAGAATTTCTGTCCACCCAACATCTGCGTATTCTTTCCATGTGACTCAAGAGGTAACAAACCAGCCACCTGCAGAAACCAAAGACAGCTTCCCTGGCTGTCTTTCCAGAATGGTGATCCCTGGTATGTGACCCTGGGTCTGCCCATTTGATCCAGGGTGGAAGAGATTCTGGAATGAGACCTGTAAGAGAGAGGAGGACTTCTTAGAATTTAATCTAGTAAGAATAGTAACTGCTGCAGTAGCTGAAACAGCTTCCAGAAGCCACAAAACCCCACATTCGCCTCTGAAGTGTCCTCAGAGGCAGGGTATCCAGTTCTGAAGGAGAGCTGCTCTATGCTTCTACATTACTTCTTGCTGTGTAGACCCTTATCATGGCTCCTGAGCCACTTACAATCTTTTGTTAGACTTTCCTATATGTTGCTTAAAGCAGAATATGAGTTTTGATACTCATGCCCCAAATTTTCTCCACTCCCCAAAGTCCACGGACTACCTGACAACGAAGTGTCTTCCTGTGGGAACACCTGGACCTCTGCTTCCTTGATGTCCCCTTGACCTCTTCTACACAGGAAACACTAGATGTCTGTGCTGGGTAGGCAGGAGGGCTGGTGGCCATTAACTGAGCCAGGGGAACAGCTCCTGATCTATGTAAGCTCTTTCTTTTCCAGTCCCCAGAGGTTGGATGGGTCTAATCAAAAGCCTGAGCTGAGCCTGTGACCTCAGCTCAAGAGTGTCTCCAACATATGTTTGTCCATGGGCAGAGATATTTAACATTAAGAGCACGAGTGAGCACTTCGAGCCCCTTAGCACTGTCAGGAAATTCTGAGCTTAGCATGACATCCTGCCTATATAAAGGGGATCTGAAGGAAGAATAATCTAAAGGATGAGAGCCCCCAAGAAAGAACAAGTATGCCAGAGACAGTTCGTCGGGTGGGTTGCTTCAAGATGAGGGTCTAGGGGAAACATTCCCAGGAATTCAATGGGCAGCACAGTATTTTGGCCATTGATGACATTGGTGACAGAGACATGATTTCTCCTCATTTCCATCTTTACATTGCTGACAACGCCCTTCATTGTCTTAAGCATGAATTGCCAGAGTCAATTAAGTATGTGAAGGGAACAGTGTATATTTTGGAGAAAGGTAATGATTGTTACACCTTAGAGTAGCTTAATGAATACATTAATAAGTGATCCTTTGCTATGGTTTTCTCTTAATAGCCATCAAAATCTTTATAAACCTACAGCATAATATATAACATCTCGTTATGAGATTTGCTATTTTTTAAAAAATCAATGCATACCTAAGTTATTTGTGTCAAAACTCATTTATTTCCACAATAACATGGACTGTCAGACCTGACATCCTGCTAATAACATCCAGCGCATTTGCATATTATTCAAATATTTCCTTTTATGAAACAGGGGATTTTACTCACACCGCTCTGCTTGCCCATGCAGCATGCATTTGCACATTAGCTCAGTTCACACCGCCAGAGAAGGGTTACCTGTGGCAACTAATTATGCCATCCTTTATGCATATTAATGAGCCTTGTGAGCAGCCATCCTCTGTTCTGCAGTGAGGAAAAACAATTCTAGCCTA
The DNA here is from genome assembly GCF_004664715.2 of Peromyscus leucopus. Lineage (NCBI taxonomy): Eukaryota > Metazoa > Chordata > Mammalia > Rodentia > Cricetidae > Peromyscus > Peromyscus leucopus. Next base: position 144,590,360 of record NC_051063.1, on the reverse strand, counting down.
AATGGGAAACCGATTGCTAGCAATGCCAGAGTTGGAGAGCAATTTTTGATAATTTCCCATTTTTAACATCCCTAGGTGTATTCATTTTTCTATTGCCTCTCTAACAAATTACTTCACACTTAGTGCCTTAAAAGAACAGACTTACTATCTTACTGTTTTGGAGGTCAAAAGTCCTGACTGAGTCTCCCTGAGTTAAAAGGAAGGTGTTGACTGAGCTGTGCTCTTTCCCCAAAACTCAAAGGAAGACCTTCTCCTCCTCCTCCTCCCCCTCCTCCTCCTCCTCCTCCTTCTCCTCCTTCTTCCCCTTCCCCTTCCTCTCCTCCTCCTCCTCCTTCTTCTCCCTCTCCCCCTCCCCCTCCCTCTCCCCCTCCTCCTCCTTTTGGTCTGGAAATTAGCTTCCTTTAGTTCCCACCCCTCCAAGCCAGGGAGGGATAATGAAGCCTTCTCCGACTGCCATGATTCACAGGTTACAGACCATAACAGTGTGCACTGTTAGGGTAACAGGGAATTAGATTAGACCTCATCTGGATAATTCCAACACCTTCCTCACTTTATGCCCCTTGGCTTTAGCCACATCTGCAGTGTTGATTTTTGCCAGCTCACATTGCCTGGATTCGGAAGGAGATGCCGGAGGAGGGGCATTATCTGACTATCACTGTAGGTCTTTTGTATCCAATTCTGCTTGAGGGGCCAGAGAAAATGTAGAGTGGGATCGTGAATTTCCTCCTGGTGCCTGCTCATCCTCTCTACTTCCTTTCATTGATCATTTGTCTGCTTTTTTTGCTACAGATTGTCTTCTTCATTCTCTTTGCTCTCCCCCACTTCTTCTTTTCCAATTTCTTTCTCTTTTTTTGTTTTGCTTTTCCTCTCCTTTTGTAGTGTGAATGTGCACCTGCAGAGGAAAACCTTGGATGTTATTTTCACCTCACACCTTATTTGAGGCAGTTTCTTTACTGGTTTGCTGGTGTAAATGCTGGGCTAGCTGGCTTTGAGAATCCCATCTCTTAGTAGGAGCTTTGGCATTACAGAGATTTGAGCTACAAATCTGGTTTTATGTTGATGCTGGAGATTCAAATTCAGGTCTGCAGGCTTGCATCGACTGAGCCATCTCCTCAGCCCCTTTTCAGTTTATTCTTATCATCTCACAACAACAACAATGATGACAACTGAGATAACAATACCTTATTTGAGCAACACCCCTCCTTGGGTGACCTCTCTGTCCCAGTTTTGTTACATGTTACTGATCGCTCCTTTATGTTTTCCTTAGGACTATCAATGGCCTAGTTTTATTTCACCCCAGCTATATTGGTTATCTTTATTTGTCCCAACAAAAGCAAAGCAAGAGGATAACCAAGAAATGGGGTAGATGCTTGGTTGTCATACTCATCTGCCTATGAAACACCCCAGTCATCTGCAGAACCTTCCATACAGTCCATGACGGCTTTGTGCACTTATTACCTTAAGAGTATCCCTGACATTGATGGAGGAGGAGTCCTTACCACTAATGAGTGTGCTAAAGGCAACCTACAGCCTACAAGGGACAAAAGTTTGTGAATGGCTTACTGACCTCAGTTTCCCTACAGCTCATTGAGAAACAGTTCAGGCATCCATCTACACTGACTAGATGGAGTAGTCTGAGCGCTAGTTGCCTGCTGAGGTCATCTACTCTTCTAGATTCCATGCCCTACTCCTCAGATCCTTCATAGAGTTTCTAGGCTCAGTTGCTAAAAGAGCATTTGCTCCCTCTCTCAGGGTCTAGATAATAATAGTTAATTTCGTGTGCCAACTTGCCTGGGTTGGGATGCTCAGACAGCTGGAGAATATTATTTCTGCATGTGTCTGGGAGAATGTTTCTGGAAAAGATTCGTAGTATCTGAATCAGACCAAATGGAAATATAGCCTGTAGGAGTTGGGGAGATATCTCCGTGGAGAAAGTGCTTGATGTGCAAGCATAGAACCTGAGTTCGGATCCCCAGCACCTCTGTGAGAGCTCAGTGCATGAATGTGCATCTGTAACTGCTGAGGAGTGGAGATGGGCAGATCTTGGGGGCCCACTGGCCAGACAACCTAGTCAAAACATTGAGGTCCAGGTCCCAGTGAAAGACCTCATCTCAACAATAAACTAAAGAATGATGGCAGATAACAGCTGCCAACCTCCAGTTCTACACTCATGAATAGATCTGTAACTCATGGGTGTACACAGGCATAACCCCTCCCTAAATCATATGAAGAGGGGAAAAAAGGGACAATACGTGAATAAATACAAATCCACCCTGTGTTATGTTTGAGCTAGACATTCACCTTCTCCCTCTCTTGGATGCTGACCTTCTGAGTCTCTTCGGACTCTGGGATTTATACCAGTGGCATTTGGCCTTGGTTTAAATTACATGTCCGGCTTTACTATGTCTCCAGCTTGCAAATGGGTTTATAGCTCTTCTTGGTCTCTATAATTACATGGTGTAGCTCTCAATGCACCGCCAACCATGGTCTTTTCTATCCTACTGGTGAACCAGAGTGATACAGTCTGCACTGGAGAGAACACCAAATCCAGAAGAAGCCCCGATTCCTGTACTGGAAAGATCCATGGACAAGAGGATGGGGTGGTATGCCCAGCATTGCAGGACCTGATCAGGGAAGGCTCTAATCAAATCTAATCAAAAGCTCTTTCCTGGCTCCTCTATCCCCTTTAGCAAAGCCTTTGTTATTTTATTTTAAACTGCATTTTAAAATTACTTGTATAGAAATGGCTGTCCTGCATGCAAAAGCCAGAAGCCCCTGCTTCCTGTCTCAAGAGGAGAGAAGAGGTGAGGAGGGCTTGGTAATAACAGGTCTAATTCTCATAGCAGAAGGAAGAGATGGACTGGCAGGAAGGACTCAGCATGCTTATTGGAAAACCAGGGACAAGTATCCATGGTCAAAATTCTTTACCCACGCATCTGTAACATTCAGCCCATTTTCTCTTGGGGCTAGTTTCAGTGGCCTTGCCCCAGGTACAGATTCTAGCCATGACACTGACTCCCTGACCCAGTGGAAGAAATCCAAACTCCTTTTCATCCCCTGGAGATATAGTCCTGAGCTCTGTTGTGCAAGCCCAAGAGACATATACTTACAGAAAGGAGCCTTCACTGTAGGGAACCACAGCTGCCTGTGAAGTAACCATTGTTACAGCAAATTGGAAAGCTAATCTGATTTTTAAAGTGTGGACAAATATCTGCTTAAACATTTCTCAAACTTGTCAGGGACTGGAATCTACAATTATTTCAAACCAAGGAAGCAATAAGTACCCATTCTCCATTCTCATCGGCCCACCTAAGTTGACTGGATTACAGGAGTGGTCATCTTGCTTTACAGGGAGACACAGGTAGGTCACTGTAGATAGGTCACTGAGAGGAGTTGAAGATTAGAGGAAGAGACGAAAAATGAGCCCATTCAAGTAGAATGAAACCTGTTCAGCCCACTGCTGCTGTCTGAATTCTCTCTTGGTTTCTGGGACCAGACAAAAGCTAGACAGTGTCTTTAAATAGTCACAGGCAGGAAGATTGGCACAGGTATTCTCCACAGTGGTGGTGGTATGTGGGAGCACGTATGTGGGAGTACAGTGTGGGAAATAAGTTCAGAATTAGGTTATTTGAAACATCAATGCAAATTTGAGTGTCTCAGTTGGTGGGCTATGTAGGGCAGTTCAGGCTCTTGGGCTTGGGGTACTGAAATTTTCTGTTTATTACAAGCGACAAGGATTTAAGAAAGAGATTGTAGACACCATTGGGGATGGGGAAAAAGGGAAGGTCATTATGTTGTCATATAAGTTCCGAAGTTAGAAATGAGAAGTGAGTGGAAAGGAGATGCTTTTAGGAAAAGCAGACAGTGGAATGAGCCTGGGCAAGCTGAGAATGAAACCCTTGAAGACTTGGCATAGGAAAGAGTCCCACCACCTGCTACTCTACTCCTGAGGACTTGTGAGAAGGGGTTCTGTGCTTAGGGTTAGGCTACAGATGGGGTGTGGAAGCCGTTTTATTCATAAGTATTTAGCTATCATAAATTCATTCAACCAATCCATAGAGGCGAATCTAGTGACCCAGACATTGTACTTGGCCCAGGGACTATGCTGATCAACTCACCCATTCACTGACAGTAGAAACACCACGCTCTAGGGAATCATAAAGCTGGAGAAGGTGGTGGGCAAACTGAAGCTTGGTAGAAGGTATAAAGTGGCGAGAGGGATTTCATGCCAAGTGAAGATCTTGTAAAAGTTTAGGCAAGAAGGAACATGGAACACTGAGCAATCACAGTGTGGCTTTGGCTAATAGTGTGACTTTGGCTCAGAACAAGGACAGCAGCAGGAGGTGGGCTGGGAGATAAGCAGAGCCTCATAGGCTGTGCTTAGCACTGTAAGCTTGCTTTTTTTAAGGCAGCAAGAGCCCCCAGGCAGAGAAGTGATGTGCTAACAACCACTAACATACGCTGAGTGCTTGCTACCTGCCAAGTTCATTGTGCTACTCATATTATGATCTGACCTGTCCTTAAAGCTACACAGTTGGGACAGGCAGTTTGGAGGACAGAAGATTCATTTCCTTTGGGTTGTAACAGTTATTATTTATGTTTTACAGATAATGAAACTGGACTGAAGGAAGTCACATGATTTGCTCACGCACATATAGTAGAGACAAACTTGGTCACAGCTTTGTTTGTCTGGCTGGGAAAGCTCTCATTTCTGTGCTTCCTGGACTATCATCCTCTTTGAAAGGATTACACCTCAGAGAAATGGAACAAATGGGAAGCAAAGAGAGCCAGTGAGGGTTTGCACATCAGTCCTTCAAAAAATATTGGCCATGGCCAGCCAGATCAGCAGGCAAGGAAGAAATGTCTATTGGAATCAGAAAGAATAAGAGAGTGAAGTATTTGGGGAATATAGGTGCTTACTGACACTTTCACATCTTGCTTCCTCTGTGTCTGGCTGGTGACTCCTGACTCAGACTTCCTCTCCCCAGAATTCCCCTCTCTGCTTGTCCCACCTATACTTTCTGCCTGGTTACTGGCCAATCAGCACTTTATTTATTAATCAATCAGAGCAACACATTCATAGCATACAGAGTGATATCCAGAGCAATACAGCTGTACCCATATGCATATACATTGTTCTGCTGATGGGCAGCTAACTTGTTTGGTATCTTGTTTTTGGTTGTGAGTCTAGCCTTTAATAGCTGAGCCATCTCTTCAACCCTTGTTTTGGTATTTTAAAGTATTCTCACCGGGTAGTGGTGGCACACACCTTTAATCCCAGCACTTGGGATGCAGAGCCAGGTGGATCTCTGTGAGTTCAAGGCCAGCCTGGTCTACAGAGCGAGATCCAGGACAGGCACCAAAACTACACAGAGAAACCCTGCCTTGAAAAATCAAAATAAGTAAATAAATAAAGTATACTCTATGGATAACAAAAATAGGCCCCCAATCTACATTTTTCTTCATTTTCATCATAGAATTATGCTCACTTATGTAGATTTTAATGTCTAAAGATAAGAGGTTACTTATCACTAATCTTATAGATTACTCTGTTTTGAGATTTGCTAATTGTTAAGTATCTTTTCTTATAGAACCACTTCTCCATTGGTAAAATTGAGTTTTTACCCCATTGAAGTTTCCATTTGTGATTATAGGAATGCATAGATGATGGAAATACATGGTCAAAACTATTTTAATAACTCATTGAAGAAAAGGTATGAAATTTGGAGTTGCGAAAAGTCCAGGCAAAGGAAACAGACTAACAACAACTTCCCGGACAGACAAGAGATACCCATCTTCAGGTTTTTGGTCAGGGCTTTCCAAGGGACCCCCAACTCCAAACAATGTAGGTAATAGCAATTGCTCTTTGCTACCTGCCAGGACTTGAAGGTGAAGCCTTATTGTTAAAGACACCACATATTTTAGTCACAGGACTTGGAGACGTCAACTTGGTACTGACGTAGAAGCCTACTCTGTCAGCCCTGGGTCTTCATAGTATTGGAAGGTGTTATTCAAACTGCCAAGGGAGACAAGTTAGCAACAGTCTGACCCTGATGTGAAGCCTATTCATCACAAAGATGACCAACCCAACTGATATCCCCGGTGATGCAATAGTGGTTATCATGGGGGTAGCCAACAGCTGTATAACGAGACTTAAAGCCAACTTAGTAGGAGGGAACTCATGCCTGGTACTGTAGACCGAGCCAAGCACCTGTGGCTAGAGAGGACATAAATCCTAGAAGAGGACCAATCACTACCATCTTATAAAATCATGGAGCTTCCAACTGCCTTCTGAATACTTACCTTTATACCCATAGATAAGTGTAGCTCTCATCCTTTATCAAAGAAATTTCTTTTTGCAGCAGCAGGAGACTATAGAGAGATGCACAACTAGTCAAACTGCAAGAGAGTAACTGACCATAGGGTTCTCAGCTCCAAATAGGACATGTGTGATGCCACCTCTTACATGTAAGGCTCAGGTACATCATGAAAGGTGTAGAATGGTTACAGCCAGAAGACTGGGGCAGCTGTCACAAGGTAGTGTCTTCTGGATATGACAGGGATTTTGTGTTCTTGAGATCTCAACAATATGGTTGCCTGCATAACTCCTGCATAAGACCAAACCAGTCACCATGGTAACATAGATGGGGGAAAGTTCACAAGGTCCTACCCCTAGATGAAGAGCTATAGGCAGTCAGTTGTTGTCCAGGGAGATTTTCTTCAGGCATGAGTCCCCCATGAAAGGTTGCCCAATCTGAAGGGGTCAGCACTAAACACATGTACGTAAGGCAACACTAATTGCACTCAGTAGGTTACATATATACATACATACACACATGTGTATGTACATATGTGGTGTGTGTGTGTGTGTGTTTAAAATTATAGAAGAGTATATGAATTCTAAACAAGACTTTGGTGGGACATGGGAGGAGTTGGAAGGGCAAAGGGAGGAATGAAAAGGGTATTCATGTGTGAAATTCTAAACAATCAAAATTTAAAAACAGCCAATGCTGTGCTCTAGAACCTACATTTCTTTATTCAAATTATTTTATTTTATTTTATTTTGGATTCTGTACCTGAGCACTGCGTTTTAACTGTTTTCTGTTCCTGCCTCTCTCTTTCTTCAAACCCTCTTAAGTACTCCACCTCCAAAATCATGACCCCTTCTTTATTATTATCACACATACATGTACACACACACACACACACACACACACACACACACACACACACACGAGTTTGGACACATCTATAACCCACTGAGTCCATTTAGCTTTGTTTTATATATACATCTTGGGAATGGGCAACCTATGTGGGAGCTTGTTCCTGGAGGTGAATATTATCTTAAGGTGTGTTACTTTTGTTTATGCCGCATTTGTTTAACTCCGTGAAGCTGTGTTACTGTGCCTGTCTAAAACACCTAATAGGCTAATCAAGAACTGAATGGCCAATAGTGAGGCAAGAGAGAGAGAGAGATAGGTGAGGCTGGCAGGCAGAGAGAATATATAGAAGGAGAAAAGAGAGAAAAGAGGAAGAGAAAAAGATCTAGCAGCCAGAGAAGGAGCAGGACTCCAGGGACCAGCCACTCAGCTACACAGCAAGCTACAGAGTAAGAGTAAGATTTACAGAAGTAAGAGAATGAGAAAAGCCCAGAGGCAAAAGGTAGATGGGGTAATTAAAGTTAAGTAAAGCTGGCAAGAAAGTAAGCTAAGTTAAGGCTGTGTGTTTATAATTAAGAATAAGCCTCTGTGTATGATTTATTTCGGAGCTGGGTGGTGCCCCCCCAAGAGCAAAAGAGTGAAAACAACAACAACAACAACAACAACAGAGACTGATACTCTTTCTGTGATGGCTAATCTTATGTAAACTTGGCACAAGCAAGAGTTACCTGAAGGAAGGAACCTCAACTGAGAAAAAGCCTCCATAAGATCCAGCTGTAAGACATTTTTTTTTAACTGATTGATGGGGGAGGGCCCATCCCATTGTGTGTGGTGCCATCCCTGGACTGGTAGTCCTGGGTTCTATAAGAAAGCAGGTTGAACGAGTAATGAAGCGTTTGTCTAATTATTCTTTATCAATAAAAACTCAGGAGTCAGATATTGGGGTAAGAACCTGACTGATCAGAAGGAGTAGAGAAGTGATTCTCTCTCTCTCTCTCTCTCTCTCTCTCTCTCTCTCTCTCTCTCTCTCTCTCTCTCTCTCTCTCATTCTTAGATCCCAAAGGGTCAAGACCCTCTCTACAACTCTCCTTACAACTTCCTGTGTCTATCTGTCCTCGGTCCTCCAAAACCTCTATGGTTAATTATGGTCAGCTAGTAGCTAGCTCTGCCCTCTGATTCAAAACAAACTTTACTGTCAGTCTCGGGAGCCTCAGAATGTGATCAAAATATTGCACAACAGAGCAAGCCATGAGCAGCATGCCTTCAAGGCCTCTGCATCAACTTCTGTCTCCGTATTCCTTCCCTGTTTGAGTTTCTGTCCTGGGCTTCTTTCAGTGGTGGACTACAGTGTGGAAGTGTAAGCCCAACAAACGCTTTCCTCCTCAACTTGGTTTTCGGTCATGGTGTTTTATCACAGCAACAGAAACCCCAACTAGGACACTCTCATCATCTAGGAATTGACTGCCACTCGCTCGCTCGCTCTTCATCTAGGGGTGGGAGCATGTAGAATGTCCCCTGTCCACGTTGGTGTACCCACTGGTGTCATTATGCTCATCTTGTTCAGGCAACTCTATTGCTGAGAGTTCATGGATGCAGCTTCCCTGACATGTATGGAACTATCTCACAACAGATGTCCTGCTCTTCTGGCTCTTACAGTCTTTCTCCCCCACCTTCCATGATTTTCCCTGAGCCTTAAGTGTAGGGTTGCTTCGAAGACGTATCCTTTGGGGTCTTGCACCCCACAGCCAGTTATTTTCTGCATTTTGATCGGTTGTCGATCTCCATAATAGTCTGCATCTGTTGCAAAAAGAAGCTTCTTTGATGAGGAATGAGAGCTTCACTTATCTGTATTATAAGGATAAGTATTTAGAATACAGTTAGAAATGATATTGGCTTAGGAAGGTGGCAGTAGTGGGTTCTTCTCTAGGGTCTATGACCTCAACAGACGTGTAGTTGACTAGGTTTGCAGTACCAGGCATGACTCCTCTCCCATTGAGCAGGCTTTAGTTCAATTAGACAGCTGTTGGTTGCCTCAAAGACAAAAGTGCCACAACTACATTCTTGCTAGTCCAGTCATTGTTGTGGTTCATAGGCTTTATAGCTATGTAGGATTACGTATCGATTCCTCCTCTCTCTGGGCAGCTTGCACAGCATCTTCTGATACTATCATAGCCAGTTTTCAGTAAGAGGTGTCCAGGTCAGTTCCAGCTTGATTCTTTGAAGTCTTGTGTCTACTTCAGATTGGACCTTGAAGTCCTTGTGTCTTCAGCAATCGGGTTACCTTCAAATTCCCCACCAAGATTCTTAAACTTTGGACCATAACCTCACATGGGATCCCTGCAACTAAATATGGAGTTTGCAAAAAAAAAAAAAAAATGCAGACAGTAAAAGGTTTCCGAGTCCACAATGAACAAAAATGGATCCAATCCCAACACATAATGTATTCTAGTCACACTTGCCTGTGTTGTACCTGCACTCTCACTGTAGCCTAGGTTCTGAAAACACAACGTGTGCACTTTGCACTGTGAATGTCACCATGCTGTGCAACACCAAAAAAACTCCAAAACCAAAAACCACCTGAAACACTGTTGCTTAGACTCAAGACTATTGTATTTTATGAATTACAGTGCTTTTATTGTATTGTATTACTATGGTTTAATTATGGAAAACAAAAATTTTTAATGTTACCCTGCAGTTACTCCTCAGCATGTATCAAATTAGTACATGTGATTGTGTTGTGTTAGGCAAACAAGCATATCTATCTCACTAGTGTGCCAATTTCCTTTAATATTCTATAAATAGTAAATGTATACACACACCAAAAAGTTTATTTTTTTGGTTTATTATCAGTAAATACTTACTATGTATATCTATTTTACATACCTCTATTCTTTTTTTTTGTGATTCACTTTGGGTTTTTTTTAATTAAGAAATTTTTTTCATTTTACGTACCAATCAGAGATCCCCCTCTTCCCTCCTCCCGCCCCCCAGCCTTCCCCCACAACCCACCCCCCAACCCCCTCCCCGCCCCCAACAAGAAGGCAAGGCCTCCCAGAGGGAGCCACATCCAGTAGAGGCAAGTCCAAGTCCTTCCCCCGCCTCAAGGCTGCAGGAGGTGGTCCCATCATAGGTAGTGAGCTCTAAAAAGCCCGCTCATGCACCAGGGATGGATTCTGATCCTACTGCCAGGAGGCACCCCTAAGCAAATCAAGCTACACAACTGTCTTACCATGCAGAGGGCCTAGTCTAGTCCCATGTAGGCTCCACAGCCATTGATCCATCTTTCATGAGTTTCCACTAGTTTGGTTTGGTCGTCCCTGTATGTTTCCACATCATGATCCTGATGCACTTGCTCATAGAATCCCTCTTTTCTCTCCTACTGGACTCCTAGAGCTCTGCCTGGTGTTTGGCTGTGGATCTCTGCATCTGCTTTCATCAGTTATTGGAGAAAAGCTCTGTGATGACAGGGTATTCATCGATCTGATCACTGGGGCAAGCCAGTTCAGTTCAGGCACCCTCTCCACTATTTCTAGTAGTCCAGGCTGGGGTCATCCTTGGGGATTCCTGGCAACTTCCCTAGCACTGGGCTTCTCTTTATCCCCATGATATCTTCCTCCATCATGGTATCTTTCTCATTGCTTTCCCACTCCATCCCTGTTCCTGCTTGACCATCCCATTCCCTTATGTTCTCATCCCCCATGCCTTACTCTCCATTGCTCACCCCTCACCCCCATTTTTTTTTTCATGGAGATCTCATCTATTTCCCCTTCCCAGGGCGATTCATGTATCCCTCTTTGGGTCTTCCTTGTTAGCTAGCTTCTCTGGAATTGTGGGTTGTTGTCTGGTTATCCTTTGCTTTACTTCTAGTATCCACTTATGATTGGGTACATACCATGTTTGTCCTTCTGAATCTAGGTTACCTCACTCAGGATGATATTTTCTAGTTCCACCCATCTGCCTGCAAATTTCATGGTGTCATTGTTTTTCTCTGTTGAGTATTACTCTATTGTGTATATGTACCACATTTCTTTATCCATTCTTCAGTTGAGGGGCATTTAGGTTGTTTCCAGGTTCTGGCTATACAAATAATGCTGCTATGAACATAGTTGAGCATGTGTCCCTGTGGTATGATTGAGCATTCCTTGGGTATATGCCCAAGAGTGGTATGGCTGGATCTTGATGTAGATTGATTCCCAATTTTCTGAGAAACCGCCACACTGATTTCCAAAGTGGCTGTACAAGTTTGCACTCCCACCAATAGTGGAGGAGTGTTCCTCTTGCTCCACATCCTTTCCAACATAAGCTGTCTTCAGTGCTTTTGATCTTTGCCATTCTGGCAGGTGTAAGATGTTATCTCAGAGTCATTTTGAATTACATTTCCCTGATGACTGAGCAATTCCTTAAATGTCTTTCGGCCATTTGAAATTCTTCCTTTGAGAAACCTGTTAGCTATATAGCCCATTTTTAAAAAACTGGATTGTTTATTATTTTGATATCTAGTTTCTTGAGTTCTTTATATATTTTAGATATCAGCCCTCGGTCAGATGTGGGGTTGGTGAAAATATTTTCCCATTCTGTAGGCTGTCATTTTGTCTTATTTACTGTGTCCTTACCTCTCTTCTTAATGTTTGTAAAAAAAAAATTTCAGGCCCAAAGGGGTCATAAGTAAGAAAAATTTAAGAAAGGCTTTTTAAGAGACCCGTAACTCCTAGTTGTCTCATCTTTTGTGACATATACAGCTACTGATATGTAATGTCTAGGTTTATTACCTAAGAGAAGACTGCAAAATAGTGATATTCTAAGTTTGTGACTTCTTTAACAGTTTTTAATTGGATTTCTTTGACTTGTTACTCAGTTATTAGTTAAGAAAAGTTAGAATGAATAGCAAATTCTTTCTTCGCATCTATTTTAAGATCATAAACTAATTCCTGTCAATCCCTAAAGATAATCTATCTTCAGGAATTGAAGTCATTGTAACTAATGGATATATATATATATATATATATATATATATATAACATATATATATATATATATATATATATTCTCTTTACCTCTGTCTCTTTCTGCCTCTCTGTGTCTCTTTCTCTCCAATTGTGCATGCATGTGGAGGCCAGAGGACACCCTGGGGTGTTTCTTCCAGCACATTGTAACCCCAGTCTTCCATTTAATCACTTGGTGAGGTGACTAGAGTGTTCTTATAACTTTACTTGTGCTTCGTTGATTATTCATGAGGTTCAGTACATTTTTATTTGTTTATTGTCCATTTGGGGTTGCCTGTTGTTGTACCTCTGTTTATCTACTGGCCTGACTATCTTTCTTTAGTTAGATTGGTTTATTGTACATTGTGGACACAGGCTCTCTGAATTGTAAATTTCTTTCCTTGCTTTTTATCTTCACTATGTAATGATGTCTCTTGTTGAAAAGAAGTTCTTGATTTTTATGCAGGTGAATAATAACCTTATCCTTAATGACTAGTGCCTTTTATGTATTTTAAGAAACATTTCTCTATCAAGAAGTCATTAAGATTAATTACTGTGCTGTTTTTCATATTTAAATCCATATTACATTTAGAGTATTTTGTATACGTGGTAAAGTAGGGGTCACATTACTCTCCCCTACCCATTAATATCCAATTTTCAACTTCTTAATCTAAAGAAAATTAGTAGATACCTTCTTGCTTACCTCCTTGGATCCAAGGACAAAAAAATGTAGTTCTAGATGTCGACCTACTTCTCTGGGTTTGACCCACTTCTCTGGGTTTCTATCTTGTCCCATTCCTCACTACTTTTAGCTGTCTGCTGTCTTTAAGAAGACATCTTGTATTTATCTGTTGTTCAGACATTTCTGTTTCTTCTCAGAGACAAAACAGATAAAAGTTCCATAGTCCATTACCATAAAAAGATCAAAGTTCAATGGTTTACCGGGATAAAAGTCACGCCACTTCTCACGTTTCCTAGTTGTTGCCAATAATGTCTAAAGTAAAATAATAATGCATTGGATCATCCCTTTGAGACAAACATTTCAGTCTCTGCAGAACACAGTGTACATTCTTTGCCATTTTACATGGCTACCAGGAAAAGATAAGTTGTCTGGGATCAGATGTTCTTCTACCCGAGGTTCAGGTAGTACAAATATGAACAGTGTCATATGTACATGAAGAGAGAGGGGCAGAGAATGAGAATGTTCACATTTAATTGGTTTATCATAATAATTCATTGAGAGATTTGACTCCTTTTTCTTCAAAATTGGTTGGCCCAGGAGGAGTATTATGTCAAGGAAAAATTTCAGATTATAGCTTTCCCAAGGTCAGTTTTCTTCTACTTTTACTTCTTCATTAGTCCTCATCAGTGAAGTCTTGACATCCTGTCCCTTTGCCCCCTGTTGAGAAACATTTGCCTTGTGATGTCCCTTCAAATATCATGCATGGCAGCATTCTAGCATCTTGGAGCTGAACATTTGGAGCTGAATCCTGCCCCAGGTTTAACAGCAGAAGATTAAAGAAATGCTCGGCATCGCATAAACCTACATGTACACCCAGAGACAGGCAAAGCTTAGGACAGCAGCAGCAGAGAAGGCTAGCTTGTTCCTGTGGCTGTTTGTAGATAATTACCAGTGGGATCATGAAAAAGCATCAGTAGGGAAAACAAGGGCTCAACAGAGGCCAACTAACTATAAACCTCTGCATTTGAATACAAAGGTTGAATTTGGAGGATGTGGGGGCCAGTTCAATGTGACCTTTTAAGCCAGGCAAGGGAGGCTTAAAGTCTTCCCATCATCAATGAGAAAAATTTAGAAAGATTAAACCAGTGAAATGTCAATATTTAAAAGCTCCAGCAATAGATGGAGTAGGTAAGGGTTAAAGTATCCACTGGGGAGGAGAGGTAGATAAGCTAGGGATTTATGTCTGTCACTGTGGGAAAGGACATGGTCCTGAAATCAGAAACAGTAGGTTACTAAAGAAGAATATCTTAAGGATATTGAGAAGGCAAAGATTTGAGGGTACAAGGTGATCTAAAGTCTACAGAACGTTCTTTATGAATTCTACTCTTTATTTTTGGGTGAAAATTGTTTAATTGGGAAGAGAGCTCAGAAAGTAAAAACCGTAGGTGCTCATAATAAGAATCACTGGACACACCAAGCAGTGAGTGCCAATGGTAAGCAGGTAGATGCACAGCATATGCTACAGTTCCCTTGATTTTTTTTCTTCCAGGAGGACATCCAGCTTATATCTCAGAGCAGCAAGGTCACCCACAATAACAAGCAAATGGGTGCCCCTCCCATTGTGGAGTCATCTACGACTGGTTGGGGGTCCTGCGAAGGTAAGTCTAGAGCATTGTCCCTTGGTTAGTACTCTCCCTATCTATATCAGTGGGCCTCGAACTTCAGTGCTCACTGCCTTTAATACACAGAATGTCTTTGTTAGCATGGGTGTTTGTTGCTATTAGTAGAAATTATGTGAAATGACAAGAATGAGCTGTGTCTTACAGAAAGTGACTAAAGAGTGATGCAAGTAGGCTGATGGACTTAAATCAACCCAGTAATACCCAACAGGTAAGGAACGTGAGGTTGCTGGCTATAATGAATGCTAATAAGGAGGAACTTCTTCCTTCGATCTTGATCTTTCAGTACCACTACGTCAGTTACCTAACTAAAATGTATCTTGTATCTCTGGGTTGAGAAATGGATGACTAATAAAATGCCTCATATAGGCAAACAATGACTAGGTAAGACAAACTAAAAACTAGAGAAGAAAGTTGGTTATACTATAACCCTCAAAGGACATATCAGTTTCTTTTGCAGGTGGGAGAATGAAAGTTAACATATGAGCCAGTCATGGTAATGTAAGCCTGTGGTTTCAGCATTGGGAAGGCTGAGGAAGAAGGATTACAAGTTTGAGGCTAGCCTGGGCTACAAAAAGAGACTGTCTCAAATAATGAAAGGAAAATAAATTAAGAATGAAGACAACATGTTTTGTAAAGGTTGAGCTGAATAAATGACTAAAGATTTTAATGCTTTTGACACTCATATTCATGCCGATGACGACTTCTCCAGAGGATGTACCATTAAGTCACGATTGACATCATAGCGAGAGACCCACATTTCACTTCCTGCCATCACTACCTCCTAATTACAAGTGGCTGTAAGATCTTCCTTGCCCTTCTGTTCATGTCCTTTGCCACTGTCCTGGTTCAGACTTTTTACCTGGCTATCTCAACACCTCCCTTCATCTGCCTTCTCTTCCTTTAACCCCATCTTATTCTGCTTCTGCCTTAGAAACCTTTGCCAGAGTGGACCTCCTGGAACCCAGATGAGACCACACTAGTCCACTGTATGAAATATCTTCAGCGTGTCTCATTACCCAAACTGGTGCCCTGAAGTTAGACTCTGACCTGTGGACATTTTTTATCTTCTCAGGTCAATATTCACTTGTAATATGGATCCTGGAAGATTTTATTCAGGGCAGCAACCCTAAGTTGGTTATTGTCAGCCCACTTTCTCACTCATTATTTGACTGATCCATACTAGCTCCTGAGATTGCATCCCTCACCTACTGGGAGAGAGCTCACAGTGGCTGCCTCTTCTTGCATCATTCCCTCCAGCTCCATCTGCCTACCACACTACAGAAAGCTTTTAGTTTGAGAACAGGCTGAGCTTCGGGGGCCTCCACACCTTTCCACATGATATTCACACTAAGTGAAGTGGTTTTGTTTTCACAGGGTTTCACTAGGTATCCTTGTCTGGAACTCACTGTGTAAACTAGGATGGCCTCAAAAAGCCCAGGGATCACATCCTGGGATTAAAGATGAGTGCCTCACGCTCATCTTGAAGTGTTTTTATAGCAGTGCTTACTGACTAATACAAATGTCCCATACTTCACAAAGATTTCTCTGGTCTCCCAGATTAAATGGGCTACTCTTGTCTTTAGGTCCATTAACTCAGCAGTCCACCCATCCGTTCAACAATATACTCTGCACCATTTGGGGATATCAGGTACAGAACAGGGTATTATGAACATAAAAACACCAAGACATAGATTTGTCCCAAGTTTCACCTCTCACACTCACACTCATGGTCAGGCACACTCTAGCAGAGCAGCCTGTCTGGAGTGAAGGGCATGTACATTATCATGGAGGAGGCACAACTGGAAAAATGAGTAGGCTGGAACATCTCTTCTCTGGAAACACGAAGTAGATCGGCTAGGAATCTGTGGCTGAGATTTTGGCAGCACATAGACTGAAGAGCTGAATCAAGGCAGCTGCAGTGAGGAGGGTGAGCAGAAATGGATTACAGGACTCTGCTGGGGGAGAAATGGTTGCCACACTCAGTAACTGACTGCTAGAAGTGCAGACAAGAGGAAAGCACCAGTTTTCTGGGTTGCTGACTGGAAATGCAAGTGTGGCCATGAGAAATACAAGCTGGAAGAAAGAGCCAATGGAAGAGTGATTTCTTGAATGGTTGATGTACCCTGGGGCATTCAAGTGTATTACAGGGCTGCCCTGTGGAGGGCATGCCCATCTGGGCAGTAGCTAAACTCATTTTGTAAGTATGGTAGAAAGGAAGAGGAATCCAGCTCACTCTAGGACTTTGGAGAACAGCAATAAAGGTCAAGAGAGACAAAAGAGAAACTAGAAAGCAGTAGAGTATCTCAGACCCAGATTCCATATGTGACCATAGGAAAAGCTAGTTCTGCTGACAACCCCCAACATGGCAATAATTTGTGATTTCTGTCTGCCAATATTGAACTATTTAGTTGTGTCTATCCTATAAGTTATTGGTCATAGGCTGCTAATAAGATACCACTTCCCCTCTAATACTTCTGTAATTATTTCCCCGGAGCAGGAGTCCCTAAGAGTGCTGAATTTCCTCACGAAGCCGATGTTGTTGTTTTAGCTTATAGATAGCTGTGGGAAGCTTTGAGATCATCTTCAGTCATTCATTTACATGAAGAGCATATGTTGCAACCAAAAAATTTACAAATGAAAATTTAAACTCCCCAGAAGTCCCACAGTAGCCCACCAGTGAACCCCCTGATGTATCATAGGCCAGTTTGTAGCTGAAGTTATCCTGTTCCTGTCCAGCTCCAGTGGCCCTCAGACACAAGCAAACACAGAAACTCATATCATTTACAAACTGTATGGCCTAATGGCTCAGGCTTCTTGCTAACTGTTCTTATATCTTAAATTAACCCATTTCTAGTAATCTATAAGTTGCCATGTGGCTCGTGGCTTACCTGTATCTTTACATGTTGCTTCTCATCATGGTGGCTGGCCGCCTCTCCCTCCCTCAGCCTTCCACTCCCCAGCATTTTCCTCTCTCTTTGTCCTGCCTATCCTATACTTCCTGTCTGGCTACTGGCCAATCAGCATTTAATCAATCAATCAATCAATCAATCAATCAATCAATCAGAGCAAACATTCACAGCACAGAGAACACCCCACAGCACTGGGCCATTTTTGTTTTGTTATGGAATTCTGTTTCCTTTCTTTTTTAGTCTGTACTTTCTTCAATGCACATTCAAGGAAGCTGAGCAGCCTTGCCTAGCTGCTGCTCTGTTCTTGGTGTCTGCTGTAGTGCCTAGAACACGGTATGTACTCTCCAGGCTTTGCAGAGTTCATGAGGGAGCTAAAGGCTCTTTCTGCGCTATCTCCCTCTCCAACAAGCTCTGTTCACTTCTTGTTGTATCTGGCTTGTGGTGTTATAAGGACAAAATGGTGATCTTCCATAATTTTCCTATTAAACAAGAAAATGGCAAGGGAAGGTCTCTAGGGGGTCTCTAAATGCCCACTACCGTGGGAGGAAACTTGAAGCCAGAGAGTTGTTCATGAGCACACACATTTCATCTATAAACGACACAAGTCCTGCCTGGAGCTGGATATCCATGGGGACTAATAAGTCTAAAATATATAGCCTGGAGACTTAGGGAAGAGTTGATGTTCCAGCCAATTCCTCCTACTTAGGTGAGGTTTGCCCATGGTGTAGTACCCACTCATACTTTGGAAGGTAATCCACTATACTCATAGTTCATCTCTTTGAGCATTAGTCTCATCTAAAATCTACACAGAAACACCTAGATTAATATTTGGACAAATATTGGAAAAACTAGCCCAGAAAAACTAACAAAATTAACTATCACAGTATCCAATGGTGTGGGATTCAAAGTCATAGATGTTGCCAGTTTTTGTGGGTGCTCTTATCCTCCCTACCTTGAATGTCTCCACAGTTATCGGCACTGACCTCGAGTCACACAGATGATCCCACTTTTAGCAGGGACAACTTTTAAAATTGAGTGAAGATTCTGGTGAATCTCACCCAGGCTTGTGCTCAGCAACGCAGTAGATAGTCATGGATAATCCTTTTTGGCTTCAGAATTCTTACTAGGAACATAGAATCCTTATCAGCAACTTTCAGCAGTTCTTAAGTTACCTTCCTCCTGCTTCAGCAGGAGAATAACACATAACTGTCTAGAATAAGTTTATTATTAGCAGGTAGGTCCCTACTACTCTGTATTAAGCATTGGGCTCTTTTCTGAGGGCCATTTGAAATAAGTTATGGCAGTAACAAGGATACAATCCTTGGTCCCTTTGTATTTAAGGAAATGAATGTCCCAAAGTGATGAGGATTTCCCCAATGTTCCTTGGCCTACTTATCCACTGCAGCAAAATTCATACCCAAAGCTTAGCTGTGGATGACATGTGCTGTTCTGTCAGCTCAGGAGTTTGTGGGTCAGGAATTCAGTTATTCTCTGTGCCACAACTACTGAATTCTAGCTAAGTTGGTTCACATGACTAGGGGTTGCTGAGATCAGTTGTGTAGTGGCTTAGTGCTGGCTATCTTTCGGATCCCTTGCATGTTTTTCAAGTCATGTTTACTAGGATGGGATTTCCAAGTTCACTTTCTGCACCTGCCCTTGGTTGGACCTGACATCCTCCTTTCTATCGCTTGGGCTTCCTTACAGTATGGAAGTCCAGGGTAATTGGACTTCGTCATGGAGATGGCCTCCCCCAGGATAGAGATTGCAAAAATTGACAAGACTCCTTGGGACTTGTCTTTCCAAATCGCCATGTCTGTCATGATCTATTGGTCAAGCAAATCATTTAAACCAGCCTACATTTAAAAGAAGAGAATGGATTCCATTTCTATAAAAGAGTGATAGCAAAAACTTTCAGCCATCTGTAATATGTAAGAGTCAAGACTGAGACATAGAGCTCAGACTTTTCCTTGCCTTCAAAAGCTTTGCCTTTTCTCTCTGTTCCTTGGTGTCTGGCAGTACCCGTATGCAGTGGCCACAGGGTTCATCATTATGAGCAAGGACCCTGGGTCACAATGTAAATAGATAGCCAGCTGTAAGAGGGCCATGGCTTGACAATCTGTGACATGTCTGGGCGGAACAATGAGAAGGGCCAGCACCAATATCCTTCTTGGAGGGGAATGGACATCAATGCCATTCCTCACCCTGTGGGTGGGCTAGGGCTGGAGAGAAGAACAGTATTTCAGCAATGAAGGGGAAATGCCAATGACCAGTGCTAATGAGGGACAGGAACAGGAGAGGGAGGGAATTCATTGCCAGAGAGTGGAGGATTAAGGCGAATGGGGAAGAAGTGGGGAGACCCAGCCTTCCACTGTATCCACCTCCCAGAAGGAATGAAGCCAATCTACTGTCCTCCAAACACAGGAAGCAAGAACTTCATTCTCTGGAGTCTTTCTTTGCCAATCAGACTAGCAGAAGTCAGTGAAGTCTCGGGAGAATTGAGCAAGCCTACAGCAAGGATTGTATAGGAAGAGTCAGCTTGGCAACACTGCCCTTTCTCTCTCTGGGAACAGCTTTGTGGCAGTGAGGAGAATGGAAACCAAATTTGTGCTAATCTGTCTCAAAATCCTCCTCCTCTTCTACTCCTTTATCTTTTGGATCACTGGGGTGATCTTGTTGGTTATTGGAGTCTGGGCAAAGCTTACTCTGGGCATCTACTTATCTCTTATTGCCAGGAACTCCATAGATGTCCCCACACTACTCATCGGAACTGGCACTATGATTGTTAGCTTTGGTCTATTTGGATGCTTTGCTGCATGCCGAGGAATCCTGTGGATGCTGAAGCTGTACTCCCTGCTACTGTCGCTGGTGTTCCTGGCTGAGCTTGCTGCTAGCATTTCAGCACCTCTATTTCACCGTGAGATCAAGGACAGCTTCTTGAAGATTTACACCAATGCTGTGCAGAATTATAATGGCAAAGATGAGAAGAGCAAGGCGGTGGACCAGGTGCAGCATAGTCTGATCTGCTGTGGGGTGAAGAACTACACCGACTGGAAAACAAGCCCTTACTTCCTAGACCATGGCATCCCCCACAGTTGCTGTAAGGATCAAAGTGATTGTAACCCTCAGGATCTACACAACCTGACCATAGCTGCAACCAAAGTTAACCAGAGGGGCTGCTATAATCTGATGAGGAGTTTCTTAGAGAGAAACATGGGGGTCGTTATTGGACTGCTCTTTGCAGCCACATTCTACCAGTTGATTGGCATAAGGCTGTCCTGTTGTCTGTCCCGGTACATCATAGCCCATCAGTATGAGATGATGTGAAAAGTTTTCCAATGGCGATAGAGTAAGAAGCCTGTTTCAGAGAAGAACTACTCCATCCTCTGAAAGACTTGCAAAGAACATGAGCACACAGAGCTCATCTGCCCTGCTCTTGCTGCCCTCTTCCTCAGGTCCCACACCATACAAGTTGCTGACTCTCCTACCTGATCTCTGCTCCAACTCTGAGCTCACATGAAGTGGACTGTTCATCTCGTGAAGCCCTGTTCTGTTATACAGTGTACCTGCTGGCAGCTAGTCATGGTGAACCCCACCCAGTGGCCCTGTGCATGCAAGCTCCTCCTCATGTGTTAGGTCCAAATGCAACTTATTCCGGGAGGCTGGTTATCACATCGTCACTGGCCTCCTGTGGCCCTGCATGCAGTATGAGTGACTGTGAGCCCTTCATCATGATCCATAAATGCCATGCACCTTTATAGAGATAACCAGATGGTCATTATCAGCTCTTTGGGTTTAATCTTGTTTGCTTTGGTTTTCATTTTGCTGGGGTTTTCCCTACTTTCTTTAGGCTGCCTAGGAGAGCTGAAGAGACACATTAGTAGGTATTCATGGGGAGAAGATAGCATGTGTTATGGTGGAAACTGTTGAGTGTACAAGTGGATAGATATAGGATATTAAGGTATATTATTGCATATATTAGTAAACTAATCTAGTAAAATATCAGCCTTAGATAAATTGCATTGTCATGGATTCTTGTATATTGATGCAAATGTAAACTATTTTTATATTCTTATTCCAGATAATTTGTATATTGATACAAATATAGAACCATATTTGTTGCAATGTACATATATTTCTACTCTTATTTGAAATGTTTGTATATTGATACAAATATAAAATTATACTTGTCATATTGTATGCATGTTCTGCCTCTGTTTAGGATATTTGGTATATTGATACATATTTATGATTACTGTCATATTGCATATTATACTATACATTCCTACCTCTGCTTTAGCTTTATTGTGTACTGTCACAATTTTGAAGCCATTGTCCTTTTACTGTACATTTGCTTACAGACTGTTTACCCTGTTTATGTGAAGTTTAAGTCCTTAGATAAGACTTACAGATTCATAGTCACCTATGCTTGTCATCTCTATAGTTATGTTAGTTAGGTTGTGCAGACTTACAGAAACATATGTCAGATGGATAGGTAATCTTCAAACACTTCATAGACCCAGAGGATATGGCATTTAAATGTTTTGATAACTTGCAATGTTGTTGACATGATATATGATTGCTCCTGGCAGCACCGATCTGATCCTGAGAGAATGTTGGGCTTCTGAGATATTTCCATTTGGAAGTTTGTCTTCACCTTGGCACAAAATGGCCTACTGGGCAAAGAACTGCCCTTGCCTAGACTGCTGACAGTAAAATGGTCTGACAGATACTCAAGACCTGTAGCCAATTTGAATTCACCAATGATGCTGAGAAACCTTAGGTGACTGTCCAGGCTGCCAGCTGTCTCCGTCTACTCTCTCTCAAGACTCCCGAAAGTTGTTTGCATCCTTCTCCTGTTTCTCAGGTATTATTATATTCCTTCTCAGGTCTTTGATGGGATTGAAGACTAACAGTTATAGTTACAATCTTCTTGTATCTTAGCTAGAACATATTACATATTAGAGTTAGGTTCTATAGGATAGGACACCTTTTCGAATAATCTTTGCAACATGCCATTTACCTATGTTCCAGACTTCTCTGGATTTTAGTATTTCACTGTGTGTCTCTTGTTTGATATTGTTCATGTTGGTTGTAGTTCCATCTTGTCTAGGCCATTATCCCTTATTCCTCCTGGACAATATTTGATAATCATTTCTATTGTATACAGTTTTGTATTAGGTTAGAACTTTATTTAGACAAAAGGGGCATGTAGTGGGTAGCTGAATCAGCTTTGACCTAGAACTAGTACGCCTAATGAGGCTTCCGGTAACTGCCATGCCTACCTATGACCTGCCCCTGAGGTGGGGCCAAGATAGGAGCCCTTAAGACCCAAGATCCAGATGTGCCGGCTCTCTTGGTTCCTGGTGATCCTGGATGCTGGATGGTAGACCGAGTGGAGTTCTCCAGAGAACCCAGCTGGACTGCACCTCACTTCTGAATCCTGTAACCAACCAACCCCTTTACTGACTGTAAGTTATCCCCAAATAGACCTTTTTAACTACGTGGAGTTGCCTTAATAATTCCCCCAATATGCAAGTTCTAGCTACCTAGTTCCACACTTGGGTATGTAGAGACAGCTTACTGGATGTTAGCCATGCAGTAGAAGCCTGCACAACCCTGTTCCAAGGCTGTGTTGTTTCTTCCTTTGAAGGTAATGATGCCAACTCTGGTGTTTTTTCCACCAACTAATTGCTGTTGTTTCTTTACTTTTCATTCTCTGTATTTTTTTTATTGATTGACATTATAGACTTTGAGGTCCTCAGATCAACTTGAAAATGTGTGTGAAAGGGAAATAAAAGTCAATGTTTTGAAAAGATCTTTAAAAACAATGCTTCTGGGGCCTCAGGGTTGACTCAGTTGGTAGTGTTAGCTGTGCAAACATAAGGATCCGAATTGTAGCCTCAGAACCTGGGTGAAAGCTGGCTGCAATGGCTTTCACTTACTATTCTGGTGCTGGGGAGGTAGACACAGGTGGATCTCTCACACTTACTAGCTGGCCCACACAGCCTAGTTTTTGAGTTACAGGCCAGTGAGAAACCCACCCTCAACAAACAAGATGGATAGTGTGAGGAATAACAGCCTAGCTTGACTTCTGGCCTCCACACCTCCATACATGTACACCCCCATACACATGTATACTCACTTCAAAACAACCTCCTCTGTCTAGCACTTCAACACAATGCACTGATATTATAAGCATTTGTGATGTATGCATTAATAAATAGAGCAATTATGAGTAGTCAAAACACCAGAGGTGCCTCAGGAGCTCCTGTGTAGACTGTTCTTTTCCACTTCTCTGTCTCACTGGCAATTACTGGAAGTTACCAGAGATTTGATAGTGACTTTTTTAGGTTATTGATAAAGGCTCTCAGGGAATAACCCTTCTTTGGACTGCTCTTTGTGACCTGTTAGGTCCTCCAGTGGGGCACTTAGAAATGCTTCTTTTCCAACACTAGTTTTTCATGCAGTTAGTTGCTTTGCATTTGGAATGTGACCTTTGCTTCCCATATCAAATTTTCTCCTAACACGATGATAGCCTAGAGACGAGAGAATGAAGTTTGCTGAGTATTGCACTCTGTTTACTGCC
This sequence comes from Peromyscus leucopus, assembly GCF_004664715.2. Lineage (NCBI taxonomy): Eukaryota > Metazoa > Chordata > Mammalia > Rodentia > Cricetidae > Peromyscus > Peromyscus leucopus. The sequence goes on along the minus strand of NC_051063.1, from coordinate 144,566,359 downwards.
TCTTATCAGCCAATCATTCTTACTAATAGACACACATGAGTCACTGTGCCAAAGTCCAGGCATGAGTCACGGTCACTCCAGTTGTGACAATGGTGCCACATTCTTGTCCAGAGATAGGGCTGAACGTGATCCTTCCCAGCAATAGGTGATGTCATGAAAACTCAGTGAGATTCTGGGAAGAGATCTTCTTCTAAACAAATGACAACGAAAGGTTTTATTTTCCTATCTTTTTTGAGCAACATGTACTCCAGTCTCTTGTAACCGTGAGGGGAAAGGAAAAAACAAAACAAAACAAAACAAAAACCCTAAGCCATACTAAACCTAACCAAATACCCCAGGTACTTGGATTTGCAAATCAGAACGGCCCCACAGCCTGTCCTCTGTGTTTTATGTCATTCTCCAATTTTATGTTTGTTTGGGCTCCAACCACCCAGCTCTTGGAGCCTGATCTACATTTCAAATAAAGACGTGGCTTGGGAGTCTCTTGAATATGGCCTAGAGAAATCAGATACCCAAACTCCCAGCTCAGAATTCCATTCCTGGTTTATTTGAAACATGGAGGAGGTGGTGCAGAAAAGAAAGAGACAGAGACAGAGAGACATATAGGAACTGGAATAGAGAGAGGTGATGTTAGAGAAAACTCAGATTTCTAGTTTTTTCTCTTCAACTCCATGCACAGAACATAGACTTCTACATTTGGTAGAGCCATTGAAGAACTTGTGTTAAGTCAAGCACTCCTTGAAGAGACATTGACTATGATATCACACCCCCCCCCCACCATAGACTGACTATATTTGGACTGTGAGGCTCTATGGCTTTAGCAGGGGGCAGAAGGGACAGATGGTGGTAATTTCATATCCTATATTGTAATGACACTCTTGTACCCTGTTTTGGAAAAGGAATCTGTGCGTGTCTGTTATTGCCAGGTTAGCATGGACACAGGATTATTGATCTGTTTGTTCTGAGTGGATTTCCCTTTACAGCCTGGATACCCCTGGAGGGATATCAACAAGGGTGACGCCAGCAGAAATAAACTTGAATTTGGATTTCATGGACTACCCAAAGCCAGACAGCTACTGAACGAGTAAAGGAGGAGGAGGGTGACAACAAGGGACTCACAGATGTCACATGTCTCAAAAGCATGGCTGACCACTTGACCAGAGGGGGAAAGACTGAGCTTTGAACTGATTGACTCTTTTCCCGGCCCCCTCCTCCTTAGACAATCTGCAGCCTGGGGAGAGATGGAAGAGAGTTTCAGGGTGTTAATCCCCTGTCCCAGAAATGTGAAAGATCTGATTTGTGTCTCTGCTCGTGGATGTTTCTAAGTGACAGGCAGCAACTAAACTCCAGTATTCGCTTAGTTTCATGATGGAAAACCTGGCATGTTAGAGTGGTCAGCTCTAAAATACTGTTACCTGAATCCTCTCAGTTTCCTGACTATGGTGTTCTTAGGCTTATATTAACTTAACTGTGGATGTGGATGACCACCTTTTATAGTGAGCTCCATGTTCATTATAGGGCCCTGGAAGTTCTTGAAACTGCTGGGTCATCTCTTTCTGGCTCTATCACCACATTTATACTATCCCACCCCTCCCAACCCCCGGCTCCTGCATTAGTCAGAATGTGAGTGTGAGTGTGTGTGTGTGTGTGTGTGTGTGTGTGTGTGTGTGTGTGTTTTGGGTATTTGGTGATTGGTGGCCTAGCCCTGTGTCCAGAGGGCCAGATACTATTGCAACTTCCCAGCCTAGGCAGGCCCACTGACCTGGATCAGACATACCCATTTCCCAGCAGGCTTTGCGTAGCCTCCCTGTGAGGGTCCCAGACATTCTCGGCTCTTGTGTGCTCACTGGTCAGCCTGCCTGCATCCCAGAGTAATGCTTGTGCTCACCCAGTTTTTGTAGCTCCAGCTTGGGCACCCGGATGAATTTTTCCATCATCCAGGCAGTTTCCACGGCGTCTTGAATTTGGACTTTAGCCCTTCCTTGGTTCCCTGTTACACATTTACAGTTGCTCCCACGTCACTGCCTCACAGTTCTTTCTAGAAACGGTTTCCTCCTGTGCTGAAGCTATCCACCCTCTCACCGTCTTCTGATCTGTCCTGAAATCCCTGTCTCCTGACTGGAGTGATAGGTTGAGTTTCAGGGCTAAGTATCATAATGGTTTTGGTAATTGTTTTGGTTATTTTTCTCATTTCTGTTATCAAATGCCAGACCAAAAGCAACTTAACAGAGGAAAGCTTTGTTTTGGCTTACAGTTTGACAGGTTGTAAGTCTGCCCATCATGGAGGAGAGGCCATGGCAGCAGGAACAGGGGACTACATTGCATCCACAGTCAGGTCACAGAGGGTGATGAATGCTTATGCTCAGCTCACTTCAGGCTTTTTATTAGTCTTCAACTCCAGATCATGGGGTTATGATGGATTTCCCCCCTCAGTCAGTCTACTTAAGAAATCCCCTTATAGATATGCCAGAGATTTGTCCCTGGGTAATTCTAGATCCGGTTGGGTTGACAATATTTATCATCATAGGTGATGAAACTGCCAGTGTGGTCAGTCATGTGATGGGGAAGTGAAGTCCCTCTAGGGTAGGTGGAGGGTGTCCATGAGCATGTTGACTGAGATGGAGGAAGGGGCAAGAAGAACAGCTTATTGCTGCCTTGTCCAAGAGCCAATAAAGGGACTTCACAGGGTGACCCACATGGAGATCCCCATAATTCTCCTTGTCTCTTTATCCTGCCTCAAAACACAAATCCAAGGAGAACTGACTGAGAAAATGTGCCAGCAACACCTGGCCCTTCAGGAGCACTATCTAGTGCTGTCCTGATGCCCCAGGCAGATACTGTCTAAGGCACCTGTGATTAGTGCTGATAGTGACCTGCCATTTCCCACAAAGAGCCACCAAGTCTCCAGGTTCCTCCCTGTGAATGTCTTGTTGGCCACTTTCATGGATGAGTCAAGACACGGGGAAAGCCAGTGATCTACAAGCCTGGGTAAAAGACATGGGAAGACACCAGCCATACTGATACCTCAGATACATCTGCACCCCCAGAACTGTGAGACAGTAAAGTTTGGGAATAAACTATACAGTCTGTTGTGCTTCCTTTTGGCAACCATAGCCAATGAGTACTGATTCCCCTCCAAATAAAATACCTGTGCTTGTATGGTTGTCTCCTGGCCTGCTAAAATGGGAACCAAACCAAGAAGACAGCATTTCATTTGTCCTTTCAACGTCTTGGAAGGGAAGTCATTGTTGTCTGTTTCAACAGCCTAGAAAGACGAATTCCATGAAGACAACTTGAATTTGACTTTGTGACAATACCCTCATTCCTCTGGCCTCCCACTTCCTCCCCCTAGAAAGCTTGCTGGTGACCCTTGGGCTGTCTCATTTAACACTGCTTTCTGCCTCATCTGGCTCTAGAAGACCGTCGGCTGGAGGGCGACACTTTGGCTGACTTAATAAGCAAGTGGGCCTTGGTGCTGCCTCTCAGAGAGTGCATACTGACCCGAGCAGTGTCTCAGCTGGTCCCCAGGGATGTTCACGTAATGCCACATTAGGGAAGGCAGATGAGCAGAACGCATTTTAAATCCCACCATTTTATCCTTCCACTCCTGAGGGAGGCCAGAGTCCTTCAAAAGGGAACGAAGTATGTGAACTTGAAGATCTGAAAAAGATGGGGAAGAATAATGCTGGAGGAGAAGGAACTTGACCTCCCCACTTTGAAGGGATTCTGGGTACGTTGACATCCCGAGGGAAGAACTACAGTAAGCAGGTGAGGCCAAGAGGAACAGAAACAGAACACAGGGTTTGTGGGATGCTGGGGGCCTGCTGAGTATCCAACCAAGTAATGGGAATGAGTTCTTTGGGGAGCAGGCTCAGAATCCTGGCATGCTAATGTCTCTGAGCTGGGAAGATTTATTGTGGCTAAGTGGCTTGCGGTGCTTGCAGACAGATGCAGCCCTCTCTCAGCAATGCGGCCAGATCATCTGTTTTGCTTTCTTCATAAATATGTCTCCCTGAATGTCAAGAGGGAGAGATTTGGAAATAAAACAAAAAGGCATTTTCTATGGGGCACGAGAAATCTCAATTTATCACCAGCTTTTTTACCAAAGGAAAACGATTTGCTTTTTGTCTTCAAAGACTGTTGAACAAATGTTTCAAAACTGCAGTAGGTTATTGCAATTAGTGGGCCCACTTTTTAAAACCTTCCCCGCAGATAGACAGGTGCTCTGAAAATGTTTTCATACATTTGTCTCTGTGAGGTGGAAGGAAGAAGATGAGGTTGCCTGGGAAGTGTCTGTAGGCAGTTGGTCTTTTGTGTTTCCTATGCTGTTGGTTTTTTGTACATAGAGGTGTGGACTGTTCTTCAGCTGATGTAGTTGCTGGGCCTGGGGCAAGCTTCAAGGTGAGCTCTGAGAGGCTGCTGAGAAGTGCACACATTCACGGTGACCGTGTGTGATGGTGATGCTGTTGTCTACCTCATGAAGCAAAGCCCACACATTCTGTCAGGCTGCAGGGGGAAGACACTTGGCTCGGTACTGTGTATGGGGCACAGAGGGAGGGGTGAGAGAGGGCAGAGGGGAGGGGCGGAGAAGGAGAGAGTGAGAGACAGATGCAGAAACACAGAAGAGGAGACAGAGAGACAAAGAGAGAGAGACGGAGAGGAGACTTATGAATTCCATAACTCTTGCTAAACATTATGTTTCCCTTCTTTCTCTAAAAGCCTGAGTCAAGTCTGAGACTTACACTTAATGGATGTCTAACAGTTTGGGGCAAATTTTGGGTGCTAAATGTGGTTTGGGTTATTTCCTCATCTCTCTGACTTTGATTTCAAGTGAAATTTTGTCTTATGATGTGTAATCATGTACAAATTCTTTGCCTAACATGCTGGAGCAGATGCTGTGATCTGTTACCTGAATGTCTCCTCAAGATCAAGGTATTCATGGCCCAGGGTCCAGGGATGCTGCCCACTGACCATTCTAGAATGTGACTCTCCAAGAACAGTTCTGTCCTTGGGTCTTAAGGGAGTATCTCATCCATTCCAGGTCTTACGTTCTCCCTAGTGGCAGTCTGCACCTAGAGAATGTTGGATAGAGAGGTGCAAGGGTCTGGCAACCATGTCTCTAGGATAGTGGTTCTCAGCTTCCTAAGACTGTGGCTCTCTAATAGAGTTCCTCATGTTGTGGTGACCCCCACCATAAAATTATTTTGTTGCTACTTTGTAACTGTAATTATGCTGTTATGAATCGTAATATAAATAGCTGGTATGTAGGATATCTGATATATGGCCCCTGTGAAAAGGTCATTTGACCCCTAAAGGGGTGGTGACCTAAAGGCTGAGAACCACTGCTCTAGGACATGTCTTTCAGGACAGCTCAGCCTCTGAGCTCCCAGTGAGGCATCCTGAGAACGCTCACAACTCTCCCGTGACCTCTCAAAGCCCCTTCACTCTCTGTCTCCAAGTCTTTTTCTTGTCAAACTTGACCAGTAGCCATTGGTGCCAGCAGTGGGATGCCAAAGCGGATTCTGAAACAGGAATTAAAAGGGGAGGCCCACCAGTCAGCTAGTAGTTAAGCTCCCATCTCATGGCAGATGGAGCCCTGATTGCCCCAGGCATGGACAAAATGTCACAGATGGGAACTAGGCTAGCATTTCAGAGGAAGAGAGTGCTTGAAAAGAAGAGGAGAAAAGGTTGCTGGTTAGTAAACTCCAACTTAAAGCTAAGAGTAGAAACGACAGGGTTTCCCTGGCAGTTTTGAAGGGGAATTATCTGCTGCAGCCCAAAGGCAGAAAAACCCCAGGATTGCATCAGGGCCTTCATTGTGAGGGCACAGGGAGCCCTGAATGGTTTTCAGGCTTGGGCCAGCTATTTGACCAGAACCCAAGAGATTCCTGGAGGAGCTGGGTTTCCAGGAAGAAAGTCATTGAACTTGGTGATGAGTATTTCCAGTGTTACACAAGAGGGCCTATGAGTGTGTGCTCAAGAATGAAGCACTCAGGGCAGGGAAATACCTTCCTCTTTACCTAAGCACCGAGGTTCTGTGTTGCAGTCTGAAACACCTGAGACTGGGTAATGTAGATTTTAAAAAGCTCACGTAGTTTTTCGTTTTGGAGGCTGAATGTCCAAGATGGGGTAGCCTTGCCTGTTCTGTTGCTGATGAGGGTTCTCCAACTTTGTCACACAGAACTGTGAACATCTTCATGGTAAGCGTGCATGTAGGAGGGAGAGAGAATCGCATGGTGAGAGGAAGTTGGAGACTCAGGGGAAAGGGGCTACTCTTTTTATAACATGTTACCTGTAGGGGAACTAATTCCTGTGGGAACTCTGGAGACAGTGTAATGGTCCTAAATTGAGCAGTGTTCCTAAATCAACTTCCAAATGGGAGGATTTCTTTCTGGATAAAAGTAGATCACATTTAACACCTAAGAGCAGAAAGGTTGCGGCTTGATCACCTGCAAAAGGGCAGTGGCGTTGCATTCCTGACTCGTGCCTAGAGTAGCAGGCATGATGTCTGTCCAAAGCAAGAACTCCCGTGGGAGGGAGATGACAGCTAGGCAGGCACCATGAGCTGCTCTATGGGAGAGAGGTGCCAGGGAGGAGGCACCATGAGCTGCTCTAGGAACAGACCAGAACTGTTTTGCAGGAAAGGCTTTCTCTCCTTATCTGTTGTTTCCAAACTTGTTGACTCCATTTCCAATCAACACTGCTTTTCTCCCGTGTCTCATTAGTGTGATGGTAATATGCCTTAATAGCCATGATTGCATTGCTGGATTCTTATATCTTGAGCAGTCACAGTAAGTCATGTGCATGGAGGTCAGGGCCTTATCACTTCCATATCTGTTTCTATTGTAGCTGTGGTGGCTATTCTAGGTTGTCAGCTTGACTACATCGGTAGTTATCTAGACCCCAAGAAATGTGGAAGAAGGAAGCTTTTCCTTTTTTTGCCTGCTTGCCTCTTGCTCTCACTGGCCATTCCTTCAGTGGGATTATTTGGGATTCAGGCTTATCCTGAAGAACAGCTGAGACATGCAGCCTCATGGGTTGAACAACTCCTGGATTTTTGGACTTCCCATTGGTAGACAGACATTGTTGCATGAGCTGAAGTACTGCTTATAAGCCACTCTAATAGATTTCCATATATATATATATATATATATATATATATATATATGGGGAATATGTATAAAATATATAAAATCTACATATATAGATATATAATATGCATGTATGTGCATACACTTATATAGTGTATATATACATAATATACATGTATGTGCACACATTTTCACACACACACACACACACACACACACACACACACACACACACACACTTTATTCCTTTAGAGAACCCTGACTAATATAATAGCTATCACTCTAAAGGCACATATTGATGCTCTTATTGACCCTCATGCATTTGGGATATGGGGAAAGGTAGTCAAAAGTGAGCCTATCCTGCCTCTTTCTTACCTATAGTCTTATCATCTCACTGTAATGCTTTCTCTTCTCATTCCACGTTTCTACTTTCTCCAGAGCTCCTTGCTTTTCATTTAGAAGCCTTCCTCCCTTAGCTCATGTCTAGCTCCCTGACTGGATTCCTGCCATCTGGTGCTTTGTACGCTGGCTAATGCAGCAGTCTCTAGACTTGGAATCAAAGGAACACTATTCGAACCTACGGCTGCTCTGCTATGACCAAGTCATTTGGCTTCTCTGGGTCACGGGTGGAAATCAGAATGGAAGAGAAGATGTGGACTCTCTGAGATACCTCAGAATATCCCTATCTATTCATAACTATCCACAGATGCTTCTTCTTGGGGGAGTCTCTATTGCCTGCAGTCAGAAGCATTAACACAGTCTCCATGCAGCTGGCCACGTGGAAGTGCTCATTGAGTGATTACTATGACTTCGGTCCCCTCTTGTGCAGCTAAGAGCGAGTGGTACTTTCAATGGACAACACCTGGGGTTTTAAGGGGTTTTAAGGATGACCTCAGTTTTTCTCCTAGTTGTGCTGCTATGGCATACTGTAGTTCTAGGGTTAGCATCTCACTTCCTATGCTGACTATGCAATCCAGGTCATGGAACTGAACCGCAGATCACTTGGGTGGAGAGGCAAATATCTGACTGTACTGAACAAGAGACTCCTTGCCCTTGTAACTCATGATCCTTATGCTTATTTTCTTGGTACCATGCCTGACTGCAACCTGACAATTCCACGCTGTTCAACTCACCTGTGATGCACTGGATGGGCCACGTGCCACTTATCTTACCAAACAAATTCTTTGAGATAATCAACTTGTAAATCAAACAGCTTATCTGGGCTCATGGTTTCAGAGGTTCCCTCCTCTGGTTAGTTAGTTGTTCCTGTTGCTTTAGACCGGTCTGGAAGCAGCACATCACAGCAGGCACAGATAATGAGGGAACACTGTTTGCCTCGTGGCCAGAAAGCAAAGTGAAAATGAGGAAGCCAGGAGTATACAAACCCTCAAGGGTGTATCAATGACCTAAAGATCCCCAAGTGCCCTACTTGTCAAAAGTACCACCCCCTCCCAATAATACCACTCTGGGGGGACATTCTAGATCAAGCTAATAGCAAGAACCATGCCTCCTTTCCCATTGTGGTCCTCCATAACTGCTTGGGTTAGAAGCTAATAACTATAAAACACCCAGTGTCTAATTTTGGCCCCTTCTTTCCCCTGTGTACCCCTCTGAGCCTATTCTCTAACCATTTTGGGATTCAGGTGTCCCTTTCAACTCTCTTTATCCAAAATTTTAGACTCTGTGAATCTCAGTGTTAGTCCCAGTGAAATCTAAAACCACAGTAAGGCTGCTATTTCCAGAGGCAAATGTCTGCTTGATTTAAACTCTGGCTGGGTTAACATACCACCAGCTGGATGGAAATGAAAAAATAAGCTCCAAGAGGCACTGTTTCAAAATACCTACCCTTTAGATTCATTGGATGCAGCCGGCATGTGGGGTGAGTCTTCCAGATTCTGGACACTTCTGACCTTTCATTCAGGCAAAAGTCATGGTTAGGTCCCTTGTGACCCTGTCTTCTCCAGTCTCTAATTCTCTACTCACATTTTCTCAGCCCCCCATTCTCTGCCCTTTTATCACTTTTATTGCTTTTCTCTGGACCATCTCCAGGTCTTGACATCTTTCTTAGAACACAGAAGCCATAGACTGGTAAAGAATGCTAACAAGGAAAGAAACAATGTGGAGCCCATTAGGAGGATTGATTTCTAGCCCTTGCATGCGCTGCTAATTCATTCCAGCTTTTAAAGGCACAGCCAGGGGCCTCCCTGGCACTGAGAGCATGGTCTTTGGTGACCCAGGGTGACTTCACCACTGGGTTGCTCATGGGCCCATCACTCCTCAGCTTAGACCTCCTTGGTTTGGTTTTGCTTCTGGTCAGGCTGTCTTGTATTCATCTTGTTTGAGGAAGGCTCTTCTATTAACAAAGATGCTCCCAGAATTTATTATCTCTTAATCTGCAAATTTTTTTTTTTGTTTTTGTTTTTGTTTTTTTTCTGGTCAGGCTTGGCCATGGTGATACTGTAGAGAGCTGTGTGTGGTGTAGCAGTCTGAGAGGCAGTGTGTGTGTGTGTGTGTGTGTGTGTGTGTGTGTGTGTGTGTGTGTGTAGGGGGGGGGACCAGGACCGGCCTCCTCTTGTACTGTGTGGGGTGTGCTGCTATGTGGATGACCTGGTGTTGCTCCAGTGAACAGCTTCAACGGAAACATTGCTGGGTGCCTGATGTTCAATCCTGGCACCAGACCCCAGGAAGCAGCAGACCCCAGTGGTCTCCATGACCCAGTAGGGAAGTTGCTACTGAAAGGTGGCAAGGGTCACAGTTGGCTATTTCACATTCTAACAGTCAGCAAAAGCAGAAGGCATGCCTCTAAACTATGATTTAGGAGGATGAGGCAGAGGGAGAGAGAGATTGCTTTATCCAATGTGGTAAAGAGCTCTCAGCTAAGTAAACCTAAAGATACAGCCAGAGGATCCAGACAATGCTTGAGGTGAAGGATGACCTGAGTGGTTGTCTCGGGGTTGAGGAAACACTGGATGAAAGGCCCATGTTACTCACTTAAGGCTTTGAAATGGCAATATGGAGCACATAGTGTTGGAAGAAATTCTGGTCTGAGCAAATCTCCCTGTTCTTACGCTAGCTTTGGGTCTTATAGCTTTTGTGTGAGCTGGCCCAGGATTCTGTATGTGAATTTCTCAAAGATGTTGTGAGACTCAGTCATGATAGTGGATATTGTGTGGCGTTGTAACTAATGCAGAGTCTGCTGGAGGCAAAGCCCAGATACTGTTGCAAATGGGGTTTGGTAGCATGTAGGAGAACCAGACTCTAAACCAGTGGAGTTTAAACACAATGTAGACATTTCTCCCACATCCAAAAGGGCTCTGAGGCAGAAGCAGCATGTCTGTGAAGTCATCTGCTTCTCAAGTTCCTTCCAGTGCTGGTGCAAGTACCTTCCTTTTCCTGGCCCAAGGTAGCTCCCAGGGCTCCTGCCGTCATATCTGCATGTCCACTGACAGCAGGATGAAAGAGGAGTCCAGGGCAGAGGGGCTGTATGCCTTGCTGGTGAGGTAACTTCCTAGAATTTGTATAAATCACTGTTTTCAATTTGCTAACGAGGACTTAGTCACGCCGGTTTAGGGTGCCTGGAACATAATGTGTTTTCTTTCCCACTGCATTGTATCCAGCCACTCATCCGTGGCCAGTAGCTGCACAGAAAGAGGGGAGTGGGGTAGGCATTGTGAGGAAATATGGTAGTGTCCCCTCACATCATAGCCTGTCAATAAAAGTAAAAACCTAATTCGTGCCAGGTCTAGACCTTAGAGGGTGGTCTCTGCTCCATGGATCAATAGACGAGGACCCATGCTCACCGGGTTTTCTTATCTCTAAGGCAACAGTGTGCTGCTTCAAAAATATACCCTCCTCCTCTTTTGCTCATTGTTCACCTCTTCATGTGGTCATCCACATGGTGGTCTCCACCACTATGGTGCAAATCCCTCCCTACTGCCAGGGTTTGCATGACACCAGCATGATCAACTGATCACGTCAACCCATTCTTCTCCAGCTAACATTGATTTACCATAAAGATCTTGATGGTCGACTGGGTGGGATTTAGACTTGCTGCGGAAATAAATCTTTGGGCATGTCTGTTGAGGGTTTGTCTAGGTTAGTGTAGCTGAGGTAGGAAAACCCATCCTAAGCGTAGGCAGCACCATTTCATGGGCTGGACCGAACAGAGGTGAGAAGTGGAGGCTGAGCAGAGCATTCGCCTCCCTCTTTCCTGACTGTGGTGTGACGTGACCAGCCGACTCAAGCTCCTGTCTCCTGCCTTCCTTTATACATTGGACTGTGACCCTGAACACTGAGCCAGAAGGAACATTTCCTTCCTTAAATCACTTTTGCCACAACAGGCATTTTGTCACATCACAGAACACAAGGAACTAATAGGACGTCTCTCACTGGATAACTGCATATTTGTAAATTAGTTAAAGGTATTCTGTAATAATTTTGCACATGTATATGATGCCTACTGACCACTCTCCCCCCACCCTCTCGCATCATGTTCTCATCCCGGCCTATGCGCCTCCTTCCCTACAAATCTCGTTCTCATTTTGTTTAGTAACGCACTGAGTTTAACCAAGGATGTCTGTGTCACCATGGATTTAGAGCTATCTGTTGGAGCTCTGTGGGCTCAACAGTGTGTACACAACTAAAGACAATGATTCCAACCTTCTCCCAGAATCCATCAGACGCCAATACTTTGGCATAAGGGGTAAGGTTCTGTGAAGCCCTTCCCTAAAATTGTATTTATTTATTTTTTTTTGCCATGAAGATAAGGTAAAAAGATTATAAAGTACTTATGTATACAAATAAGAAAACAAAACTGTATTATTAAACTATGCCCAGATATAGCCCCAAAGCGCCATTGTAATTATTAAATGGGGAAGATTAGTGGGTAGTGCAGCGGTATCAGAAACAGTATTGTCAAACTAGAAATTTCTTCTTACCCTAAGATGCAAGATTAAAAACTTCCTCACTGTGAAATTTAATCTGCTCTGTTCTTATAAAATTGTCAGCTGAGGTCATCTTCCTTTGCACAGTGATCTGGATTCCACCATTTAGGAGTCAATCACACACTTCCTAAGTTTTGGACTTGCACCGAGAGTTAGTGAGTTTGAATGGCTTTTCTTCCAGGATGAGTCCTTGAGAGACTTGGGGCCAAGCACTACTGTGGAGCTTCAGGCCTGTGGGGTCTTAAGGCCTGGTGATGCCTGGAAGTTGCCTTAATGAATATTCAGTGGGGGCAGGAAGTCAGGTGACAGCAGAGCTCAGACCCCTGGAAGAAGCCGCCTAGTGTGAGAAGGGCCATGCCAGGAGGATGCTCTGTGTCCATCAGAGTTTCTGGTTAGACTGAAGGTCCAAGTTCCAAGGTGAGAGGAACCTTCCTGAAGGTCAAAGACACACTGGGCTGCTGTTGCTGCAACAAGCCTCCCGGCAGCACCTGTAGACCTTCCCCTGACCTCCTGCACGCTCCTGGAAGATTCCTCAGGATGTCTTGTAACAAAGATGAGTTCTGAGTAAGGATGGCAGATTTTTCTGAGACCAAAGAAAAGGAGCTTGTCTTTTGGTGCATTTAAGGAGATAAAGACAGTGTCTAAGGAGGAGTCTGGGCGGCTGTCCTCTCATTGCTTCTCAGGCTCTATGGCGTATTTTTCTGAATTGTGCAAAGGAAGGACTAAATGGATTCTGGCTAGTCATTGGAAGCAGCTGTTCATTTTCCTATTCAGTTTAGGAAAGGAAATAAGCTGTGTAGTCTGGAGGTAAGATTTCTCTGACATGCCCGTGCCATCCACTAATCGCTTCTTTGTCAATTAAGCAGGGCCTCAGGCCACAATCTAATGCTATTTTTTCCCTGTACTTATTTTACTAAAAAATGAAAATCCACTATTGTGTTAAAACATAAGCTAGCAACCATGATACAAATTCCTAGTCGTTTTAGGTCTAGGGATGGTGGTTTTGGCTTTATTGGCCCAATGGTGATTGACAGGGTCTAACAGGAAAATCTATCTGGGACTGTACCTCCAAGTGTGCGAGGAAGGATTTGGGGAGGAGTGTTGGGGACCGGTGATGTGTCTAGTGGGAAGCATAGGATGGAGTTTGCATGTGAGAACTGTTGCAATTGTTTGGAGGCGGGAGTGAATGAAGTAGTTTAGGTAGCAGAAGGAGAGATAAAATGAGAGGTAGAATTTCATAGCTTGTTGTTCGAATCTAGATGGTCTTTTAATAAGAAACCCAGAGCCAGATATTGGGGTGAAAGCTGAAAGACCAGAGAAGCAGAGCAAGTCACAACCAACCGCACCTCAACAACTCCTCAGGCAATCCTGTTTCCTCAGACTGAAAGCCTCGGAGTCCTCACCAGAAAGGATCTCAGCTGAACTGCTTTAGTTCCTGTTTCCTCGCGCCTTATATACCTTTCTCCGCCCAGCTATGTTACCTCCTGGGATTAAAGGCTTGTGTGCTTCCCAGTACTGGGATTAAAGGTGTGTGCCACCAGTGCCTGGCTCTCTTTCCGGTGTGGCCTTGAACTCACAGAGAGATCTGGATCTCTGCCTCCCCGAGTGATAGATTAAGGGTGTGTGCTATCACTGTCTGGCCTCTATGTCTAATCTAGTGGTCGACTCTGTCCTCAGATCCCCAGGCAAGTTTATTAGGGGACACAATATATCACTACAATAGCTGTTGACACTGATACACAGAGCCTGGGAAGTGACTGACATTCTCATGCAGCAAGGCAGGCTTGGATTTGGTGGCATTCCTGTACTTCAATATAGAAAGTATGAAGGCAATGGATGATGGAACACTGTTTCCACATGCTGGCTATTGTGGACAGCTAGGAAAATGAGACAGAGGCCAGGGACAGCCTGTCCCATGTCAGCGGAAAACACTACACTAATGTACTTTCAATGAGCACAGGTCAGCTACATGCCATTTGATCTGCACAGCTCCTATCCTTTGGAGCCACATACTGAAAACAATGTGGCTCTTTTCAGGTGTCACTTGCTATGTGCTTCCTGGGTCTCCAGGATCTGGTCTTTTTCTGAGTTACCGAGCAACCAAAGACAATTGGTAGAATATTGGTTCACATATGAAATATCAAAGCCCCCTTTGTCGCTTTTACTCATTGATTTAAACATCTTCAGAGCACCATCAGGGTATCAGTGGGGGATAAAACCAAGAGAAATGATTCCTCAGAAAACTAGAAATAGACCTACCATATGACACAAGTATCCCACTCCCATGCATATGCCAAAGGACTCTATTTACTTCTGTGGTAGGGACATTCTCATCCATGTTCATAACTGCTCTATGCACAATAACTAGGACATGGAAACAGTCTAGACATCCATCAGCTGATGAATAGATGGTAAAATTGCAGCATCTACACTCAATAGAATTTTCTTCATCTCTAAAGGCACATTACATTTGTAGATAAATGGAAGTAATTGTAAAGCATTACACTGCTTGAGATACTATAGCTCAAGAAAGACAAACGCGAGACTAATGATTACTTCTCTTGTCGGATGTATAGCACCTTCCAGCATTACCAAAGCTTCCTGTTGAGAACCAGCTTGATTTCTTGAAGTTCTCTGCCCTAGTATATGGTGTTTTCAGAAATAGGGTCTTACCTTCAGGTGGTGGAGAGCAGTAACTAGCATTGGCAATAGTCTGTAGTGTTTGGAGGACCCTTTGACCAATGACTCAAAAATACATAACCCTTTCCCGGCACTGATGGTTTTATTTGGTGGTATATGATGTCTAGTTGGGGTATTGCTTCCCTCATCATACGGTATCTTCACTTAAACTCTCTCTATATGTGTATATTTACTAAGCTTCTATAGTCACAGGTTTCTATTAAAAGTAACCATCAATCTCACCCATTTATGAACACTGTATGTGACAACCGTGACCTGCTGTAAGATGTTCTCAATGGGAGTAACCAACCACTTTTTACATTGTATTTCAGGCCCACTCCATGAGATAGAATCTGTACTCAGCACTGTTAATGAGGTCAAGCACCTGAGGTCTGATAGGTTATGGGCCCTTGAGAAAAACCTACTGCTATCATTCTGCTAAGTGAACATAGCAATAAAATGACTCCTAATAGCATATTGCTACACTTACAGATCAATGCATTTTTTATCCTTCATCAGAGAAGCGTCTTCTTGCAGTAGATGGTAATTAATATGGAGACCCACAACTGGACAATGTGCAGAGAGTGAGAGACTTTGGAGCACTTAGTCCTAAATGGGATATCTTTATCACACTCTTCTCCTCACATCTCAGGACTGTGAGGAGAAGGAAGACTTAGGGAACATTTTAAGAGCCAGAGGTGGTAGACACCTCCAAGGAAACTGTTTTCTATATACAACAAGCTGATGCACATATAAACTTTCAAGAATATGACAGCATGCTCAAGCCAGACAATCCCAGCGTGGAGAAGGAGAAGTGGGCACAAAGTCCAAGCCCTAGCCAAGAAGCTATTTGCAGTTAGTAGATGCTGGAAGTGGGAAAATCAGTTTTCTGCAATGGAGTGACACTGGATATGTCAATCACACTTCAGGGCAGACGCTATGCTCAGGAGTAGTTGACCTACACAAAATGGACCCTATTTGTGATTGTGTATGTATGATTTTGTTTTGTTTTTAAGAGACGGAAATAACACAGAGTTGGGTGGGTAGAGAAGTAGGGGGTGGATCTGAGAGGAAATGGGGGAAGGGAAAGGGTATGATCGAAATATAGTGTATAAAATTCTCAAAAATAAAGAATTGAGAAAGGAAAGTCAAATTGTTACATGTTCTCAGTCACATGTGAATATTAAGGTTGAATATATAGATTTATGTGTTTAATTTGGAGCACCTGTAGAACCAAGAAAACTAGAACGGGGCCATTGGTGGGCAGGGAAAACCTTGCATAGGGGATTTTGCTCATCCTAGAAGCCAGAGGTTGCCAAATACACATCCCAGGGGCTTGAGCTGGTGACCAGAGGTGTTCCAGGGACACCCTAGACAGTTCAGGTTACCATCTTTGCTCTTAGTTGCCCCCAAGAACTTGATTATAAGACTTGATTGCTGAAGACACCCACATGTTGGTTATGGGGAAATCAAATTGGAACTGATCAGGAAGCACCTACCTGCTGACAGGCTCTCAGTTCTGGAAGGTGCTATGCAGGCTGCTGGAGGCAAATAGTCATCAGCAGTCTCACCCAGCTGTGAAGTCTATGAAAGACAGTAATGACCATGGGTGGAATAGCGGACTGAGGCCTCGATTTATAGGAGGAAACACTCACCTGCTATTTGAAAGCTGGCCAAGTATTCACAGTTAAGTGTGCTCACAGGAGCCAGGAGTGAACACACCTACTATTATTCTGCTAAATAGCTGTGAGGGCTTCAAGGGGAGGGAGAGTCAGTTTTCTTTGAGGGTGTGGCTCCTGGTTGGTCAGCCATGCTCCAGCAAATGGCCCCACTCCCAGGGAGTATAAGGGTATTACAAATGGGAGTCAATGGGTCATTTAACAAAAAAAGGAAGACATGAAGTTTGGGGAGTTGGGAAGATAGAGTGGATCTGGGAAGATTTAATTGGGGTGGAATATGATTCAACTACATTGCATGAAATTCTTAAGGAAATAAAAATATTTATTAAATAATAAAAATACTATTACAAGGAAACAAAATGCAAAAGCAAAAGTTGTCATCTTTTCCCCAGAAGCCTCCCTCTCCGCCCCCCAACTACTAGTTGAGTATTATAGATTTTAAATTAAATAAATTCTTTGACAATTTCATAAGAATAATACATTCTGACTACTGTCAACGTAAGCTTTTCTTATATTTCTAGTCAATCCCCTGTTCTTACCTACTAGTCTTGCTCCCATATTCATGACATCTTGTTTTGTTAAGCATGGCTATCCATATGACTGCTGGAACTTGGTTGGCTCAGTGGTGGGTACATGACTAAAGACAATGACTCCCCTTATCATCCATCAGAATCCATGAGTTTCTCTCCCATCAATGACTGAGTGTTGACAGACCCTGTCTTGTGCAGGACCAGTGTAAGCAACTGTAGTTACCATGAGTTTATTACTGTAGTAGCTATGGCATACCAAGAAGACACCATTTCAAAATCCTTCCCTTTATCATTTGGCTCTCACATTCTTCCCACACTCTCTTTGATAATGTTGTCTGAGCCTCAGAGGGGGTTGTACAAAAGTCCTGTTCAGGACCGAACACAACACGGAACCGTTACTTATTCTCAGTACCTTGAGCAGCCACAGGTTTCTGCCCTTTTCACAGTTCACTCGGTTAGAGAAGCTTTTCTAATCAAGACTGAGAGCATTTATCTTTGAGTATAAACTTGAAAGGCAGTTTGAGACCATGTTGTTAACCAATAATAGTAATAGTAACAAATAATAATTCTCCTTGGGGCCTAAGACCTCCCTGGTCATGTTTTTGTTTCTAGTTTTTCTCTCTCCAGAATTACACTATGAGGCACGAATTCTCTCGTGTCAGTGATTCTCCAGTCTTAGAGAGTAGTTGGCTGGCCTCATGACAGTCAAGCCACTGTGGCACCAGTGGGCATATCTTGCCTGGCAGGTTGGTCTTTAGAATGGAAGCGCTACAACTCGCTCATTTGTCCTAATACTGATTAATTATGGGTTTAAAAATATATAAGTGCGGGGTTTGAGAGATAGTTCAGCTGTTAGGAGTATGTACTGCTCTCTAAGCTTGCCTGAGTTCAGTTCCCGGCACTGAGACTGCTGCCTACGACAGGGTCTGATGCCTCTGACCTCCTCAGGTGGCTGTACTCAGGTACGCATACCTAGACACAGGCACGCACTCACAATTAAAAGTAAAACAAATCTGTTTAAAAAGCATGCAGATATACAGATTTCTACATTTCAGCTATGCGGACCTTATTGGATATTTAATTTGCAAATAGTTCTTCCTTTACTCTGAGTTGATTTGTCATTCTTGATAACACAATGGACTCAAAAAGTTTGAAGTTTTGACAAAGTTGAATTTATGTGTTACAAAAAAATCACACATATGTTCTCTTCTAAGATATTTCTAGCTTTAGCAGTTGTGTGTAGAGCTTTGCTTACTTGATTTATACTTTTATATATATGATGTGAGGTTGAGGCCAGGGTGAGTCTTTCTAATATAGCTATCCACCTGTCTAAACACCACTTGTTGAAAAAACTATTCTTTTATTAGTTATTGGACTTGACATTCTTGCAAAAAAAAACTGATTGAGCATTGGTTTATTCCTTTTTTTCAATAATTGTTGTTTGAGATTGTAATATAATTACATTATTTCCCCATTTCCTTTTTTCCTTCCAACCGTGCCCCCCATTGTACCCACACCCACTCTTTCAAATTCATAGCTTCTTTTTCTTCAATTGCTGTGTGTACCTTTAATCCAGCTGCATTGACAAATAGGTAGAGCTTTAGAATAATCCCACACTCTCTTCATTTTTATACTTTGTAACATACAAGAAAGCATGGGTCTGCCAGTTTTATTGTTCATTTTCAGGAGTTTTTGGACTATCCTTACATTTTTATTTTACAATTATTTTGTCAATTTCTTCAGGTAGGGCAGTTGCAATTTAATAGAGGTTACATTTAATGTATAGATTATTTTGGGGAGCAAACCCCATCTGAACCACAATGTCTCTTCCAGTCACTGCATTAGATTTGTGAAGATCTTTCCATCATTTATGTCTTTGATTTGTTTACTTTACTGATGTTTTACATTTTTCAGTGTCCTGGTCTTTCATCTCCTTCCTTAAAATTGTTCCTACACACACCTTTTATTATAGAATTATTTCCTTAGTTGTATTTGAAATTATCTATTTTTTGCTTTTAACTAATTAATTTTTATTTCTATACAATAGATTTTAATCATATTCCTTCACCTCCTCCTTTTATAACATATAGGTATTTGCTTTTGGATTTTAATATTGTATTTTAAAAAAAACTTAGAGAATATGCTTATTAGGTAAAACACTATTTTTATTTTGTTTAGTATTTTCAGTATTTAAAACTTGTGCATGTAGTTGTACTTAAATCATTTCAATGGAAAGTGTCTTAGTGATTGGAACTTCTAGTGTAGTTTGGAGTTCTTCCATTTGAAAAATGTGATATTTGCATGGGATTGTTTGAATCTTGTTTTCTAGTCCCTCCCCATCACCACCCTCATAGTCTGAAGGTAGATTTTTCTCTTGATAAAGGAACAAAAAAGGTGAACATCTTGTTTGTAAATAGGTATCTAGTAACTAGTGGTAAACTTGAAATGGTAGAATTCTTTAAAGCCTAATTCTAGATAGCCTTAAGAAAATGTATCTTAATTACTTTTGAACCTGTATTCACCTTGTTTTTTTCAAATATCTTAAGTTATATTTTCTTTTTCAGAGCTGCTTCTTATTTGGGGCTACTTTTTTTTTTTAATTGAGGCGTAATTCATAAAAGGGTATATTGTTTTGATGAGACTTTTCACAACTGTGGCTGGATGTCTTTCTTTAGTCTTCCAAGAAGGGCCATTTTACTTTTTTAGAGTTACTTTTAAAAGTCATGAGGTCAACAACTTGGACTACTATGCATGTAAGTGCTAATGCAAATTAAAGCCCAAGTTGACCTCCAGCAGCAGTTCATTCTATGTTGACAGTGAGAGAACACTTTGCCTGTTAGGATACTGTTACTCGTGGACTGAAATGCTGAAGAAACCCCTCCCCCTATTTTGTTTTTTTGCAAAAATCAAGGTATATTCTAGGGTTTCCTGGTTGACCTCAACAGATAAACTGAGATGATAGTCTTAGTTCAGAAATGATCTGAATGTAGATTTACAGTCTACGTGTACAGCTGGCTAAGTGAGATCGCTTTCACAGTTCTGCATGTATCCCATCGGCTCCCCATTAGTCACTGAACTCTTAAAACTGGTATTGTAACATTATCACAATGTTTTGCGCCAATTTTATAAACTTTACAGTGCAGTATGTGTTCCTTTTCCGAGGCAAACCAAAGGTATATTTCTCAAGGTTCTGCTGCTATCAGCAGCGTTGATGGAGGACTTTTTATACATTTGTAATAGATAGAAATAAACCAGAAAAAAAGAAGAAAAAAAAAGTGGTGGAGGAAAAGGTGAACACTGCAAGAATACTCAAAAGGGCTGAGAGTTGCAAATGCCAAGAATGGCTTTGCATAGTAAATGGAATAGAACAGCTCTGAACTATAGCTTACTTTTTCTGGTTTGGTCTGACAGAATGATTGAATGCTTTTGTACAAAAATCAGAGCCTTAAAAACAAGGATTTGGTGAGAATGTAAAATGGTGTGCCACTTTGGCAAAACAGTTTGGTGGTTGGTCAAAATGCAAAACATTGTTACTCTGTTACTCAACAATTCTACCCTTAGGAATATAACCTCAAACTACTGAAAATGTGCACCTATGAAACATGTACATGAAGGTTTACAGCAGTGTGTTGCTAATAGTAAAAAAGTTAAAACAACTCAAATAGCTATCAAATACTGGAGAGAAATAAAATGTGGCTTATTCATACAATAGAATATTATTAAGACATAAAAATGAATGAGAAACTGACAGATTAAATGACTTTGGTGAACCTTCATAATTTCATTTGTAGATCTTTCCATTTTTAATTTATAAATACATTTGGGGTTATAAATTATAAATGTACTGCCTCCTGTCAACATTGTATACTTCTATTTGATGATTTCTGTGTCAAACATTATATGGAAATGTTTCCAAGTTAAAAAAAAAAAACTTGTGTCAGCTGAGGGAAAGTCAGTTTTCTTTAGGCAATCTGCCCTTGAGGGGCTGGCTGCCCACGGTCCAGTAGATGTTTTATACCCATGCATAGATAGGCAGTACTAAGTCTACTCAGTGGGTTTTGAAAGAGAGCACTTAAAATTGAGATGGAAAAGCGGTAGAAGGGTACAGGAGAGGAAGTGGAGGGTGGGGAACTGGGCAGTGGCTTTGATCAAAACACATTGTATGCATGCATGGAATTCTCAAACAAGTGAACAATAACTAAATAAAAGTCATGGCATTTGTTAGCAGTGGTAGTTGTAATTTTTCTTTTCCAACCTGGAATCCCATTATTGTTACTTCTTTTTCTTTCTGACATAGACCTAGCTTTTTTTGGAAAGTAGTAAGAATAGATAACCTTGCCTGGTTCCTTGTCTGGGGGTGAGGTTGTCCAGTCTTTCATCAGCATGTAATGCTGGTATGCTTCATCATACACCTGCTCCAGGAAGTTAGTCCTAGTTTGTGGAATCTTTTCTCTGTGAAAAACTTGTGGCATTTTCTCAGTGCATCCACCCAGGTAGCTGTTGAGACAAGCATGTGGTATGTGTTCCTTACTCCATGACTGTAGTGCAGTACTTGGAGAGATTTCCACCTGCTGCAGTACCCTTGCGTTACCATGATAGACCTCGCTTGTAGACAATGCGTAATGACTTTTGTTCATTGCTGGGTTTGGCTTCCTCTGTGTTAAACGTTTTTGTCTCTGTTTTCATACAGCTTGTGATTTTCTTTCCTCCCCACGACTTTGACTCAATTTTGTATTAGGGGGATGAAAATGATCTTGTAGAGTAAGTTAGAGAAGGTTCTTTTCTTTGTTGATGTAGCTATTTAGATATTGGGTAAGACTAATGAACTGAATTGCCTTCTCCTATACTTTCTTTGTAGGAAGTTGTCTGGCTAGGAATTTAGTCTCTTTCTTCCTCTTGAGGCAGTTCTCAGTTTCCAAAATTTTTCACCTATAAATTAGACTATTATTGGCATACGCTTTTTTTCAGCACACTTTCTGCGTTTCTGCAAAGTTGGGACACCTTTTTTTTCTCCACATATTGTAATTTCTGTCTCCTTTCTCATTTCCCTGTTCATTGGTCTAACTAAATTTTTGCCAATTTTGCAGATAATTAAAGAGCCAACTTGGGGTTTTATTGATTTTTCTTACTGCTTTTTCCATTGTCTATTCCTACTTTAATGTTTATTATTTTCTTCTTTCTTTGGATGTAATTTGCTCTTTAGTGAGTTTTTTGTTTGCAATGTAACAGCTTAGATTGTGGATTTAGATGATGCATTCTTTCAATTAACATCTCTGCCTTTACTTGAAGACTTTTTTTCCATTTGTACCCGATGTTTAAGATCTACGCCTGCCATTTTGTATCTGCCTTTGATGCAGATTATATCTTTTTGTTGTTATCACAGGCTTCTTTTGTGTTCAACAGATACTTTTTAATGTTTTACATTAATTCCCTGGATGTTTCTTTTACTATATTTATTTTTGGTATATTTTCCCAGTGATTGCCCTGGGGGTCCAATTAACCTATTAATTTACTGCAATCTAGTTTTCATTAATGTCAACTTAATTACAATATTATATAAAAACCTTCCCACTGTGCTGCCCCAATCCCTCCTTCATATCTTGTTCTGTTATTATCATAGAAATTATGCTTTATGCCCATCAACATATTTGTAATTATTTCCTAATATGACTTACTTTTAAAAGACACAGGAGAAACAAAGAGCTATGCAGAAAATACATTTATCCCCCACTTTTATTTACCAATGTGATTCTCTTCTGGCGCTCTTTATTTCACCATCTGAATTTTCTTATTGACCTCTTGTTTCTCTCTGAAGGACTTATGGCAGGGATTATCTTGCAATGGATTTTTTTCCTGTTTTTATTTTCAACAAAATTGTGATTTCTCCTTTATTTTTACATATAGTATTGTTGGGTAGAAATGTTTTTGTTATACTGTAGGGTAGAGAATTCTTTGTTGACAATCATTGTCCTTTCACTGTTAGCACTCTGAATGTCTTCTCTGTATGGTTTGTGATGAGAAGTCTACTGTTGATCTTATTATAGGTCTTTATCTGGTACTTGCTTGCTCGTGGGCTTTCATGATTTTCTTTATCATTAAAATGCTTGATTATGATGCATTTGGATGTATAACTTTGAGATTAGGTTTTGTTGAGCTTCTTGGATATTCAGCTAACATTTTCCATCCATTTTAAGATGTTTCTGGTCATCTTTTCTTCAAACATTCTAATTTTTCTCCCTCCTCTCACAGATCCTCCTGGCACACATTGCTTCCTTTGATATTACCTCTCAAAGTTCTGAGAGCTCCTCTTTGTTCTCTTGCTTTTCAGGCTACACACCACTTTTTTAAAGTAATGTTTTTATTAATTCTTTAAGAATTCAATACATGTATTTTGAGCATATTCACTCCTATAATTCTTCCCACTAGTACCCTCTCCCCCCTCCCATCCCTTCTCATTCAACTTTGAGATTCCTTCTCATTCAACTTTGAGATTCCTTCTTCTTCTTCTTCTTCTTCTTCTTCTTCTTCTTCTTCTTCTTCTTCTTCTTCTTCTTCTTCTTCTCCTTCTTCTTTCTCCTCCTCCTCCTCCTTCTCCTCTTCCTCCTCCTCCTTCCTTTTTTGCCTTTTCCATCAAGTCCAGCTAGTCTTGGGAGTGGAGCCTGCCCTGCCATGTGTTCGACATACCAGGGGTCACCTTATTAAAGGAAACCGACCTCCTCTCCCAGAAGTTATCAAACGCTAACGGTTCTTTGGCTGCTGGTGGGATTTCATGTCTACATCTCTCAGCTATGTGCTGGGATCTTGCCTGTTTGGAGCTTATGCAGGTCTTGTGCCTGCGGGCACAATTGTTGTAAGTGCGCATGTGCAGTTGCCCTGCTTTGGCCGGAGAACGCCGTTTCCTTGATGCTATCTGCCACCTCTGGCTCTTACAACTTTTCTGCCCCCAGAATGGCACAACATTAATGACTTATTTCCAAGCTTGCTAGTATGTTTCTCTGCTTATGAAATTTTGCTAAGAGTCTATGCTGAATTTTTTATTTTTATTGGACTTTGCACTATAGAATTTCTATTAGTTTATACTGTGTTTGTGTGTACCATCCCTAGCCCTTTATGAATCTTCTGTATTTGATGAGGCATTGTATTCACTTTCCTTTAGTTCTTAGAGCAAGCACATTTAAAGGTCTTTTTCTAGTAAGTCCAATCCCTGTCCTTCCTCAGAGATTAGGGTTTTTTTTTCTCAATGACAAGTCTGCACTAGAAATGTGAACTATTATTATTTTTTTACTTCCAACCTAGACCCAAAGAGTGAGGGTAAATTAAAATGCCACAAATAATTGCTTTTCCTAATGTTTCTGTGTTTTTCTTAAACACATAGCTCTAGAGTGGTGGCAAGCCTTTGGCTAATTTCAAGAGTTGTAGGAAAAGTTGATTCTGACAATTGACAAATAAAAAGCCCAGTGCCAGGAATGGTTACCTCTTTTGGAGTTGTTGGCCAGTGAATTCTCACAGGCCCCGAATATTGCAGGCTACTGCCAACATCCTTGGTTACCCTCCAGAATTTGATAGATTGATGAAGACACCACATAATCGAGTCATAGAATGCGGTCAAATATTAAGCTTTCTGGGAACCACCCTTCTCTACATAGTCCTCCACACATACTTCATCATGGGTTGGTTGTGACTAAAAGGATGAGTTAATACGTGGCTAACTCTCATGGAGATGTTTAGCTCAAAACAAGAATTTGGTGGACTATTCCTGTCATTAGGGTTACTTTGAATTCTCCCAATAATCCTGAACAGTTGCTAGGTCAAGTTCTTGTCAGAGTCCATAGGATTGTTTATTGAAGATGGTAACAGATGCCCTCATCCAAGCTCATGGTTCTGTAGGCTGTAGGGATAACAGGTACAAACATCCCAGCTTATACTGAATAGATATGCTCATTAAATAGGAACTATTTCTACAAACCATGGCTCTCCTATCTTCTTCATGCTGCTTGTGCATGCATGTGCTGGAATATTATATTTAAAATGTTTAGAGAAATGTGTGTGAGGGTTTGGTGTATCTTGCAGCTACAGAAGACTCCCTGGCAAACTTCTTCTGATATGTAGGCTTCATAAGAGTTCAGAGATGAAGATGCAAGAACTGGCCATGTTGGTCATGGCCATGACTTCACGAATATGCTGGGTTGGTCTGACATGGGAGGCCAGCATGGTCTGAAACTTGTCTTGGAACGGGCAACCTTTACAGGAGGAGACAGGTGGCAGGTCTTTCCAAACACAGCAGATGGACTAAGAGCAGTTGCTCAGAGCAGCTACAAATGGGACCGGTGGCTTGTACGACACCAGCTGTGCGTGACGGCTTGTTTTATCGCTCTTTGGAATGTTGTCTGTGGCCAGTTTACAATGGGTTTTATTCTTGCCCTGGCTGTAAATCTTGCTGTAAATTTGCTCCAATGCAAGGGAAAGGCTGTGAAGTGAGACACGGAACCTCAAGCATCAGCTGATTATAGAGGGAAGGGAAGCACACTAAAGATGCCCAGAGAGAAAGTGAAGGAGAGCCAGGGGGAGAATTAGTCGACGGAATGGTCATTACATGCTCAGATTTGTCCCTCTCCAAACCAATTTAATTGAGAGAGATGATGACACTTTCAGATGCGTCCACCAGGTGGCACTACCAAAAGCGTTTCTTGGCTTCTCCCTTTTAATTTCTTAGAGTTAATTTAGTAAGCTCACTATTTTGTTTTTAGAAATGAGAACAACAGCTTCAGTTTTGGAAGGAGAGTGCATGGATGCCCATCCTATTATTCTCTCTACCTGCCCCGTGTCTATGTACACACATGTTGGTGCAATTTTCCATACAAAAAAGACACTTTTCTCAAGAGAGACAATATGTTCTTGGTTAGATCTTTTTTCAAGGACAATTTTGAGCTAATTGTCCTTGATTTAGGGTTATGTGGTTATATCTTCTGATTAATATTAATGTAGTTGGTGTTTTTCTTTTTTTACTCTGGGCCTATAAAAAAGCCCTTATATGAGCTCCTTAATAAACTCTTAAACAATCCTCGCCAAGATTGAGGGAGAATACTAAATTGTTCCCCATACCAAAATAGTTAGCTGTTCTTCCAAGTCTGATTCTGAGATATGGAGCCCTTGGGAAGGCTATTGCGGGAGGTCAGCACGATCTTGAAATCAAAAGCAGAGCTCATGGTTAGGATATACTCTGGTTAAAGAGACTAAGAACTGATTTTAAAAACTTACCCTTCTTTAACTCATATCTTTTCAGGGAACTCCTCAAAACTCCCCATTTGCATGAGCGTGGTTCTCTCTTGTTTTACTAAGAACCAGCAGGAATGGCGCTGGTATTTTTGACATTGTGTTTTAAAAACAATGTGTGGCATCCTTTGAGGTAAGAGAGAAAGTGTGCACGTGAAAGGATCCCTCAGTAAGAAGGGCAGGCCTAGTTCCTGTTTCTCACAGAGAAGGACCAGAGCAAGCTGAAGACTGGCATAGGAAGGCAGAATTCCTACTGCTCTGTTCAAGTAAAACTGAATTAGAGCTGCCTGGACACTTGAAATGCTCGCTGCTCTCTTATCTACAGTCAAGTCTACAGTCTATGGTGAAGATGAATAGATGCAGGGGTTGAGGGTGGACCCGAGGAAGGCACCTCTGAATAGTGAGCTATGTACAGAAACTGGTATTTCATCAGATGGAAATCTTGAGTTGTTTCAAACACTTATTCACGGTGTATGATGCGCGTGCCCACACATGCACCATGGCATACTTGTCCTGTGAAGGACAATTTTAATGTCCCTCTCCTTCTAGCTTGTGGTCTTCAGGGGTTGAATTCAAGTTGCCAGGCTTGGTGGCAACCACCTTTGCCCATTCAGCCATCTTGCTAGCCCAGGAAGCTCTTAGTGGATGCTTTCCTGGCAAGCTGGAGCTGACAGACAACATTTAATCTTTACCAACTAAAGTTATACCCCCTGCCAGGTACCAGCAGAGCATGAGAGGCTTAATGAGCTTGAGGACCTACCTGGTCCTTGCTTGACCAGTTCCAGTGTGTGTGTGTGTGTGTGTGTGTGTGTGTGTGTGTGTGTGTGTGTGTATGTGTGTGTGTGTGTGTCCGTGTCCTTGGTGATTTGCAGCAGGGGCTGATGAGTGGTATTTAGAAATGTACAGGCAAAGAGCTCCTTGCTTGGCCTCCAGTTCAACTTCCACACGGCTGGCAGAACAGAGGGTCTTAGGACAAGACAAACGGTCTGAGCATGAGAGGTGGGTAGAGGGCACAGTCTTGATGCCTTCTCTGGCTGAAGCACACTAAATGACCCATTTGCAATTTCAAGTTCAGTCATGTGTCACTGACTCACAGGGACATGTTCTCAAAAGGGCATTCTTAGGCAATTTCTAATGTTAGGGAACATCATAGAGTGTTCAGGTCTTAATGGTCCAGGTCAGTCAAGGTCTAGGCCATGTGGTCTCCTGATGAAACAATCTAGAGAGGTGGGAATTAAGAGATATATGAGGCCCCTGCCACCACCATGAGGCATGCTACTCAAATAGCAAACTATTTGAGTAAGTCCGTTAAAAACACAATAATAATCCCTGTGTGGGAAATACATAAAGTGGCATTGTAGCTGTTTATTACCTTTGTGAAGTATCATTTCCTGTCTGTGGTTCTGCGAGCTTTCCTTTTCTATGGCTGGCAGCACAGAAAGATTATTCACACCAGGGTCCCCGCATACATTGTGTTGTGATGTGAGGGTAACTCTGATGTTAAGGGAAGTTTTCTACTCCCTTACGACCTTATAGACTCACCTTTGGAGACGCAGTTCCTTGATGACTGATAGAGCACTACATGGTGCCAGATAGAATTTTCTGAGCCCTGGCTGGTAATGCTTCAAGTGGCCCAAGGTCAGGGGTACAGAGTAGTGACCACTGTGGAGTTTGACCAAATGAAAACCGTACTGATCAGACAGCACCCACGACAGGCCCCATCTGTAGGGCCTTCATCTCTGCCTGTTGCATGTGTTCACAAGCATGAGGCACAGTATTCTGCAAGCGTTGATCGGTCTAATCTCTTCTGACCTGTTTTTTAATTATGGAGGCTGGCAGGGTGGTCTGTGCCCTGTTTCGCTTGAAGAACTCCTTTCTACAGAAAGTGGATGGAAGTCCCAGACTCTTCTTGACTGGCAAAGGACAGTGATCTGAAGTTTCAGGACTCCCTACAACTGGCTACGAGGGAACAGGAAAGGAAACAGGAGGGCTGTCTGCATGACCTCTTCTTCTTTTTCCTTTTACTGAAAATAGATTCTTTTCTCACTAATATAGTCTGATTATGGCTTTCTATTTCTCTACTCTTCTCAGCTCCTCCATACCTCCCCTCTTATCTGGATCCACCCCCTTCCCATCTTTCATTGGAAAACAAACAGGCTTCTAAGGGAATGTAACATAACATAACATAACATAACATAACATAACATAACATAACATAACATAACATCAAAAACTAACATGTTGGAATTGGACAAAACAAAGAAATAGAAGAAAAAGAGCCCAAGACAAGGCTAAAGAGTCAGAGACCCAATTGTTTACACACTCTTGAATCCCAAAACAACACTAAACCGAAAGCCTTAATATATTTGCAAAGGACCTATAGGGCAAAAACAGAGAAGAAAAAAATATAAATAAAGTAAAATAAAAATAAAAAATAATAAGGTATTTTTTTTCTTTAAAAAAGAAAAGGAAAGCCCTGACAGGACATTATGAGAAAAGGAACCTCCAAAGATGGCCTTGAGTTCATTTTCTGTTGACCATCTGCAATAGTTATTTCCCCATTGAGACTTCCTTGGAGGAAACTAAAATTTCATTTGCAAATGGTTATCAGTTGGAGACAGCTTCTGGGTTGGGGACAGGGACATACATTCACTTCTCTGTTTAGCTCTAGAACTTCCATCTGGTGCAGACCCATACAGGCCCTGTGCATGCTGCTTCAGTCTATGTGAGTTCATATATGCATCTATCCTGTTGATTTAGAGGGCTTTGTTTTCTTGGTGTCCTCCATCCCCTTGGTTCTTCCTTTTCTGTGGGGTTCCTCAACCCCTGAGCAAAGGGATTTGATGGAGACATCTCCTTAGGGGATGAGGGTTCCAAGATTTCTCACTCTAAGTAGTCTGGCTATAGATTTGTGTATTTGTTCCCATCTGCTGCAGAAAGAAGCTCCTTCTCTGATAATGGCTGAGCAAGGCACTAATCTATGACTATAGCAGAATGTCATTAGGAGTCATTTTATTGAAATATATATATATATATGTATATATACACACACACATACATATATATATGTATATATATATATATATATATATATATATATAGAGAGAGAGAGAGAGAGAGAGAAAGAACAGTAATATTTAGATTTACCCTAGGTCCTTGGGCTATCTAGTCTTAGGTTCTTGGTCACCCAGGTGGTGGTGTGTATCTTAAGGAGTGGGCTTAGGTCCAATCAGATATTGGTTGGTTACTCCCACAAGCTTTGTACAACTATTGCACTTGCAGGCAGGACACCATTGCAGACCAAAGGTTAGTGACTGGGTTGGTGTTTATGTTTCTCTTTTGGTATTACACAGAGTAACTTCCTGTGCCAAAGATGCTAGCTCATAGGGGTGAAGGCCCTAGGTAGGCACCAGCTTGACTTCTCTATGTCCAATGACATGTGTAGATGTTGTTTTCAACAATGGGGCCTTGCTGTCAGTTTTGTAGAGAGCATCCTATAGTCTTGGCAACATCCTGGGTTATTTGGGCATTTTCACTGGCCTCCTTTGGCCAACAACTCAATTGGATATAACCCAGTTCCAGAACTATAAGCTTCATTTGGTGAGAAGAGATGGCCAGTTGGGGCTCTGTATCCCCAATTATTTGGGAGATTTCGTCTAGATAGCCTTCATATATGTCTATATTTTAGGAAGCTTCTACTATATTAAGTTTTCATACTACCCCTAAAATGGCCCTTAATTTTAGCTGTCTCCTCCCATATTCTGTCCCTCATTCCCCCTCACCACTTGACCTCCCATTCCATTCCTCCCATTTCCATCCATCCATCCGCCCATCCACCTATCCATCCATCCATCCATCCATCCATCCATCCATCCATCCATCCATCCATCCATCTATCCAATCCATCCATCCATAACTATTCTTTTCCCATTCCTAGGGAAATCTATCTGTTCCCCCTTAATCCCTTACTGTATACCTAACCTTTGTTGTAGCTGGAGTTATCTCCAGTCCTGCCGAGGCCAACCACCACTCAGACTCAAACACACAGATGCTTATATTACTTATAAACTGTATGGTGTGGCATGGCAGGCTTCTTGCTATTTGTTCTTATATCTTAAATTAACCCAGTTCCATAAATCTATATCTTGCCATGTGACTCGTGGCTTACCAGTGTCTTACATCATGCTTCTCCTCATGGTGGGTGGCTGGCTGTGTCTCCCTACCTCAGTCTTCCATTTCCCAGAATTCTCCTCTCTCTTTGCCCCACCTATGCTTCCTGCCTGACTACTGGCCAATCAGCATTTTATTTATCAATCAGTCAATCAATCAATCACCCACAGCACTTTGTGGTCCTATGGATTGTAGGCTGGTTATCATTGACTTAACATTTAATATCCATGTATATGTGAATATGTACCAAGTTTGTTTTTTCTGTGCCTGGGTCACCTCACTCAGGATGATTTTTTTTTCTAGTTCCATCCATTTATTTGCAAATTCCATGAATTCATTTTTTTAAACATCATATGTGTAAATGTACCATATTTTATTTACTCTTCCATTGAGGGACATCTAGACTGTTTTCAATTTTTGGCTATTGTGAATAGAGCAGCAATGAATATGGTTGAGCAAGTATCTCTGTGGTAGGATGCAGCCTGGTATAACTGGATCTTGAGGTAGATTGATTCCCATCTTCCTGAGGAAACTCTACATGATTTCCACAGTGACTATACAAGTTTGTACTCCCACGAGCAATGGAAGAGTGTTCTCTTTGGTCATTCTCACCAGCATGAGCTATTACTTGTTTAATTAATCTTAGCCATTTTCTGTTGGGTATAAGATGAAATCTCAAAGTAGTTTTGATTTGCACTTCCCTGATGATTAAGGATGTTGAATATTTCTTTAAGTGTTTTTCAGCCACTTGAGTTTCATTTTTTGAATTCTCTATTTAGATCTGTACCCCACTTTTAAACTGAGTTATTTGTTTTCTTCATATCTAGTTTCTTGAGTTCTTTCTATATTTTGGATATTAGCGTTCTATCAGATGTAGAGCTGGTAAGGATTTCTTCCCATTCTGTAGGCTGCTGCTTTGTCTGATGATGGTGCCCTTGGATCTACAGAAGCTTTTCAGTTTCATGAGGTCCCATGTACTAATTGTTGATCTTAGTACCTGTGCTATTGGTGTTCTGTTTAGAAAGTCTTTTTCTCTGCCAGTGAGTTCAAGGCTATTCCCCACTTTCTCTTCTATCAGATTCAGTGATTCTTGTCTCATGTTGAGGTCTTTGATCCACTTGGAGTTGACTTTTGTGTAGGTTGATAAATATTGATCCATTTGGATTCTTCTACATGCAACTGTCCAATTTGTCCAGCACCATTTGTTGAAAAAAATACATATCCCCTTATGGGTGCTGCTGGCCTAGGGGGAGGGTCTTCTAGATATATTATTTGTTACATATGAGGCAAGAGGCCAATGACAAGGTGTCATCTGTCCTCATAAGAAGTGGCCAGGTCAGGCCTCCCCTACCCCGTACTTAGTTTGTTTTTATCTGCTTGCATTGACTGTGTGGGGAGCCAGACCTTTGAAGTCCCCTGGACCCCTCTGTGGCCTCCTCCAAAAGGATCTCTGTGGTCCCACAGCAATTTAAGAAACAAGATTCTTACATTGAGGTAGAGGCAGAAATCAGATCTCAGTGTTGTGGGTCTGACCTTTGTGGATAAAAATACAAAATGACAATGAATGTTTAGATATAAGCCTATCAGGTGAGGTGGTACACACACACTCAATCCAGGCACTTGGGAGGTGGAGGCAGAAGGATGAGGAGTTTAAGGCCACCAATTAAAACTATTAGATATGAAGAAGGTATGAAGAGAAGAAAAAGTAATCACAAGCTACACAATCAAAAGGGAACAAACACTTCAAGCTCTTCAAGACAGAGAATACTAAAATAATTTCATATTTTATTGTCCCCATTAGTTAAACTTTTCTTGGTAATTGGAGAAAATTCTTTCAGTTTTCTAAGCTGCTACATTGAGGACACAGATGGGTCATGAGGGCTGTGGGTTAGAAGACTGGGCAGGTTGGCGGAACAATCATAGGGCGCCCTGGCCAGGAAGGGGACCCATTACTGCCAGGCATTCTGAAAGGGCATCCAAAGCTAGGCTGAAGAGCATATCCACCCTGAAGAGCAAGGCTCAGATCTTAATAGGAACCACAGGCTTCATGGTTACAGGGTCCTGCAGAACAGAGGGTTTGTGGAGGTTAAATCAAGTTGAAGGTGTTGTGAATCCACAGCACCCATGGCAACTGTCCCATGGGGCAGAGCTGTCTACAACAAGAAAGACAGGCAGCTGGTGTACAGCTGGTGTCTGTTTTTAATTCTGCACCCCCATGCACCTTGAGAGTGTGAGTTTCTGTCCAAAGTCCTGGCTGCCCTGTGAGGTAGGCCAGTAGGTACCCCCTCCACCAACCTATCTGGATTCCAACTGTCCACTAATCCCACTGCTCCATAATTATTCTCTCTCCTGCTGTGGGTATCACTCTATATAAATAAAACACTGATGGCCAGTGACCAGGCAGGAAGTATAGGCAGGACAAAGAGAGAGGAGAATTGGGGAAACAGGAAGAAGGAGGAGAGACACTGCAGCCACCGCCAGGAGAAGCAGCATGTAAAGATGCCGGTAAGCCACCAGCCACGAGGCAAGGTATAGATTTATAGAAATGGGTTAATTTAAGATATAAAAACAGTTAGCAAGAAGCCTGCCACGGCCATACAGTTTGTATGCAATATAAGTCTCTGTGTTTACTTGGTTGGGTCTGAGCGGCTGTGGGACTGGCGGGTGACAAAGATTTGTCCTGACTGTGGGCAAGGCAGGAAAACTCCAGCTACACTCTCCTTTCTCTGTCCTTGTCATGTTTTCCTTAGAAATCCAATTTCTGTCATTTCAACACTAGTTTAGGAAGTGAAATGGTTCAATTCATTTCATATGACAACTACAGGGGAACTTGCTTTATTGAAATATGCCCTTAAAAAATAAGAGAGATAAAGAAAAGATGTGCCGATGGCCTGGATCATCTAGAAGACTGAGTTTCGTTTGTAATCGTTTAGGAAGAATACACCTCAAGACTCTTGTCCTGATGTGCTTTATAGTCAGGCAGGCACAGTGGTCCCACTGCTGTCCTGGGGACACTGGACTAAGAGGGTTTTTATGAACCAGTGGAGGCATCTTGATATTTGCTACTGCTTTTTGTTCATTTTTAAAAATAAACTTTAAACTGTTCGCCATGGTGGTATACTCCTTCAGTCCCAGAACTCGGGAGGCAGAGGTAGATGGAGCTCTGTGAGTTCCAGGCCAGCAAAGGGCTACATAGTAAGACCCTGTATAGACAACAAAACAAGGCAAAAACCGACCAAACAAACTTTCAACTTTCATATTGTACATAAGGTACTCAGATTCGCCTGGCTCTCTGTTCTCAGTCACCATGCAGATACAGCATGCTGATAAAGAGTCTCCTTTGTAGTGCATACACCCATTTATGAGTAATGAGTATCTATATTTCATAGATTCATTTTAGTGTAGAATTGACCTATTAAATATATCTGAAGTGGTTACTTTCTCCTTTACATCACAAGGATGACACCTGGCTTCTCATGACATGGCTACCTGGTCAAATGGAACTTTGAGCTTATACCTTCCTGCTACTCAGGTATTGTGTATGTGCTTGGACATGCAGACAGAGCTCACGTTAATTTAGAAAATACTGACGGTACATAACCTGACAATCCTTTTCCTCGCCCCAGACATTCAAGGCAGAGCAAGCCATGAGCATGCTGGTTCAGCTGTCACAGTAATGAAACCAAAGCTGATAGGGGCTAGCAGTTTGGGACTGTGGGAGACGAAGAGCTCAGCATGGTGCCGGAATAGGTTTGTGCATGTTTTCAGGCTCGTATTTTCCAATTGGACATCAAATGGATTGTTTTCCTAATATATCGTGAACACACCGAAGAGTCAAAATAGAAACTCCCATTAAGAGCATAATTGTCAATGCCGTGGGTGAGGAGATTGGAGCCTGTCATGTCCTTTTCAGGTTCCACATCTACACTAATGGTATTTTCCTGGTGACTGACTTTAATCAAATTCTCCCATCTTCTTGTGACCTCAGCGCAAGCATCTTCATAACTGGGTTGGAAGGAGGAGCATCTAATTAAGATCACATTCATACTTGAAATCTCTCTGCCCAGTGGGGATAGAAAACATTGTCACTCAGTGTTGGGAGTGGATAATGATATTAAATGCTTTCCCCACAGGCAACACAGTGCAACCAGGGCTCGAGCTTCTGGACTTCTGACTCCTTGAAAGAAGGTGGCCAGGCATGGTTTTAGGGAGTCAGTAGCAAAGTTGACCTAAGGAATTTGGTATTCTTTGCCTCTTCTCTGGCAGGCATGGAGTTTTCTAACCCGGGGTCCACAGTGACCTTGAGATGCCCGATTTATTGAGGTGTAATTTACAAACAGTAAAATATTCTGGGTTTTGGTGTTTGAGTTTCAGGATTTTGACTAAGTATACAGTAGTGTGTTAACTGTGACAGCTCCCAAAAAAGTAGAGAGCCATAGAGAACTTCAGAGTACATTTCCTTGGACAGAAAGAGACTCTTAGAGAGTTGTTTATGGAGAAGCAGCCACTTCCTGTGAGTACTTTCCACTTCCTTTCCATCACTTCCCATTACCCAGGTCATGTCTTTCCTGGGCTTGGTTCAAGTTGGACCTCAGACTCTGCACATGGTCAGAATCTCTTGAAATCCACTGTGCTTTGCCAGCTGACACTTTGAGGTCCGTGCCCTTGACAGTGACAAAAACCATGCTCCTGTTTGCTTAGGTTTTTCCTTACCACCAAACACAGAAGTTCTACATACTAGGTAGGCACTTACTTCATTGCTGTGGCAAAATGCCCAAGGGAAACAACCCAAGGCAAAAAGGGTTTGTTTAGGATTATAGTTCTAAGGGAAGCAGCCCAGCACAAGAAGGAGCAAATAGTGACAGGAGCAGGAAGTGCCTGGTCACCAGGGTGACAGGAGCAGGAAGTGCCTGGTCACCTGGGTGACAGGAGCAGGAAGTGCCTGGTCACCTGGGTGACAGGAGCAGGAAGTGGCTGGTCACCAGGATGCAGGAGCAGAGAGTGCCTGGTCACCTGGGTGACAGAAGCAGGAAGTGGCTGGTCACCTGGGTGACAGGAGCAGGAAGTAGCTGGTCACCTGGGTGACAGGAGCAGAGAGTGCCTGGTCACCTGGGTGACAGGAGCAGGAAGTAGCTGGTCACTAGGGTGCAGGAGCAGGAAGTGACTGGTCACCTTGCATTCATAGTCAAGAAGCAGAGGAGTCCACACCTGTGCTCAGCTTGCTTTCATCTTTTCACTGCATTTCAGGTGGGTCTTTGCACTTCAGTAAACCTAATCTAGGCAGTCCCTCAAACACAAGCCCAGAGATCTGTGTCCATGGTGATTCTAAGTCCCACCTAGTGACAGTCCAGATGAGGCATCCTAGTGGGTTCAACAGCTGCAGGAGATAGAAAGCTAGACTGTGGGGACCACGGCTCATGGAGCAACTCCAAGAAGGTTTGTGAAACCGTGTTAAGGCATGTACTGAAAGACAAGGGAAGGTTTCCTTTCCTCTGCCTCAAACTATTAGCAAAGGAGGGAACTGCCCCAAATTCAAACCCATACACCTTATCTTTATGAAGAAGTAATGTCTTATTTATTCTGAACAAAAAATAATGTATAGGAGAAACAGCTTTTACTCATCTCAGCTAATTCTAGGCTTGAAAGCTGCAGTAGAAAGAAATATTTTATTAATAAACCAGGAAAAGTCTTTTCCTGATATGCCACCACTGTGGAGTGCGAAAAACATTTTGGAGTGTTCCTATTGTTTATAACTTTAAAAAGAGATATCTCGAGCAAATTAAACAGCAGAGATCGATGTCTCTGGTGAATGTCTTTGGTGATGTTAAAACTACTTTCCAGGGATGCTAGAAAGGAACATGAGCAGTATACACAGAGGTCTGCTGTGAGATATTTAGAGGGGGCAGGAAGTCTTTGAATCTTAGTTCTAGGAGTGTGGGTTAGTGATAGAACATCTACTTAGCATGCTTGAGAGCCTGAGTTTTATTCCTAGCAACCTGGCCTAAACTATTTGTACTATGTTTTAAAACTGTTTGAGTATTTAATCTAAAATATTACAGTTTCTTAGTATTAGTTGAGAATTTTTTTATTAAAGGGATGGAGAGATATCTTAGTGGTTAGGAATACTTGCTACTCTTACAGAGGACCTGGGTTTGGTTCCCAGCACCCAAATCAGGTGGTCCTAACTGCCCTTTAACTTTACTTTCTGGGAATTTAATGCCCTCTTCTGACCACTGAGGGCATCATGGTGCCCATCCACCCACTCAGGCAACCACATATATGCATAAAATTAAAAAAAAAACTATTAAAGAAAGGATGAAATTTTCAGATTGGGAAAATAGAGGGGTCCGCATATATTTAGAGATTCATGGTAAGAGGAGTTGGGGACAAACTTCATGCATGTGTGGTGTCTGGAGGACTTAGGGCCAGGGCCAGGACCAGAATGGGTATCTGACTGTATTTTCTTTTTCTTTTTTTTTTTTTTGGTTTTTCGAGACAGGGTTTCTCTGTATAGCTTTGCGCCTTTCCTGGGACTCACTTGGTAGCCCAGGCTGACCTCGAACTCACAGAGATCCGCCTGGCTCTGCCTCCCGAGTGCTGGGATTAAAGGCGTGCGCCACCACCGCCCGGCTTGTATTTTCTTTTTTTTTTTCTTTTTTTTTAATCTTTAATATTTTTTAATTTAATTTAATTTTACAATATAATTTAATTCTATATATCAGCATCCCCTTGTTCTCCCCCTCTCGCCCCCCTCCCCTCCCCCCCAGCCCACCCCCATTCCCATCTCCTCCAGGGCAAAGACTCCCCCGAGGACTGAGATCAACCTGGTAGACTCAGTCCAGGTAGGTCCAGTCCCCTCCTCCCAGGCTGAGCCAAGTGTCCCTGCATAAGCCCCAGGTTTCAAACAGCCAACTCATGCACTGAGCACAGGACCTGGTCCTACTACCTGGGTGCCTCCCAGACAGATCAAGCCAATCAACTGTCTCACCTATTCAGAGGGCCTGATCCAGTTGGGGGCCCCTCAGCCTTTGGTTCATAGTTCATGTGTTTCCATTCGTTTGGCTATTTGTCCCTGTGCTATTTTCTCTATGTAACTGGCAAAGGGAAGCAAACACACCTCACTGAGAGAGACTATTTGGATTTTCTCGCTTGAAAGACACTTGGTACTTGGTTCAGGTGCATAGACTATAATCATTATTTTTCTCCCGTGGGCTTAGCTGTGATGTTTCAAGTTCAATAATACTTCATGATGATAAAAACAATACTGTTGATTCTCATTGTTTGTGGACTCTGTATTCAGAATTCACCTACGTGTTAAATTTCATGTGTAACCTGGAATCAATATTTGTGGTATTTCATGGCCATTGACAGGGATGGCAAGTGAGAAAAAGACTTGAAAGGGCCTTTTCAAGGTCTGTTTGGTGCCACGTGTTTTCATGGCACAAACCAAAAGTGCTAGTTCATGGCCTTAAGCACAAGAAGACTGTGATGAGGAAATGTGTGTGTTGGTTACATAAGCCTCAGCTTCCAGGTACAGGGATGCTGGCGAGCTCAATGTGAAGGCATCAAAAATTACAGTAAGTGGAGTTTCTTTAGGCAGAAACATGAATAAAACAAGGCTGTATATTGATCAGGAGTGAGACGATGCTCATGACAGTAGTGTTGTGTCCAGGGGCTGGCAGGGGCCTCACCTCTGCTCTCCCTTGAACAAGCAGTGGTCTCAGCATTCACTGATTCTCCTAGTGCAGTCATTTTTCTGGAACATGCTACGCACGTAATGAGATTGGAGAGGAGGGGCAGACATTCTGCCTGATGACCTTCAGTTCTACTTCTCAACAGATCATAACCCTTTTTTATAAGTTGTTAAACAACACCAAGATTATCTTCTAAAACTGAGACGTGGGGTCATTGAATGGGCGTAGTTGTCTACACATCCACACCCAGCCCACCTAAGGCAGATGATGCAGCTTCTAGAAGATACTCATTCACCTAGTTCAATGATCCCAGTCCAGCTCTGTGGCTTCCATCCCAGGGTTAGCTGTGCCTCTTCTCCCCTGCTTCCCGGAGCAGAGGTTTGCACCAGGCCCTAATCTACAAACTGAATTGCAAATAGATTAACGTTATCCTTGAGGAATTCCAAGAGCCTTCTGCCTACGTGTTTACTTCAATGACTTCACAGGCTGGTGGGGGCGGGTGGATTTACAGTCACCAAGTAGAGAACAGAGAATCCTGGTACCCCCACTTTATATTCAGCAGCTTTTTTTTTTTTCATGGATTACTGTGCCCCAGACATGAGAAGACATGTAATTTTCATTGTTTGAAGACTAGGACCCTAGCACTTCCTCTCTGCTGCATATGTCTCGACCAGCAATTCCCCTTTATCTCCTTTGGTGCCACAGGAAGTGGGGGTTTCACAGCACTTCCTGCACGCATCCTCCAAAGGCTTTAAGAGGGTTACTGATGCATGCTCTACCTACAGATTGTGCTGAAGATAAAAATCTACTCCAGAAGTCCTTGTCTGTGCAACAGAGCTTTGCAAACACTGGGCAGAGAAAAAAAAAATCAACTCAGAGGAAAGTCTAACCTTCGCCTTTGCAGTCCAGGGTGTTGTTCATCATTGAAATTCCCTGCTGTGGGCCCTGAATATAGTTACCAGGAGGAAGCTTTTCCAAACTAACATCCAGATAGGCAATTTCCTTCTTTGAAATACCCCAGTTAGCATATTTGTCTGTATGTTATTCTGTGAGTGTGGCAAATGTACAAAGAACATGCTTGTATTAGTGACCATCTAGTGGTCTCCAGGAGGCCTGCCATGTGTTCTCAGTGTATGGGTGAGTATTGGCTAGCTCTGGACCTGGTGCCAGAAACCCTGAGTGTGGGACCCAATCCTGCCAATGTCTGGAGTAATGACCTTGAGCACATCACATGACTTATCTGGAATCTAATCTTTTCATTTTTAGTGACCACAGTGGTACTACTGTGAGGGTCAGAAGCTTATTCAGGAAACAGACACAGAGTAGTATGGTTGCCCTGATGGGTCATGAGGAGTGGAATCATTCTCCCTATGGATGTTGTCTCCAAGCATATTTATTTCATGGGTTACAAGCAGCAGAGTTGGGTAATTAGACCAGTATCCCCACAGTGCTGGCTAGGTTTTGCATCAACGTGACACAAGCTAGAGCCATTTGGGAGGAGGGAGTCTCAACTGAGAAAATGCCACCAGACTGGCCTGTGGGCAAGGCTAGAGTGCATCTTCTTGGTTGATGGTTGATGTAGGAGGGCCCAGATCACTGTGGGTGGTGCCATCCCTGGGCAGGTGGTCCTGGGTGCTATAAAAAAGCAAGATGAGCAAGCCAAGAGGAGCAAGCCAGTAACCAAGCAACACCCTCCATGGCCTCTGCCTCAGTTCTTGCTTTGAGGTTCTTGCCCTGTTTGAGTTGCTGCCCTGACTTCCCCCAGTGAGGGACTGTTAATCTGGAAATGTAAAAGGAAATAAAACCTATCCTTCCCAAGTCGCTTTTGGTCATAGTCACGGTGTTTCATCATAGCCGTAGAAATTCCAACTAAGACACCCACAGACACTTGATAATGTTTAGTACTACCGACGGCTACAGCATTTATATCATTCAGCTCTGTTACTATCTCACGGGGCTGCGGTTGTGGTCCCCGGTTAACTGAAACCGCATCGACACACAGTGCATGACTGTATTTAATATAGCTGAGGGGGAGGGGCTGTTGGCTACATATTCTGGATTCTCTGAGCTTTGTTCCCTATGAAGGCCCTTCTGGGTGTGGCTCCCCAGTCTGTTCCTTTTGAGTCAGTACAAAGCAGGGGCGGCAGGGACTCTCCACAGTGTCACATGGACTGCCCCTGCTTAGCAGCAGTGCAGCCTGGCTGGCAGAAGGGATTGTTGTCGCTCTCTCTGATGGCCTAGGACTTTCAGAGGGTCACACAGAACCTTCAGCATCCCTGTACCTACAGCAGAAAGTGTGGGCTGAAGTGCGAACGCGTGAGCATCCCCACACAGACTCCAGGGACACCATCCTCAGAGAGTTTGCCAAGACGGTGCCTTCATACCATGCCTGCTACGAGTCTGGAGAAAACACTCCCTGAATCTGCACTTTTCATATTTCAAATGGGGATGGCCATATCTACTAACTCTTGGGTTTTTGATAAGATTAATCTGAAGATAGGCACCGATGAAGTAGAAAGATGCTCTGAGAAGGGAGATCATGTGACGGGGTTCATCACTCCTATTATCCTCACCACAGGCAGGCTGTGAAAGTGAGTCAGCCCCCACCTTCCTGCTTACCTGGGTGAAGCTGGGTAGATATCAGAGAGGAAACTCAACCTTTAGGATGTTGCTGAAGCAACATGTAGACCCCTGCTTTCGCGGAGGCAGAGGGTGAGACTGAGCGCTGCCAGGAAGGAGCCTTCGGTACCGGTGTAAGTCAGCAGACCTGCGTTACTAACTCCAGCCAAGTTGTCCTGTTCACTGGACTTAGAGATATTCTTGTATGCATACAAAGAGAGGGACCCCCGCCCCCAGTACCTGCAAAATGGATCCGTACACTGGGAAGTCAAATTACAGCACTTATCAGAAAGTGACACAGACACAAAAACAGGACAAATCAAGTTGCAGGGTCCAGGTTTTAGCGTAGTAAATCAGAGGTAAGCGATGCCTGCTTGTCTCAGGCTTAAAATACAACGGGTGCTTGCTGGGGTGTGTGGTTTCTTGTCGGCACACTCTGACGTGTGAGGTGCAAGAGGTCACAGGGCAAAGATCAGAATGGAAACAATAATTATTTTTCATAGCAATGTCTTCTCAAGCTTCAAAGAAAGGCGTCTCTCTCCTTGCACAGGCAAACATCAATTCCGGATCTAGGAAAAGGTAATTTTCACATGCAAATGCCTATGAGTTGAAATGAGCAGAGGCGAGGAGCAGACTGTTAAAGAGACACTGTCTCCTCCCCCCCAACCCCCACCTCCATAGGTGGCAGGGAGGGCTGGAAAGACGCAGCTACTTTTGAAGGAGGAGAGGTAGTGACCTAGTGAGTCTCTTTCCTCTTGTTCCTTCAGCAAGTCTCTGCTTTCATAGAACTGTTTCGTCAGTGACTGGCCTGGACAGAAAATAGGGAGAGTCGGGACTTTTGGAGTCAGAACTTTTGGAGTCAGATTCGGCTGCAGCCCCGGCTCTGCTGTGGGACCCGGCTCAAGTCACGCAGATTCTGAGAACTCGGCTTTCCTCATTAAAAAGGATGTTGTCGGGTCAGCAAGTGTACACCGCCGCCGTGAAGTCCCTTTTATGAGCCACTGACCACAAACCCGGGGGAAAGCAGCATATATTAACACTTTCTAAACTAGCGCTCTCTCCACTAATTCCTCATCCAGCCGTCTCTTTTAAGAATATCCCTTCTAAAACCAGACAAGGCTCAATGGGAGATGCAGAGCCGGGTCACACAGCTTGTTTTTATGCTGTGTGACCCGGCTCTGCATCTGGGAGCCCGCTCTTCCCAGCCATCCTTGGAATAAGGGTTTTTCCTAAGGCGTCTGCAACACTGTGTGCCTGGACTAACGCTCAGGTGTCCTTTCACATGCCAGGCCCTGCTTAGAGAGCGCAGGCTCCGTGTGCCCACCACCTCCTGCTCCCATCCCCCGCTACAGAACTCTTTTTTGTGTGTGTTTCAGGACAGCCTGGCCACTTCTGAGGCTCTCTCCCGTACCTGGAGGAACCAATTTCAGAAGGGTCCACAGGAGGGCGCTGCCTTTGCTCTGCTGACTTCCTGGATGTTGTGAGCTAGACCAATTACCCACTGGACAGTGACAGGAAGTAAAGGCTAGAAAAAAATGAATCCCTCAGCATGAGCCCGTGAGGAGTCGATGTGCATATAAGAAAGGCACTCTTGCTCTTTTCCCTCCCCCAAACTGGGAATTAAAATCCTTGCTCTGATCTTCTCAGCTCAGCGATTCTCTGAGGCTGAGAAGGATCAAGTTATCTAAGCATCTTGCCTTTGGCTCTTTGAAAGCCTGTCTTTGAGAGGAAGCAACTTTGTGTCTTCAAAGGTTTGGCTTACCTTCTTGTTTGAACTGATGCAGAAAGGGTTTTAAATGCTCACTGGAAGCAGACGTCACAGTAGGTTGGGAAAGGGCTGTTGAGAAATACCCCCTTGCAACATCCCTCACATCAGGTAATCTGTGAGAGTGCACTCTTAGGTGAGTGTGATTAGTTAGACATTGTTACCCGCATGAGCGAGTATGTATAGCTCATTTACTATAAAGCCGCCGGACTGAAACACTACGTGATCTAAAAGATTCGAGATACGCTAGCTAATCATCAACATGTTCTTGCTCTTTCCTGATCTGGCAGCCACGTCCTCTCATCTTATTCGCCTTGGCTTCTAGTGAACTTAAGTGAACACTCCCCAAACTGGCCCAGTACTAGGGATTACACTTAGTAGTGTGAAACAGAAGCAAGCCAGGCAATTGTTCTTTCACAGTTCTTCCGTAAATAACAGAAAACGATATGTGTATGTCATATTTCTGTCTATGCCCACCTCGCCCACCGCTCCCCCCTATGGTTACAGTTGCCCAAAAATTAAAAAAATTAAAAAAATGATATAAAGAATAAAAAATTCTGCCTAGTGTCAGCTTAAGCCCTTTGTAGTGCAGATGTTTGCTACTTTTGGTTTTGCCTGCTGATAATAGTTGTTTTTGGCTTCCTCTATTCCAGGGTCCTCTAGAATCTTATGGGTTTGAGTGATAGGAATCCTGTAGAATTGCTCGGACATATTGAAGAGCTCTACCTCTAAGAACATGCATACATGACACATCATGGATCCACACGTACCACCAAGGAACCGTCATAGCAGCTTTAACACCATTTAGCGCTGAGCGTGCAAAGGTTCGTAATGGGTGCGTCCGAGAACAATCACATTACTACTGTATTATTTTTTAATTTTTGATTTCTACAATTCAAACAATTGTATGTTGGTTATAAAGTGTTATTACTTTCCATTTTTGTAACATATTATGCATCACAAGACAAAGGATAAATAGGGCAGTTGATATTGTGGGCGAATAGGTTGACCGTGTTCCTGTACTGTGGTCTTGTTATCTGTTGGTGCTCTATATGTCATCGCTGCCCTACCGCATGAGTGTTTCCACAGGCTCCGCTCCGCCGGTTCTCATTCTTTAATGACCCCGTTTCTATAATCTCGATCACTTGCTATCATGTTATGCGTGTTTTGTTAGCCTGTCATTGTTTCTGTGTCAACACTCCCTTTAGAACTCTCTGATTCACTTCTTTTTCCTCTCCCTTCCCCTTCTACCTTTCTATGTCCTCACAAATAAGCGCCTCTGTGTGATAATGATGTGTATAACGAATAAAATCAACACAGTCTATGGCTGATTTAAAGGAAAGGGTAAATGTCATAGAGAAGAACAATTACTCAGTAGTTGATGGCTGAATTTAGCATATCTCTGCTTACATCAAAAAATGAACCTTATCCGTTCTATCCAATAATCTAACCCGAAACGCCAAGCCTCATTCTGCGACAGCTCAGAATAGACTGGGACTACCTGATTATAAATTGT
This sequence comes from Peromyscus leucopus, assembly GCF_004664715.2. NCBI lineage: Eukaryota > Metazoa > Chordata > Mammalia > Rodentia > Cricetidae > Peromyscus > Peromyscus leucopus. The sequence goes on along the minus strand of NC_051063.1, from coordinate 144,522,400 downwards.
ATCGCCTCCAAGATGTCTGCGCATTGCCAAACTATGTACAAAGGTCGTCTATTACACAACTAATAGAGCCATCGCTCGTCGATAACGTTTAGTCACAAGTTTACGACTGAGCACGTACCTAGAGTCCAAACTTCTACAGACAACAAACGCAAAGGGAAACTTACCAAATTCAGATGATAATTAGGCCTGTGGCAGAATGCGATCTGATAAGTGATGCATATCTTGTCTAAATATGTAATGAATTTATGGAGGCACGGCTCCAGGCACGACTTCTAGCTTCTGTCTTATTGGGAGGCTGGATCTTGTCAATCCTGGGCCAAATCCAAGTTATTTCTGCAGGGGTTGGCATGAACAAAGTGCAGGATTGGAAAGCCAAAGCCAAACAGATGTTACCACATTGTGTGTATTTCTTCGTGTATATTTCAGCACTTTCCTGGCCTCACAAACAGGCACACATGCAATGTTTTGCCGCAACAAAAACTATCTGACGAGTTCCCTGCCTTCCTTCTGGTGTTCTTCTCCAGTTGGCTGTGCTTATTGCCGTGACCCGTGATGTAAGGACAAATGAATTTGATGCGCAAAATATGGAGACCGCTAAATGTCCTTCCACTCTTTTGTGTTCAGGTACTTAGTGTTGTTCTTACTACTCAGAGCCAAGCGATTGAATACTGACATGAACTAAGACATACTGACATTTGGCCTAATAGGACTTCCAAGAGTATTTTGCATAGGGATCTAATTCACATCAATGTCTTGATTGGATAGCTATTAGAAATTTTGTGAGTTAAAGAATTTGAAGTACATAACTAATAAGAATGATATGCATGCATACTGCGATGGAACAATGAAAATTTTGAAACCTTCCTAAAATGTCCGACGGACTCAACATCATGATGAGAATTCTAAGTCTGAGTGAAGAGTGTCTATATATTTGAACCCTGTAATATCTACCCTTTCTGCAGAACTTGGTTTGTTTGGTACTAAGACAGGTGTAGAGATTAACGTGCGCCCTAAATCCCTACCACAGGGAACAGAGTTAGTAGCCCTCTTACTGAAGTCAATCACAGGCTAAGGTGAGAAAACCACACTGGCCAAGGGACTGAAAGAATCGTAAAAGCAGCAGGTGACGACCTGAGACGCGAGTCCTCATACCCGATCTGCTTCTTCAGTGTCCAACGTTCCCAGGCGAGATGGGCAGTTTCCGTCCTCTTGTAAAAGACCCTTGATTAACCCACTTGCCTGCCTCGGGCAAGCAGACAGGGAGCCCTTTTCAAAACCCGATAGTCCTACAACTACCACGTCAGCACCAACTCCCTCGTGCAACAACACAACTCTCTCCAGATCAGCCTCGTGACCTTAGCAGGCCTTCTGAATTCAGAGCCATTTGAAAAAGTGCGCCTAATAACAAACTCGATTGGCAAGTCGCATAAATAAGAAAAACAATGTCATCTCCCTCTCCTCGTGCTGAAAACCTGAATCAGTAAGGTTCTGCTTACACTGTGTGCAAATGTCTAAGAAGACTAAAACCCACAAGCAAGTCTAAGACTTTGATACAATATCGATTCTATTCTCTGTCCTTAATTCTACTGCCACCTAAGATTATCTATAGAGAACACAAGACCATTACTCTAGAGCGTTTGCGATTGAGAGCATTTGTTCTTATCTAGTCTTTTTTCGTCTGTTTTTTTTGCGCTGCTCCCACAGCCTTACTAAAGGAAACAGTTTTCATAGTAGCACTTTACTTCATACAAGTGAGTGAGTATCTCGCCATCAACAGAAGGGGAAGACGAGCTTTCTTGAGTGATCGCTAATCGAGTTAAACCTGCACAGATAAGTTCGTGGAGCTTTAGTGACCAATCAGTGATGTTAGGATATTGATGATACAATTGAAGAGAAAACTGAAGCAGGACTATAAAATTTCTACAAGCCCTACCAATAGGCAGACAGTTACAGCACGGCAACGTGCGTGGTGCTCCTATGCTAGAAGAAATTGTTTCAAACAGTGGAAGTTAGCAAGGAATAGGATACGATTGTGAGGCCCTAGACCTAATAATAACTCGAGCCGTAATCTAGAGATTGGACATAAGGAGCTCAAGAAATGGGTGATTCATCTATGAAAGTCAGAGTACATGTCATAACTCAAATCAAGATCATATGTAGGCTCAACTCGAAATAGTAACGTGTGTACAAATACCTACTCGTATAAATATAGCGCTAATGAAATATTCTTGCCTCATGGAGAATCACATTCCAAAGGGGGCCTAGAGCAATCTTTACCGAAAAAATAAAGAGTTACAGACATGATATCAACGGTACCCCAATCAACTGCTCTCTCGAATCGAGAACTGTATTTGCTTTTGAAGCTCTAACCAGACACTCTGACTATGATTATGTCATGCAACACACATTCCTGTACTAGCGAGAGGTGTCGAGCTCATGTTAATTCATTCTTTCCTACTACACATGTAAGCCTAACTACATCGACACGTTGTGGTGCCAAAGAACATCTGGAAAGGATCTCTCACAGAATGTAAACCACTTACAATATATGTTTGCTAACCTCCAGCTATTATGCCACTATGCTAACATAAGAGCCCTCTCATGAGATAGAGGTCATGGAGGGCTATGGGGAGTCCGTCCCTGGGAGAAAAGGGAAATATGATTGGAGATGCCCGTGTCCGGTGGAGAGATAAAGCCTGCGGTCAGATGGGGAGCCATAGGGGACCAGCACTCGCGGGATATAGAGCAAGTCAGGTCCGGTAGGGAATATAGGATGAATGATAGTGGGTGACCCGCTGAAGGGAAACCATGGTATTGATCAGTGAGGATAGCAGTTCCTCTTTTTTGAACAAATAGTATTCCACATTTATAAGAACCTAAGGAGGGATAGTACAATTTAAGTCTGAGCGAGTACTGTGTGGACGAAGGTTTTAAACTTACGGTGGGAACACATGATAAGAGAGAATGCTGTATCTTACAAATTGCAATTAACCACACTGGCAATGCACTTGTATTCCTTGCACTAAGTTTTGATACTACAGACTCCAGCTTGAGCTCATTCACATGATTATCGTGTAGATCTATTGTCGTTGTTGTCTCTGCGTAACATGAGCTCCCAATCCGATGGACTATAACTTAACCGCTTAGAAGTCAACACCCACCAGATTCTCTGCATGGTGAAGTATACTTGGTTTTTATCCATTCTAGCAAATTGAATAGCAGACATTCACCTACCATGAGTCGAAGATATATGTTGTATCAGACGCGCACAGCAACTGTCTACTACGCACACCGTATCAGCAGCTAGTAACAAGATCACCATATGCACAAAGGGCTAGCCGTTAATGCTGTGCTTCCGAGTCAGCAGGACCTGATACGGTGTAAGAGTAGAAAGATGTGCGCAGTTGCGCTTTCTATGACGTCAAAAAGGCGGGTCACAGCCATCAAAGATTCCTGTGGATGTGACCACCCAATTCATTCGCAAAATGAAGACTACTACTCCCTCACATACTCTATCTTTTAGTCTGATGAGAACTGTTCAACAGTGCTGAGTCCAATATTCAGTAGTTGGACATTTCTCCTTGCTGAACAAGCTTGCTTCCATAGTACCTGTCTTCCAGATCCAGCACTGATGAAACTGGAGTCCTTGAAGACCCATCTCACAGGTCGCTATAAATACACCAGTCTACTTGTCTCTGTCGTCAATCAGTGGAATTTCTCCTGTCTCTTTCTACCAGGCAGCCCAGACACCAGACCCTAGGGGTCGCTCGAGGATAGACTTCCTGTGTCCGATCCAGGAATCAGAACACTTCCAGAGCGTTTGAGTGTGTGCCATTGAAAGACACGTGTTTTGTTAGATAGTGGAAGGCTCGAGTAGATCCTAATCGATTGAGCACCTTGCGTGCATCTATTGGAGGTGGATAGCATATTTGATCAGCGATGATATGTTTTTTCATGGCGTGAAGATTCGCAAAGGCCTCAGGATTTAGGTAATTGAGGGCTTCCAGACGACTGTCTCTCGAAAACATGCACTCTTGCTCCCCAAAGCTATCCTTTGTACAGATATTCGCCCTATAGAATAAGTAGCCATTACCATAGGTCTGTTTGTTAAGATTGGGAATATTATGGAGAGGATGGCATCCCAAGGCTTTCGAAAAGACAACACCCTAGGAAATGCAGGTGTGTCTACTTGTTGAACTCTCGTAAATTGCCCAGAAGTGAATTAATAATGTGCAAATAAAAATCACGTGAGGTCTTACTTTTAAAAGGCAAATAGAAAGAGCCAAGTTTCACTCGTGATAACCATGGTGGCATATACAGTCCGCAAATCAAAGGCGCTCAAGGGGAGCAGGTGGAAAGGGTGTGGGGTGAAGAGCAAAATCGGGGAGGGGGAGAATACTAATGAAAGGCATGAGTGCGTCTTACTGCCAAGAGAGAGCGATTAAAGAGTGATAATGCTCGAGCCATCCTACGAAATGTAAGCAGAGAAGTCAGACGAGAGCTCGCAAGGAATACCTCTTTCAAGAGGAGATTCTATGTTCCTTATGTGAAGCACACACAGCAAAGATCTCTGCTAAGATGTATAAAATTCTGTACGACTATCCAGTGATATGAGTGACTCAAAAAGATCCAGAAGAATCTTCACTCATCCAGAGTGGAAGCACTCCACGTCTGAAAGGATGAGACCAACAAGTGAGATAATATAAGAAGGCACGACATCTCGAGTAATGAGCGAAGCCTGAGCATGTAAAGGCAGGAGCTAACGTATCATATGAGAATTACCGTAGCGATCAAGAGGTACTCAGTAGTATGTAGTGTAGGACAGATATCAGGCTATATATGAGTTCTCGAACTCTCTATAACAAAAGACGTACACGCCTCAATACGTACACTGGTCATATTTGAACAGTGACAAGTTATCATTATGTTCTACGTTCTACACTCTCTCATATGTGTTGATGGATTCTCATTGGAGAAGATATTACTTCTGAACTCACCGATTAGCCGCTTTGGGGAGAAACAGCTCAATCAACTACATTGGAAGCTACTTATTGATCAGTCTTATATTCGAGCATCTGGTAAGTGTGCTGAGACTAGTAATCATCAGGAATAACTTATAGAACACGGAACAAGGAACCTAGTGGGAAAATATGGTATGCTGCAAGGACTGACGATGACAGGAGAACAATGAGTATCATCATGCGCTTGAACTCTAAGTGTATCTAGATCGCAGTATGTTCAAGACAACTCTCAATCACATAGTCGCCAGTGCTACTAGCCCATGAATACTCGCATGCTCAGTCGTAGTGGAACCGGTCAAATGTCTCATGCACTCTAGCTTCCTCAACACCATGAAAATCTCTCTCACCTGACTGCTCGATCTCGATGCGTAGACCCCCCATAACTGCGAACAACCACAGAATATGTAGTCGCGAGCTCTCTGCGACTATTGGTAAGTCGGAGCCTTGCTCGATTTAGTGCAGCCTGTAGTTTCGTGAGGACTTCTCTATGATATCTTTGACTTTTTTCACTAGCCCATGTAAGTGAGACCCAGTGGTGTAGGGTTGCCTATCTCGAGAATTCTGGGGCCTCACTTAAGGTAAACTCTAACTAATATGAAGCCACCTCGAACATAGTATCTATCGCTGCATAAGACTCCATATCGCGTCTACGCTCAAGTGCGCACAAACAATACGAGCTAAAGAGCGAGCTTTGCTTAGGAATCATAATTACATGAATTCTATCAGTGCCAAAAAGGTCTAATACTCTTTACATTCGACAATATTTCCACCTCTGGATAGACTTGGACTGTCTCCACTAATTGTCCTACTCTCTCAGTGCTATTAGCTCCTTTCTAACTTAGGGATTGCCCTGAAAGCAACAAGTCTTTGTTGAGCTTCATGTCTTATCGAAAGGCTAATGTGATTATTAAATAACGTATCGTCGGCCCAGATAGGTGTACAACTCTCAACAAAGTTTCATCAGTCCTAAACATAAAGATCAAATGTTCAATGATTGCACACTTGCTTGCTCGTGACGATCTGAAGAGAGAGAGATAGTGAAGCACATTATGACAATGTAACTCATGATCGAAGAAGTGCATTTATTGTCACTAAGATGCAGCAGGTATCACCTTGTGCGGGGCACATTGATTAAAGTAAATCCTCACAGTCTCTTCTCAGCGTGGGATTACATAGAGTCACAAGAACGGAGCTCTTCAAGACCACTTGAAGAGGATATAATGTGATACGTCTAACAGATTAGATTTTTTCATATGCTGCTCAATATGATAATTGCGGGAATCTCGAGAAACTTAGCAAACTTGTGCTGTCTTTTCGGGTGCATGCTCTATCGCGAATATTATTTCATATCCAATATAAAAACTAATGTATAAGCAATGATCTAGCGACTCAGTTCTGTTTGACGCTAGTGTCATAACAGACGATGTCTTTTCCTCTCATGATATTTGCTTTGATATGGACTGATGATATGCTTAGAGTGGAGTGCATGTTTGTCTTCCCAGCACCTCGCTCATACGGGCACATCTTCAAGCTGGAGGTCTCCTTCGCGAGAGATCATCCATGTCGGTAAACGAAGCGTCTCTCCTATATGACTCAATGGCCTTTATTGAGAAGATTCTGATATATTTGCCGACTCTTCCACATGATAGAGATCTATCACAGCTTGATAAATGAATCTCAGAAAAGATTGGAAGGGAATGGATCTCAATAAGAGAGCTAATACATACCCTAGGGAAACCACATATATGACATCTCTTGCTACTTAATTACGATACTGAGGCAATCGAGCACTGTATTTCATAGGCCACTGGAAGAAAATCTGACCTTTTTGGCTCTCTTTGAAAACCTACAATCTAATTAGTGTGAGTCACAGATTGTCCAATATGAAGGTTGGCGTAGCTCTTAATGTATAGTCACGATGAAAATCTCAAGCGACTTGCACTCTGTTAGTTTGATGAAGGAATTAGAGAGCACAATGTAATTATGCTCTTCGCATGACAATAGGATTCTATTAAGTTACCAATTATATCTTATCTTTCGTTTACATAGATAGAGCTCGCATGCGAAGGGTCTCTACTGCAATGTTCGCTCTGAGCTCAGTTTGCTAATGAGCATGCCTTTAATAACTTGAAATCGCCGTATAAACCGCACTTTTCTAGTTAAGATAGTTAATATAGGAATCAGCAGTCATATGATTTGATGAACGGAGTATGCTCACTGCATCACGCGACTCCATTTATATGTGTCGAATCGATGTCATATCTCATGAATTTGCATTACTGTGAACTCTCGATCTATATTGCTAGCCCCCTGAGGTATTGCGATGCCAACATGTCGAGAGTAGACACGATCCATGACGTCGACTTTAGCTTAACGGCTATCTTCTGTCCTACGTTACCAGCTGGTAGTGTCTCGCACGCACCGAGTGCCTCTCCGGCCGACCAACATGATTGACTGAGTAAGTGGATAAGGATTTCAAGCAAATTGTACCATGTGACTCCTATTCTAGTCGGGCCCCTAGTTCCTCACAGGTGCTCATCGACGAGCGCAACTTTTGTCAATAATGAGAATGCTCTCGCATGGAATCTTATGCAGGTGTCTGTAGGGACATTTTTTATTCCTTTCCAGACTGTACTTGTGCTGTGTCAAACATATAACAAGGCTGTCACATAGTGATATGCAAATAGAGGTAGCCTATTTAAATCATCAGGAGTGGTGGTACTTATTTGGACCCCATAGCGAGGCCCAAGATCTGATAAATTGACGAATTATAATTCATAAAATGAACAAAATAAGCCGCACTCTTTGTTTATACTTTTGTAGCTACTAAATATAATGTTCTCATTAAGGATTCAATCATGCATATCTATCTCTAACAATGGCAAATAGTAGAAGACTTGGGACATTTATAATGGAATATATTCACTCCTTAGATCTACCCTTAGCTTACGAATTGCACTTTGATTAGCAGCTAGCGTAAAAAAGCTATTTACATGCCTGATGGGCGGTCTCACTAAGAAGGAAACAGCCAGGGGAATAAAAATAAAACCCAAAAGGCTTTTAATGGAGAATGAGGACCGGTGGTGCGCGTGGTGTCCTAGTTAGTAACCTCCTCTTAATAGTGCTGGTTAGTTTATTTCAACTTGACAAACCGGAAGCTTCATAGTATGAATCAAAGAGGATGGGAATCTAACTGAAACAGAAAAGCAACTGTGCTTATAAAGACGTGGGAGATGGAAACTCCGAGTGTTCTTGGGAGCGCGTTATTATGAGCATGAGGGTCGCCATGGACAGTGCCACTCTGGTAGAAAACTACAGGAAGCAGGCTACTCTAACTGCAGAAGACCTCTTCTTCATAAGAAGGCTCGAGGTGTGTCTTCTCCTCCCAGCACTGTGATCCTTTTTCCGAGGAAGCCTAGGCTGGCTCTCGTCTTTTACTCCCATGTCCCTCTCAGTCAAATATGGCATTATTTATTCAGCATTTTTAGTGAGGCTTATGGTTTGCCTCTCCCGGCGTAGATTGTATTTCGTGACACCATGAGCCAGTAGGGCTAGGGACACTCCAAGTAGCTTCACTGGCGGTCATTATGGCTAGCCTCCTGAACTGCGTTTGAATGGTCTTAGGCCTTTTTCTAGCTTTCCTGGTTTCCCTTGTTCTCTCTATTACTCAACAGTGTGGCTCAGACCCATGTGTGCCAGCCTTAATACAAGGCGAGAGTGGCCTAGTCTCAAGTAGACACTTTGATTAGGCCAGTTCGTTTAGTCCCTGTGATATCCTTCTGATTCGACGGGTCTGCCCTTTCCTGAAACAAGGAGGATGCATAGCTGGTATCTCCGACGAAGCAGGAGGATAGGAGATTGTGAGGAGGTAGATTTAGGGAGAGAGGGGCTAGAAGAAGTGCACGCAATAAAGGAAGTGAAGGGGACTGCGATGAGGGATGTATATATGAGTTCAAGAATAATTTAAAAAAAAAAAAATGGGGGGTTTCAGCTAAGTCCTGTAGGGGCAATTTTTCTAATTAGTGTTGATGAGGGAGGAAACCAGCCATTGTCGGCTTGCTTCAATCCTTGGCCTAGGTGGTGTCCTGGGTCTATAAGAAGAGCATGCTGAAGCAACCAAGGAGAGCAAGCTAGTAAGAGCAGCACGCCCCATGACCTCTGCAATCAGCCTCCCTGGCTCCAGGCTCTGATCTGCTTGAGTTCCTGGCCCTCACTGCTTTTGATGATGAACTGTGAGTGAGATAACCCTTTCCTCCCCAAATTACTTTGTGGGTTATGGTGTTTCAATCACAGGCAATAGTAAAGCTAATGAAGACAGCATACCAATCCATGGGGGAAAGAAGAAGAAGAGAACATAAATTAATACGGGAAATCAAACCGAGGGCTACAGGAAGAGGGCCAAGTATTTCAGGTGTACAGGAATAGTAGTTCAGAAACATGATCGACCATCTACATAGGGGAAGGTTTGGGGATAAACTGCTGTTAACATTTAAACTTGAGCGCTCGAGCTGGGCTGTGATGGAGGCACTTCCTTCCCTGGGCTCCGTTGGGCCCACGCGCTTTAATCCCAGCACTCGGAAGGCAGAGCCA